>NC_091950.1:97740628-98112295 GCF_031021105.1 Erythrolamprus reginae | reverse complement strand
TCCTTGAGGCTGTATGAATATACATTACTTAACAAACTGTTTTTAGGCAAGAAGTATAGGCTGCGCTACACCACCCTCATGGGATTTCTCTCTCAACCATAAAGTGTGCTTGGAGGGAGAAGTTCCCTGAGGATGGGGTCCAGCAGGGGTCCAAAAGCTTAAAAGACTAAACCAGTCCTGGTGACTGACCCAGATTGGATCCTGCAGCATTATAGCAATAGCACTTAGACTTATATACCACTTCACAGTGCTTTACAGCCCTCTCTAAGTGGTTTACAGAGTCAGCATGTTGCCCCCAACAATCTGGGTCTCCTAACCACCTTTGAAGGATGGAAAGTTGAATCAATCTTGAGCCTGGTGAGATTTGAACTGGTGAACTACAGCCAGCAGTCAGCAGAACCAGCTTGCAATACTGCACTCTGACCATTGCACCACCAAATGTTATCCTGGAACACTTTCATTTGCCTTCTTTTGGTAGAGGTATGGTCTAGCTAGCAGTTTGGTGACTTCTTATGTATGAAGAATTGTAAGTGGTGCTTACTTGTCTAAAACAATTTAAATTTGATAGGGCAACTCTCTGTCATGTTTCTTACTATAGATTGTCTTTCAGGGACCCCAGCAAATGCAGCATGCAGATGATCTTTGCTGATATAGAAAGAACTAAGGGGGATTAGATCTTATTACTACTGGTACTTGGATAAAAGACATCAGGAAATGCAGGGTTTGTAGATCAGACTAGGAATTTGGAAAGGATATCTCATTGCATATTAGTTGGGCATACGTGATTAGAGATAGGTGGTTAACCAAGCCTTATGGCTTCGAAGGACATTATAGATGGTGACCAACAATTTGAATTGCACCTGGAAATTGACTGGCAGACAGTGCACTCATGTACCGGTAAGAGTGGTGACATAAGGGCATAAGAAGTGTTTATTATTACTTGCATCACTGTATTTAAAATAATCTTCAAGGATTGCGCCAGAGGGTAGAATACATAAGCACAACAACGTGGCAAAATTGAGTTGTCTTTCAGAAATGCACAATTATTTCAAATTGTCAAGTGAATGCTGTGGTTGAAGAAGAAACCATTGTTTGCTAAAGGGTGTTTTTTGTTGAGTACTATAAATGTTAAAAACATCATAAAAATGGTCACGTGACTGTGGAATGATGTTGCAAATGATCATAAATCTAGATTGGTTGTCGACCATCTGACCTGTGGTCACATGAACCATTGGAGAGCAACTGTTGAAGTTTTGGAACTAACTTGTAAGTTTGAAGGGGTCCATCATAAGTTGAGGACTTCCTGTAAACATGAAAAATACAGTTGAAAGCGCAGATTTTGGCTGAGATGGGAGAATTACAAAGACTGATTGTCTCTCTCAGGCACAGATGCAAAAACAACAAGCACCTTTTTGGCCCCTAAGAATCAGACCTGGCAAAGGATGTTCAGTTTGTATCTCAGAAATCTTCTAATTGTTGAATGTTCTTGTGTAGACACATAGCTGCATCCTCTATATCAGTGTTTCCCAACCTTGGCAACTGGAAGGTATTTGGACTTCAACTCCCAGAATTCCCCAGCCAGCGAATGCCAAGGTTGGGAAACACTGCTCTATATCTACATAGAGGTAATTTTCATTTAGTGACTTCCTCAGGAAGCAATTGTTTGCAGTAGCAGCAGTGATGAAAAGGTAACTTGTAACCAATGCCATTTATGACCTTTATAGCATCTCTGTCAGTCACATAATCATTACAGTTTGTATGAATTGTTTTGTGCCTTACCCATTCCACCTCTCCCCAAAGAGTAAAAAGATTGCTTAAACCAGCTCTCTTTTCCTGAGTTGCTCTTCACCAGTTGCAGAGCTCCTAAAATTAATATGTTCTCTTTGAGTTAAATTAGTTGATTAGAATCCTCTGCCTCCTTGCAGCTCTTACCTGAAACTGGCAAGATCCTAAAACAGTTTCATGTTAAAGGACTTCTATTACCACCTAACCAACAGGCCAAGAGGTTGTTAGGCAAATAGCTAGTGCTAGCATATTCCTTTCAATGTGTATTCCCCATTATGTGCCTATTTACTCTCTTGTAATTCCTTTCTCTCCAATGGAAAAAAAAATGCAAACATTAATTCTCTTCTTGCTAATTATCTCAGCATTGAGGTGAATATTCCAAAGGTTTGAGAGGTGTGAGCTGAGTTTTGGAAGCCTTTGCTGCTATTTGAGCTCAACTGGCTGGGGTGATATTCTTCTGACATTAAAGCAAAGAAAGGTTGCAGTAGAGTTGTAAGCATGGTCACATGATATTTTACTTGGTAATTGCTTCACTTAATGACTAAGTTGTTGGCTCCTATTGCAGTTGCTGAACAAGGACTACCTAAGTAGATAATTAAAATACCAACAATTTCTTCCTCTACTGCTTAATGCCTGTTTTCTCCTAATGTATTTTAGGAATATGGCAAAGTCTGCAGTTCATAATAAAGGCTTGGGCAGCTTGGGATTTGGTTATCTGAAGAAGCTTCTTTTCTGCCTGGCCAGCAGTCAAGATTGAATGGAGATGGATTATCAGATGTTCACTGTGCAACAACTCGAGATAGCTTTCTTGAGACCGATGCCCCAATAATGGATTTTTCTTTTTGTCTAGGGTAGGCACTGACTCTAGTTATGTTGGCATTAATTATAAATACGCTTGTTCATCCAGATTTTTTTATTGGCTATATTCTGTTCTGAGTGTGTCAGCCCTTCATATTGTAATGCTAATCTATTTATTTATTTGGTAATTTTTAAAATGATGTTTGCATTTTGGGAGTACAGTCTGGAATTACTTTCTGTAGAACACCCTATCCCCAGAGATCTGCCAGGCCTCCACTCTTCTGGAAGGCCTTGAAGAGCTGGCTGTCCCCACAAGTGTTGGAGTGGGATGAGTCTGAAGCAAAGGTACAGTGTGGATGTGTGGGAGAGTTCTGTCCTGGGTGCCATGAGGTTTTAATAGATTTTTATTACATTTTTTTATTCTGATGGTTTGGGGGTTTCTGTTATTTTCTTTTTTTTAAATAAAATTTATTTATTTTTTCAAATATAACAAAAAAGACATACACAAAACATATACATACAACATTTGGGAAACTAAAGTTTCCCCGCTTTTTTTTTTTTTTTAATGTTCGATCAGAGAATTTTGCTGCTTTCACATAGTATTAATTCTTTTATTTGACATGTTGCTTTGCATGTTATTTCTGTTTCTGTTATTTTCATTGTGTGCCCGCCCAGGATTGTTGTTTTAATATAGGTAGTTATATAAGTCTTAATCAATAAATCAAAGCAAATAGATAACTAGTTAATGATTCAGTCTACAATATCTATGAATTAATGAATGAATGGATGGCTTGGCAATGGAAAGAAAGCCTCTATTGGTGAGTTGAGTTGCTTGGTGTGCATCTTCTCCCATCACCCATCTGCCAGTCATTTTGCTTGGGAAAAGTGTAGACCCGTGATGGCGAACCTAGGGCATGTGTGCCACAAGTAGCACGTGGAGCCATATGAGGTCACGTCTGGCACACATGCTGGCCAGCTGATTTTTGGACCTTCTGGGCCCATTGAGATTCTGGAGGTGTTTCCAGCCTCCAGAGGGAGTGGGGGAAGTTACATTTTTTGCTCTCTCTAAGCTCCAAAGCTAGAAGCCTGGCAAAAATGTCCTTCCCTACCCCTCCTGAGACTGGAAATGCTCCATTTGGTGACTTCTGGTAGGATTGGATGTTTTATTTTTTTTGCTCTCACCAGGCTTCAGAGCCTTTCTGGGAGCCTGGGGAGGCAAAAATGGCCTTCCACACCCTTTTTAAGCTATCGGGAGACCAGAAATGGTCATTTTCCACCTGTGGTGTGTGTGTGAAAGGGGGGAAGGGCATTTTTGCCCTCCCCTGGCTCCTAGAAAGACTCTGGAGCTTGGCAAGAGCAAAAGAACGGGCCATCCGGTCAAACCAGAAGTGGGCAAATGGGGCATTTTCTGCAGGCTCTTAGAAAGGTTCTGAAGCCTGGGGAGATCAAAAAATGGGTATGCCATCACATGCCGGGAGCTGGGGGGAGTGTCTTACATGCATGTGCGAGAGGGCGCATGGAATTATGGGTGTGTGCACATATGTGTGTGACCCTCCCTTTGGCACGCAAACCAAAAAAGGTTCACCATCACTGGTGTAGGCCATTTCCACAAATCATCTTCTCCAATGTAGAAGCAGGAACAGAAGAATGGAGGCACTTTGGATGGAGGGAGCAGAACAGGTGGGTGCTATTTCCAATGTACCAGGTACATTGTGATATATAGGAGACTTTCGAGGACTTTGAGGATCTCCTGGTTACCTGTGTGTTACCTTTATACAATGAGCATAAAGTCCACCCTTCAAATAGATAAATGAATTCACCATGTTCCCAAACATGAGATGAAGAATTCAGATCCAGTCTCGAAACGAAACCATTCCATGTTGCTGAGATCCTTTTGAACAAGGCCACAATGAAAATTAAATATTTCGGAAGAGCTTGCTAGGGCAGAAAAAACAATTTCACAAATGAAAATCTTTCAGCATAGGCATAATTAAATTTACCAACACAAGACTTCCGGCCCTCACTTGTTGAGGATTCTGATGTGTTTTAACCGTCAAATGTGACATTGTTACTTCACAGAAATATTGGTTGTGAAAGTAGGCCCCATTTTCTCTATCTCTGGTATGGTACAGCATCTTTATCCCAAGATGATGTCATGTTTGGCTTATTGTTTAGTGTTACAGCTTTTGGTATGAAGTAAGGGAAAGAAAAAAAACAAATGAAGTACAGTACATGTTTATGAAACAGCTGACCAATTCTAACTTCCTGCCAAGTTCTATATGTGTATGTGTGTATGCGTGTTTAGTCACTACACTGCATTTTATCTTTAAAAGGAAGTAGAGAAATGAGCTGTGGAAGCTAAAAATGAAAACAAAGACCATAATTTTAGTTCGTTTGTTTTATTTTGGGTCACTTCAGTTAGACAGTCTGGTTCTTATTTTTGACACTGTGTGGCAATTCTGCTTTGCCTTCCATGCTGAATTATAGCTTCGTTGGAGCCCTGCATTTATTTTCTTATTCAACTCTTACGAGGTCAGTAAATCACAAAGAAGGGTTTTAGTAGGGCCTTCTGGTATAGAATGGGCTTGTATAAATAGATGATGATAGCTGGTTTTGTATTCGGCTAGCTTGCTTCTGCTTCTGAGGCTTGCCAAGTCGGTGTTCTTCCTGCTGGCATTCTGGTTTGTGAAGAAGAAGCTGGCCTGGTTTGTGATGGCTATCTTTCCGCAGGTTTCTGGGCTTTTTATCCTGCCAGTTAATGTGATTCAAGTGGGCTCTCAAGGGCAGTGTTTTTCAGAATGTGGACTGAAGTTATACTAAGTGAAACCATACTGTACTTAGATGCACTTCATCTGACAATAGCTGTAAATTGCTCATTCCCTTGCTAACTTGACTGTACTGTCAATGATCAAATCAGTTGCATTGCTGTGCTGCCACTAAATACTGAACATTTGGATTTTCAGTACAGATTTTTTTTACTCTTATCTATGATAAGGTTACGGAACTCCGAAATTCATACTTCATTGGATACAAAAGTAGCAGGGTGTGTAATCTTTGTGTTGGCAAATTTGCATATTATTTCATTAGTACGCAGAATAAGAAGCTGCATATGCTTATACAGTATATGCTGAGTTTCATGGAGTAAGAGAATGAACAATTGCAACAAGAGAAGATGTGGCATTTTGGTTTGTGGACATTCATGAATGCTACAGTATGATGAATAAGATGCTTTCTCAAGATAAAATAGTTATCAGTTATGCTCAGAGGTGGGCTACTATCCAGAGAGGGTGGACCGCAGTGGGGTAGCAAAAATGGAGCTCCACCCCAGAGCACCCAATTTGCACTGAAAGAAAATGCAGGGTGTCCTGCATAAGCGACGCCTACAGTACGGTAGTAAAAATTTTGGCAGACGTTCACTGGTTATACTATGATAGTACTTAATTTGAAGTTATTAAAAATGAAACAGCTTCTACCCTGTTCTAATTTTTGTGTCTTGGAGAGATGAATTTTGCTAGGAAGTATTAAATGCACACATGCATGCAGACAATTTGAAAACTATATCTACTGATATAAATAATTTAAGCTGATAAATAATAGAAATCATCCAAGTATAATTATTTATATGAAGAAAATCCATTTACCGTATTTTTCATAGTATAAGACACATCGGAGCATAAGACACACCTTAGTTTTGGGGAAGGAAAACAAAGGAAAAAATTCTGCCTCTGCCTCCCAGCAATTTGCCTCCCAGCAGACAGCACAGATGATATACAGGGTTTGCTGTGTATTTCTGTACATGTGTGTCCGACCCATAGAAATAGCAAAGTATTACAGAAATGGCAGTATATTAATCCCAGAAAGTTTTCTTAAATGTAGTCACACTAACTCCTCCCAATTATTTAAATAGATCTACTCCAAACAGGACTAAGTCAGGGTTTAACTCAGCTGCTAAAACAGGACATTTCAGATTATACTTTTACAGATCTTTAAAATTGATATGGCTTTCTGAAAGTATTCTCTGATATTTAAAAGAAGATACAATAGCACTGGGCTTCTTCAGATCAAGCATTTATTTTAAAAAGTTTCTTCATTTTGTTAAGTTGTCTAGTAAAGTTGTCTAATAAAGCAGTCTTTTAAAAAATGTCTAATAATCTGAACATTTTATAGGCATTTATAATAATTGACTTATCTCCTTGCAGCAAACAACAGCCAGTTCAGCACAGCCTGATTAGCACAAGAAAATAAAAATCTGCCTCTTCCTCTACCTTCCAGCAATTTGCCTCCTTGCAGTTTTAGTTTCACTTTCAGTTTTATCACAAGCAGCTAATAGTTTCAGGCTGCAGGGATTGCCATAGCCTATTGCCCTATGCCTGAATCCTGAATCAGTTGATCATCAGGAGGCCGATAATGAGTTGCTTGTGCTAATCAGGTATGGTACTTCCCAATAAATTATCAGATTTGAATGTTTATTTATGCCTGTCCTGCCACTTGTCAACTTGAAGGAAAGTGGTCAGAGCCACATTTTTGGACTGAACATACTTAAAAAAGGTTTACCGAGTCTCTTCTATAGCTAACAGTGCACAGATCTATATATAGTTGATGAGTGCAGTTTCTCAAAACATAGAGGAGGAATGCTGAGGGAACAGATTTGACATGAAACTCTGGGCAAGCAAGTAGGCTGGAGTTGGCTGCTATCTGAACAAGAGTAATTGTTTGAGAGCTAACTACTTCTTAAATATATTCTCATTTAAAAGATGTACATACAGTATTTTAAAACTAGAACTCTTAAGAGATTTTCAAATTTAAATAAATGTATAAATAAACCCTTTTGGCTTGAAGTTGCACTACTCCTGAGTACTTAAATCCGTTGTACATTTTACAGAGAGAAACCAAAACCAAAACACCCATGGGATACTCATCTGCCTTGCATAAACAATTAACGAGTCAAATTTCTCAGTCTATTTTAGAGGAACTGTTTTTCTGAGGGAGAAAGACTAAGCAGTCTTCAATGTAAAACTGTGACTTTCAAAGGTGTACTTATTCAGCACAAATTGCCTGATATGTTTTATTTACAACTAGCATTGTTATATTTTAGCTTATATGTGTGGCCTAATTTGCACATGGTGCTAATCAAAATGGATGTTTTCACATACTGCACTAAAGCTACTTTACGATGATGATTATATGGTTGTTAATGAATTTTTATTTGAAACACTTCCTAATTACATCTAAAAATGTATTTTCTATTTTGTGACCACATATTAATAATTCTTGAGCGCGTGATCCTGTTAAATTATCTACCATTTTCTGCACCTATGTTTGTTTGGGTTCCTTTTTCATGACCTTATATTTCTTCCTATTAAAATTAATCTCCTTTCGATAACTGAGAGTACACTTCAACCAGAGCTGGGATTCAGCAGGTTCTGACCAGTTCTGGAGAACTGGTAGCGGGAATTTTGAGTAGTCCGAAGAACCGGTAAATACCACCTCTGACTGGCCCTGCCACCATAAATTCTCTGCCTCCCCAGTCACAGCTGATTAGGAGGAAATGGAGATTTTACATTATCCTTCCATGGCCTCACACACTAAGTCACACCCACCAAGCCATGCCCGCAGAACCGGCAGTAGAAAAATTTGAGTCCCACCACTGAGTTTAACATGAACCAGTTGCAAGGATGGGCGTGGACAATAGCGGTTGCTTTAATGTTTTCTCCTAAAGATGATTTGTGTTTTTGGAATAATTCCCCTGAGTTACTTTTCTTCCTATCCTAAGTCTGATGGAATCATCTATTATGCATGTATCCTGTCTAGTTGCTGTTTTTATTCCCAAACTTTTAATATTAACCTCCACAAAACTTTGAAAAAAAATGATGGCAAATTCTATTTGTTGACATCAGAGGAAATCTGTTCTCCAGATGATCTAGAATATTTGTTGATGGATGGGGTAGTTATCTGGATTAGGCAATAACCAAGTCTCATGATAGCTTCAGTTGAGGGAGCATCTCATAAGAGGAAGGAAATCACATTCAATTTTTGTTTTTTATTCTGTAGCAGAGATTTGGATGTTTGATTTGTGCCCCCATCTCCTGAAGGAATCTATAGGATAGAGGCCAATGGTATTATCTTTAATTATTATTATTATTACATTGCTGATATTGACAATGACATCTTTATTATGCTTTTAATTCAGTACTGGTATTATAAACCAAAAGAGTTTGGTTTATTCTAGCCATTGATACCACTTAATAGTCATTGAAGGTTCTAATGTGATTTACAATTTAATTAGGTGGTTGATGTCTTATTTATTATTAATTAATTTTGTATGAAAATTATTTGCCACCCATCTCCTATCCAATGACTTACAATATCCCAGATCCTTACAATATCTTAGCAATGGTTCTCAACATTCCTAATGCTGTGGCCCTTTAATACAATTCCTCATGTTATGGTGACCACCAACCATAAAATAATAAAATTATTAAGAAACTCAGAGGTGGGTTGTAACTTACCTCACTGCCTGTTTGCTTCCTCCTGTGCTGAATCGCTACACCTTGGGGCCACGCAGGTCCTGTTTGCATGCACGCACGCACGCACAGTGCTGAATTTTTTTAAAAAATGCAACCCCCCCCCAAAAAAACACAAAATGGTGGCGCATGCACAGTGCTAGAAATTTGGCTTATACACATGCTCAGAATTTCCCATGGTGCAATTTTTTTGCAGTAGTCTGCATATGGGTGGACCAGTGAAGGGCTACAAAATAAACTACCACACTGTGGGCGTGGCTTGTTTTGTGTGTGTGGCTTGCTGGCCATGAGGCCAGATGGGAGTCGCTTGATGATCAAGTGACTGGGGTGGCTTAAAGGTCATGTGACTGGCTTAAAGGTGGCCAACTTGATGTCTCTCATGTCAAGGGTTTGGGTTAGGGTTAGAGTGCCTGGCCTTTCCTCCCCTCAAAGAGATACAATTTCCCTATCTATTTACTATTACTGAACATCTAAAATATACTATTTAATCCTATGTATATATGTCATATGTGTACATACGTATTACACACAGGCACACAAAAATATACATTATCTACTATAGAAACTGTAGGCATATGTACACACATGCGCACGCATGCACACACACACATACACACACACACACACACACACACACACACACACATAGCTCTTCTAAAATTATACACATTCAACCTCATTTACTGTGATAGGAAAAATATACCTAGAGCCCAGAAGGGAAAAAAATAAAAAATAAATAACTAAAATTCTACCGGTACTGCGTACCTGACCATACCTGTAGTAGCCCTTCACTGGTGTGGACCTGACTGGAGATGGATAGAGGTGCAGTGTCTCGGTTCCTAAGACCATTAGAAATAATGTGTTTTCCGATGGTCTTGGTGACCCCTGTGAAAGAGTCACTTGACTCCCGAAAGGGGTCGTGACCCACAGGATGAGATCCACTGTCTTAAAAGATCCTAGCCAGGGTGTTATTGTTCATTGTATTGGGTAAACTGAGAAAGATGTTCTCTTTAAACCAAAATTCAAACTGACCAAGTTGAATGTGTTGCTTAAATGCAGGAGATGACTTGAGTCTTATATTTAAATAATTCTTCCCTCTCATCCAGCAGACAGAGAAAATGGGAAAACAAATTCCTGAAAAAAAATCCTGATATTTATTTGCCATAAGTTAATTTATTTAGTCCTGTCCAAAGAATTGTCAAATCCTGTCAATAGCTGAGTCTAAGTTAAAGATCCCCATTGCCATTGATTGTCCATTTCATTTCCCTACAATGATGGGTTTTGTTAAGAATAGCTTGCAAATCTATGTATGAAGAATGGGATTCAATGACTTGAAATTAGATTTGAGTTGGTTAGTCGTTTACATTGCCTCTCTTGGAGAAGTGAGTCTGAGCATGTGGGTAAAGTGATGTAGGAAGCTCACATAACTTGTGCCTGGCTTCTGTTGGCTTTCCTTAATTTCTGCAACAAGTGGCGGAAGAAAAAGTGACAACCAGTTTGTTTGAATCTGATCTGGGCAGTTTATAAATGTGAAGTGTTATAAAGAGCAGATTTTAATAGGAAAATGGATTTCTGCCACTTCTCAAATTCTGCCAATTTGTACTTACTGAGACAGTAAGTGTATGAACCTATCTTTGTTTTTAACCACACCATCTGCTGCTTTTGAAAGCATGAAGGAGGAAATAAGCTGTGTTAGATCCAGGCTAATGTAGATGACTTCCCAAGATTTGGATCCTTTTGGAGGAAATGAGCAGCTTTGGATCCAGTTTATCTTAAACGCAGATCTCATTATCCTGCTGCGCAAGGTCTTATTTTTGATCTTGCACAGCAGAATAATGTAGTAATGCATGCCTGAGATCTTAACAATTTGGCAAGGGATTTTGTGAAGCAAAATCTTAATACTATGGATTCGCTTCATAATGGCAGTAATTCACTTGATGGCTGCTGCAAAAAAATGTCGTAAAATCAAGTCTGGTCCCATGGGTGCCTCAACTTATGCCAGAATGACTTACCACTGCATATCCAGTCACAATTGTGGTTTAAGTCTACGTGTACAGGCAATCCTTAATTTACAACTACAACGCAGCCCAAAATTTCTGTGGTTGAGTGAAACATTAGTTAAATAAGTTTTGCTCATTTCACAACCCTTTTTTCTTTTGCTGTAGTTGTTAAATGAATCTGACTTCCCCAATGACTTTGCTTGTCAGGAGATCACAAAAGGTGATCACATAGAAACATAGAAGACTGACGGCAGAAAAAGACCTCATGGTCCGTCTAGTCTGCCCTTATACTATTTTTTGTATTTTATCTTAGGATGGATATATGTTTATCTCAGGCATTTTAAAATTCAGTTACTGTGGATTTATCTACCACGTCTGCTGGAAGTTTGTTCCAAGGATCTACTACTCTTTCAGTAAAATAATATTTTCTCATGTTGCTTTTGATCTTTCCCCCAACTAACTTCAGATTGTGTCCCCTTCTTCTTGTGTTCACTTTCCTATTAAAACACTTCCCTCCTGAACCTTATTTAATCCTTTGACATATTTAAATGTTTCGATCATGTGCCCCCTGTTCCTTCTGTCCTCCAGACTCTACAGCTTGAGTTCATTAAGTCTTTCCTGATACGTTTTATGCTTAAGACCTTCCACCATTCTTGTAGCCCGTCTTTGGACCTGTTCAATTTTGTTAATATCTTTTTGTAGGTGAGGTCTCCAGAACTGAACACAGTATACCAAATGTGGTCTCACCAGCGCTCTATATAGCGGGATCACAATCTCCCTCTTCCTGCTTGTTATACCTCTAGCTATGCAGCCAAGCATCCTAGCATAACTATGAGTCGGTTGCCAAGCATTTGAATTTTGATCATGTGACCATAGGGAAGCCTATAACGGCCATAAGCAGGCGCGGGTTCCTGCTTGCTGCCGCTACCGGCATGCACATGTGTGAGATTTTGGTGATTTTTTTTTGCTTCCGCACATTCGCAGAAGAAAAAAAACTGCCGAAATCTCTCTCATACGTGTGTCCCCTCATGAGATTTTGCCTCCTGCAAATGTGCAGAAGCAAAATCTTGCTTGCGCGCGAAACTCCAATTTCGCTACCGGTGCAAAATGTGGCCCAAACTGGGTAGCAACCTGATATTGGTCATAAGTGTGAAATACAGTCATCAGTCACTTTTTCCAGTGCCATTGTAACTTCAAACAGTCACTAAACGAACTATTGTGAGTCAAAGTGTATATGTCCGTGATGGCAAACCTATGTACTTGTGTCACAGGTGGCATGCAGGGACCATTCTGCAGGCACGTGAGGCATTGACCAGCTCCGCTCCGCAGCACATGTGTGCATGCCTTCTGCCAGCTGATTTTTGGGTCAGATACTCGCCTGCTTTTTTTTTCACTTTCTGCAGTCTGTGCCTTCCCATATGTCTGAAGATTCCACCCCAGCGGTGTTTGAGTGCACAAGTCTTCCCCAAACTCCATTTGGGGAAGGGAAAAGGAGCCTTTTCCCTCCTCCCATGCTGTTTTGTGATGTGAGGCCAAAACAGGAAGGGGTCCACACCCATGTGCAGGGGGGATGTGCAGGAGGAGCATTGCATTATGGCTGTGGGCACTGTTGCATGTGCAAGATTATGCATGCACATGCTTTCAGCACCCGAGGGAAAAAAGGTTTGCCATAACGGCTATATATTTCCAAATACATACTGCTTCATTTAATAGATTTGAGTTGACTTCAGTGAATAATAATGGATTCCTTACAGTATTTCTCAGTTTTTCTGTATACTAATGAATAATAATGGATTCCTTACAATATTTCTCAGTTTGTCTGTAATCTGTGAACATACTTAATTTGATATCTCCGTCAAATCTTGTATTTTTTCTAAAGCAATAAATTAAAGAAAAAGGAGTATTTCTAGGCAGTTTTGGTTTTATAAAAAAAAGATGTTTCTTTTTTATAAAATCAAAGCTGCCTAGAAATAAACACTCCTTTTGATACTACTTGCATTGGATGCTACTTGCAAAAGAAATACATCTTTTGATACTTCTTGCATCCTTGTGGCATCAACTTTGGTGCCAAAATAGTTCTTGATGCCATTCTGCTTGGTCTACTTTAATTCAGTTGGGGACATGAACACAAAAAAGAGCTAATCTAGATTAAAGCTTATTTTAGTCCAGTCCCTTGCTTCTCACAGTGGCCAACCACATGCTCCTGGGTGTTCACCAACAGAAAACGAAAAATTGTTCTTTCCTCCCTCTTGTTCTCCTGTAATTGACATATGGAAATGTGTATCTAGAACAGTGTTTTTCAATCAGTGTGCCGCGAGACATGGTCAGGTGTGCCGCGAAGAAGGAAGCTCAGCTTCTGGTCTCGCAACTTTTTGCTGAGGGCGCGAAGAGGAAAAAGTTGCGAGACCGGAAGCTGAGCTTCCTTCTTTGCACCTTCCAAGTTTTTCCGGTAGCTGCAACTCCCCGCCTGGCTGGAGCTTCCCTGGCGGTGGTGGCAGGTGAGCTTTAGGGCCCGGCGGGAGGGTGTTGGCAGGGGAAGTGGGAGGGTGCCAGCAGCAGCGGCACTGGGCAGTAGCCATGGGGCAGCAGCTGTGAGCGAGAGCTCCCCTGCAGAGGCACCGACGGCGGTGGCTGGAATTATTGCTGGATGCTGTACATGCTGGCGCTGCGCTGGGCATGGGCGCAGGGCTGGCACTGGCCCGCTGGCTGGGCCGGGATGGAGATGCCAGCCCCGCACCCATGCCCAGCATGGCACCAACATGTACAGCGTCCAGCAACACGTCCAGCCACCGCTGCGTGTCCCTCCGCCCGCTCGCAGCCGACTGCCCTGCCACCACTCTGTGGCTACTGCCCGATGCCGCTGTTGCTGGCGTGGAGTACGAGAGAGAAAGAGAGAGAGAAAGAGAGGGGAGAGAGAGAAAGGGAGAGAGAAAGAAAGAAAGCAAGAGAGAGAGAAAGAGAGAGGGAAAGAAAGCAAGAGAGAAAGAGAGAGAGAAAGAGAGAGAGAAAGAAAGGAGAGAGAGAGAAAGAGAGAGAAAAATAGAGAAAAAGCAAGAGAGAGAAAAAAAGCAAAAGAGAAAGAGAGAAGAAAGGAAGGGAGAGAGAAAGGAATAAGGACAAAAAGGCGAGAAAAAGGAGAAATGAGAAAATGATTTTTATTGGTGGTATGCCCCAGGATTTTGTAAATGTAAAAAATGTGTCACAGCTCAAAAAAAGGTTGAAAATCACTGATCTAGAAGACGCACAGGTCCTACTGATAGATAGTGATAATTAATACTATTCTGTGAAAATCTTTTCCGAAGACCTCAGCTACTGGAAGTGTTTAAAGGGCAATCTGCTTATATGCATCTAGGTCTCTCTCTCTCTCTCTCTCTCACTCTCACACTCACTCACTCACTCTCTCACACACACACACAAACAAACAAACACAGACACATGTGTGTGTGTGTGTATTGTTTTAAACAGATGTATATAAGCAGATATGCAGATAGGCATCTATGCAAATAGCTAAGAAGCAGCAGCAGCACTCTTCATTTCTGTTCTTTGCTGCAGAGCAACATGTGTTAAAGTTTAAGCTGAGATGCCCTGGGAGAGCCACATATCAGGAATTGGCATGCTGCCATTCTGCACATTCACGGTATTTTCAACAAATAATACAGTGTAGATCAGCAGAGCGTGAGCTCTAACACAACACTTGAACTTTTTTGGGAACTAAACTGTCAACATCAACATGTTATTATATATTTTTTTAAATTCCACCCTTATTACTTTTATAACTAACTTAATGTGGGAAACATACAGAATAGAATAAAGAATACATGACATACCTTTTCCCTTCATTTGCCCCTACAACAACCTTGTGAGTTGTGTTAGACTGAAGGAAATGACTGGCCCAAAGTTGCTGAGCTGGCTTTCAGGGCTGAAATAGGACTAGAACATACAAGGTTCACCAATAAGTGTTTCTTTAAGCACCTTAACCCAGTGTTTCCCAACCTTGGCAACTTGAAGAAATGTGGACTTCAACTCCCAGAATTCCCCAGCCAGCATTTGCTGGCTGGGGAATTCTGGGAGTTAAAGTCCAGATCTCTTCAAGTTGCCAAGGTTGGGAAACACTGCCTTAACCAAACAAATATAGAAACTATTTTTTTTATAATTTTGAAGAAGCAGCATAGAACAGAAAAAATATATAACAAATAGCCATAGGCATAAATATGTTATATCTACTAACAAAACTTAAAACTGAGTATATTATTCTGTCTTTGTAATCAAAATGTCAATATCATACACTTAAGCTTGCAGAAGTAATTTATGGGAGTGCGGAGAACTCTAAAGAAAATGCCAAGGAAAATCTCAATGTGGATTAAAGTATCGCTTAGTAGCCATACTGACTTGGAGATGACAACTTAATTGGCATGGATAAATTTGGCACAACATTTTTATTTTATTTTATTGTAATTTGGGTGGTCACACAGCATGTGAATTGTGACTTTGGATGGCAAGTGTCAGATTAAAAGTACAGAAGTAAAAAAACCAATTTGCTTAAAAAGTATATTAGAATACAACTGAGATTAAAGTCATTATTGTTGTTATTATTATTATTATTATTATTATTATTATTATTATTATTATTATTATTAATTGGATTTGTATGCCGCCCCTCTCCGCAGACTCGGGGCGGCTAACAACAATTGCAATTCCCTTCAACTCTTACTATAGACAGATGTAAAGGTTCCAGGCAGCCTCCAAGCTAAATCAGAGTTCAAGTCAAAGTGCTCCTGAAAGTTCCAATTTATTGCCGGAGCCATCCTGGCACCTACACTGGGAAACCTGAAATATGAGTTTCCCACCAAGTTGAAAGTTGACACCCCTTTTCCCCCGCCCACAAATGTGTCACATTGTCCACTCAGATTGTGCCAGCATGGTCAGTCCTCCTTCTACTTCTGCCCAGTTGGGTGGGCATTGGATGGCCTTGAACCACTTGAAATAATGCTTTGTGGCTGCATCAGTTCCCTCATGAAAATCACCCCTCCCAAATTCCCATAAACATCAGGCCTTTTATAGATAGTGTGGCAAGCTGTTAATTTATCATCAACTTCTGCAATGGCTCATTCAGTTCCCTAATCCAGTGTTTCCCAACCTTGGCAACTTGAAGACATCTGGACTTCAACTCCCAGAAGTCGCCAGCCAGCATTTGCTGGCTGGGGAATTCTGGGAGTTGAAGTCCAAATATCTTCAAGTTGCCAAGTTGGGAAACACTGCCCTAATCCATCACCTGGGGAGGAAACTATCATCTGAAAATAGTTTTATGGAAAAACAGAACTCATGGACCGTGACAGGTTTGTGTAGATGTGTGGAGTGAATTTTGAACAAATGGGGTGCTTTGAAAGATTTCATGTGTACGTCTTTAGGTGATAAATAATGCACTGTTGAAATAGTTAAAGCCCTGATTTCATACTGTTCTGATTTCTTATAGCCAACAAATCATTATTATATCATGTCTTGTCATTTTTAGATAATCTATATTGCAAAATGAATCCAATATTTTCATACTGATTCAGAGAGTATAGTACAAACTTAGAGTATTGTTAACAAATGATTTGATGTGTAACTGTCTCTTTTTCACCTTTCTTTATTATTGACAAAGCTTATTTAAAATTATCTGGATAATTATTCTAAACTACTCATTTGTTTAAAGAACATACCAAACTCACAGCACAGGTAATACTTATTTTTCTTATTTTTAATATCCCAGTTTAGAATACATTTCTTAGATTTCAAAGTACTAACCCTTATGTATGAGATGGGCAACAACATATATTAAACTTCTTAATTAAATAAGACTTTTTTTCATGGCCGCATATGAGATTGCAGACCCAAGTGAATCAAAATATTTGACTACTTAAAAATCTGATTGCAGTTTGAGGGGATAGTTCAAATGATAACATTTCTGATTTAATTTTACAAATGCATGAATCGACTGGGAAAAGGTTTTATCAGTAATCATATTTCAATTGTAGCACAGGTCTGCTTAGAAACATAGAAACATAGAAGACTGACGGCAGAAAAAGACCTCATGGTCCATCTAGTCTGCCCTTATACTATTTCCTGTATTTTATCTTACAATGGATATATGTTTATCCCAGGCATGTTTAAATTCAGTTACTGTGGATTTACCAACCACGTCTGTTGGAAATTTGTTCCAAGGATCTACTACTCTTTCAGTAAAATAATATTTTGTCATGTTGCTTTTGATCTTTCCCCCAACTAACTTCAGATTGTGTCCCCTTGTTCTTGTGTTCACTTTCCTATTAAAAACACTTCCCCTCCTGAACCTTATTTAACCCTTTAACATATTTAAATGTTTCGATCATGTGCCCCCTTTTCCTTCTGTCCTCCAGACTATACAGATTGAGTTCATTAAGTCTTTCCTGATACGTTTTATGCTTAAGACCTTCCACCATTCTTGTAGCCTGTCTTTGGACCTGTGCTTTTTAACACTTTGTGTCATTTCTTAGGAACTAATAAATCATCCCTTAAGAGCTGGAGAATTTAGGCTCTTGAATTGCCTAAATGTTTGGCTTTTTTGTAACTTATTTCCAGTGGTGGACTATGAGCCAGAACGCTAAATTGTGCTCGCCGCAGCGGCTCCTAAGTGCTTACTGGGCTAGCGTGATTTTGCTTCTCCACCTGTGGAGGTAGCAAAATTGATCACGGAGCTGCAGGTGCGCCCGTGTTTCAACATGCGTGGAAGCAAGCAAAAAAACCTCACCAAAACATGTGTGAACCTGCGGCTCCATGCATGATTTTGCTACCTCCACAGGTGCAGAAGCAAAAACACGCTGGCCCCGCAAGCACTTACGAGCTGCCGCAGCGAGCACAATTTAGCGTTCCTGCTTGTAGCCCACCGCTGCTTATTTCATTGTATGTTTTACACACACACATTTCACACAATTATACTGAAACATACAATTGCGCAATAACTGTGTTGCAAAACAATGATTTGAACACTCTGGAATGTTTCCTTGAACTAAATGATTGAACTCAATGATTACCCTACACATCTTTGAATTTAAGAATGTTCTTTTTTCCCTTTAGAGCTTGTCAGCATAAGAAACATGCATTAACTTGTTAAATCAATTTCTAAACTAAGACAGCTGGGAGGACTGTTTCTATTAAAAATGTCATTTTTCTATTTAAATCGAATTGATCTGTACTTAAGTTGATTCCTTATCTTAAATTGTATCAGATAATTCCCATTACCGAACAAAAGAGGCATCTGTTATGTTTTACGTTGCAGGTGGATGGTAGTTATTATGAGAACTAAAAGTGGATTAGAGAATTGTCCTTTTGTAAGGACATGCATATCACTTGGGGTCTCTGGCTCAGGCCTTGGCATCTCCAAGTAAGGCTGAGAAAGGCTTTTGTCTGAAACCCTGATGAATTGCCCCTGCTCAATGTGTAGACAATACTGAGCTAGGGTCAGAGAGTTCCAGAAGCTACAAAGCTTTTGAAGACAACAAAAACCCATGTTTTGAAAGGGACCATGTATGTCAAAATTGAACAGCCCTCTGTAAACAGAGGGGGAGGAACATGACATCATCTATTTCCAATCTACAACACAGTCCTTTCAAGGCCCCACACCAATTTACACCACTCAGGTGACCTTGAGGACACAGATAAATCTCCAGGTGACCTTAATGATCCTGTAAAAGAATGCAAATTGCTGTTTGCATGGAGTGTAAACCTTTCCGCTTCCCACCATTCAGTCAGAACTGAAGAAGCTTCTTGGACAAGAAGTGAAATGTCTTCAAATAAAACCCAGAAAGTCCAGTTGCCTCCCGAAAAAAGCCCCTTTGTGACAGCCATGACCTGGATGACTGAGACTCTCCATAGACATCCAGAAAGCTACACTTTTTTGCATCTCTTATCCTATGGACTCCTGGAGATGTTAAAGGTTTGAAAGTGTGCCATGGACCTGGTCTACTCATTCTTTTTCTCTGCTTTGCCTCAAAGGGAAAACTGATAGCATCCTCTAGAGCAGTGTTTCCCAACCTTGGCAACTTAAACATGTCTGGACTTCAATTCCCAGAATTCCCCAGCCAACGAATGCCGGCTGGGGGATTCTGGGAGTCGAAGTCCAGATATCTTCAAGTTGTCAAGGTTGGAAAACACTACTCTAGACTGCTTCTTACAGAAAAAACCTCAACCTTCTCTTTCTCCAAGCACAACTATAAAAAATTAAACATACAAGAATTCTATCAAAGTATGTAACTTAATAATTATAAGTTTTGTTTGGATTTAAACATCTATAGTTTTGTACTCCTAATGGATGGTTCTGTTCTCTACATACATTCTGCCAAATGCATGTAAGGAAATTGATACTGCATTTATCAAAAGCTGAAAGAATCAAAGTTACGATCAAATAGCATATGCTTCATTCTGGGACATGTGGCCAAGAGGGAGAAGGCATAAAAAGAAACAACCTGACATTTCCTGAGCTGATGTTTTTCTCTATAACTTCTGGCTAGTTCAGTACATTTTTAAACTTTCTTTTGCCAGATTGTTTTCCATTCTGTTGTTTTAGAGACTTAGAGTCATTATGTATTTTCCCCAATGCTTCATAATTAAGACCCTTAGCTTTGTAGCACTGATTCCCCATAAAAGTATATTTTATTATTTTTTAAAATAAATTTTATTGATTTTCAAATCTTTTCTTTAAAATAACAATTACAATAAATCTTTGAGCATTCTGCATTGTCACAGCGTTCTGCTTTTGTTAAGACATTAAAGCATTACATTTAAACTTATTTCATTCATCGTAGCACTGAAAACTGTAAATATGTAAATATAAATGTAGATGTAAATATGACACATAAAAGTATATTTTAAAATGGCTCATTCTTAAAGGATTGTTGTGATTTGAGAAAAACTGGTCCAGAATATCTGTTTCAAATTAGGACAATAATTTGTTCACTTATGCTTTTAGTATGGTCTCCCTGTTAAAAATATACCAATGATTTGTACAATGGAAATTAAACTACAATTAAATGTAAATTTAATTTTTGTTGCAAAAATTAAATCTGGAAAGCACACATAGGCACACTGATGCAGCAGGATTGATTTAAATAAGAAACTTTCTATACAAGAATAACCGATGAATATTTATAATACCATTTTAGATTCTTCTTCAATGTACAGTGATCTCTCGGTTAGCGCGGGGGTTACGTTCCAAGACCTCCCGCGCTAACCGATTTCCGCGTTATACTGGATGCGGAAGTAAAACCACCATCTGCGCATGTGCGCCATTTTTTTCATGGCCGCACATGCGCAGATGGTGGAGTTTGCGTGTGGGCGGCGGGGAAGACCAAGGGAAGATTCCTTCAGCCGCCCAACAGCTGATCTGCTCCGCAGCGCGGAAGCAGCGAGGAGCCGAAGATGGGGTAAAGGCAAAGGGGAAACCCCATCTTCGGCTCCTCGCTGCTGCCGCGCTGCGGAACGGATCAGGTGTTGGGCGGCTGAAGGAACCTTCCCTTGGTCTTCCCGCCAGATCACTTGCCGCTTGCCGCTTGCCAGTCCACGCCCCCCTGGATGAGCGGCCCCGCATGGCCCCAGCGCCGGACTCTGTTGCCGAACGCCGAAACCGGAAGGGGCGAGGTGGGGGAGAACGGGAGGCTCAGCATTCCGTCAGTCGCAGCGCTGGCTGTCAACTTTTCTTTTTAGCACTGGGGAGGCAAGTCAGCTCCTGCCCAGTTTTAAAAAGAAAAGTTGACAGCCAGCGCTGCGGCTGACGGAATGCTGAGCTTCCCGTTCTCTCTCCGCCCCTTCGCCCCCCTTTGTTCCTAGGAGAAGTGCTGGTGAGGAGCAGAAGGTCTGTCTTGCCTCAATCCCCAGCACTTCTCCTAGGAACACAGGGAGGCGAAGGGGCGAGGGGGGGGGAGAGAAAACGGGAGGCTCAGCATTCCGTCAGTCGCAGCGCTGGCTGTCAACTTTTCTTTTTAGCACTGGGGAGGCAAGTCAGCTCCTGCCCAGTTTTAAAAAGAAAAGTTGACAGCCAGCGATTGTTCCGCTGCCGCCAGCATGGCCTGGCTGGCAGCGGAAGATGTAACGGAGCCCACGGGGGATTCGCCTTCCTCCCACCCGCAGCCGAGACTGATTCTGGGCTCCTTCGCAACCTCGGAGAGCTTCCAGGGCATGAAAGCTCACGAAAACCAGGAAGCTCTCCGAGGTTGCGAAGGAGCCCACGATCAGTCGGCTGCCGGCGGGAGGAAAGCGAATGCCACGGGGCTGGGCTCGGCTCCCCCCTCGGCTCCCCCCCTTACCAGCCCCGCCGCGGAAGGCTCCATTCTGTTCCCTGCCAGCCCGATTGAGCGGCCGGCGGTCTCCATTCAGGGAACAGACGTCCACCCCCTCCTCGGAGTCCCCGGCACCCAGCGTCCCCACGCCGCCTCCACCTCCCGGTAATGCGCCCGACCTCTGCCTCTCTCTTTCTCTCTCATATACCACGCCGGCAACAGGGAGAGAAAGAGAGAGAGAACTAGCGTGGACTTATTTTTTATTTTTTAATATTTTATTTTTTTAATTAATATTTTTTGAAAAACCGCGTTGCAGCGTTTCGCGCTAATCGAGAACGCGCAAATCGAGGGATCACTGTAATAGCAGTTAATGGCAGGAGAGAACAGTCAGTTTCATTTCAGCAGTTCAGAGTGGAGAAAGAATACAGAGTGGACTGAGCCCTGCCCAGCTTTTAGCTTCAGTTTCTATTCTCTGCACAGACTCAGATGTGTTTAAGCTTCCATTGGCTGATTTAGTTGCTATGCCTATTCATTGGCTTACCTTGTTACCATTGGTGATCCCAGTTCAATAATAATAATAATAATAATAATAATAATAATAATAATAATAATAATAATAATAATTATTGAAGCAGACAGTGGAAGAAGAGAAACATGCATTAGCTGACTATGTGAATGAGAGCAAAGAGTCAGCGTTGATGGAAGTCAACAATAGGAAGCTTCTCAAGGTGAAGCGAACTAAGGACCAGTACAGAAAAAATGTAACTCAATGTCGTATGGACAGTTAGATTAGATTAGATTAGATTTATTGGATTTATATGCCGCCCCTCTCCGCAAACCCGGGGCAGCTCACAACAATGTAAAAACAATACATAATAACAAATCCAATACCCACCAATCCAATTACAATTTTAAACTAAAAAATTCATAAAAAACAACCCCAGAATATTAAAAAACACGCATACAATCAATCTAACACCAAAACAACATGGGCAAGGGGGAGATGTTTCAGTTCCCCCATGCCTGACCGCAGTTGGTGGAACAAAGCATTGCATGGCCAGTTCTTGGAGAAGACTGAAGGCAAAGTGGATAAAGAAAAGACCTGGTCATGGCTTACAAGTGGAACACTCAAAAAGGAGACAGAAGGACTAATACTGGTGGCACAAGAACAGGCTATTAGAACAAATGCTGTCAAAGCCAGAATTGAAAAATCAACAGACAATCCAAAGTGCAGACTCTGTAAAGAAACAGATGAAACAATCGATCACATACTCAGCTGCTGCAAAAAGATCGCACAGACTGACTACAAGCATAGACATGATGCTGTGGCACAGATGATCCACTGGAACTTGTGCTGGAACTGCCATTTACCAGTGGCAAAGAACTGGTGGGATCATAAGCCTGAAAAAATGGTCAAAAATGAGCAAGCAAAACTACTGTGGGACTTCTGACTTAAGACTGACCGAATTCTGAAGCATAACACACCAGTGGAGAAAAAGAAAGTATGGATCATCGACATCGCAATCCCAGGAGACAGCAGAATTGAGGAGAAACAGCTAGAGAAATTAGTGAAATATGAAGATCTAAAAATCGAGCTGCAACTACTCTGGCATAAGCCAGTGAAAGTGGTCCCATTGTTACTTGGCACGCTGGGTGCAGTGACAAAGGATCTCAGTGGACATATGAAAACCATCGGAATTGACAAAATCTCCATCTGTCAATTGCAAAAGGCCGCTTTATTGGGATCGGCAAACATAATTCGCCGCTGTATCACGCAGTCCTAGGTTCTAGGACTGCGTCTAGGATGGGGGAAAGTTGATTCCAGAGGGCCAGGGCTGCCACAGAGAAGGCTCTTCCCTTGGGTCCTACCAGATGACGTTTTTTAGTTGACGAGACCCGGAGAAAGCCAACTCTGTGGGACCTTACGGGTCGCTGGGATTCGTGCGGCAGAAGATGGTCCCGAAGGTATTCTGGTCCGATGCCATTATAGGTTATTACCAACACTTTGAATTGTGACCGGAAACTGATCGGCAGCCAGTGCAGGCTACGGGGTGTTGGAGAAACGTGGGCAAATCTAGGTAGCCCCACGATAGGTCTCGCAGCCGCATTCTGCACGATCTGGGAGTTTTCAAACACTTTTCAAAGGTAGCCCCATGTAGAGAGCGTTGCAGTAGTCTTCCCTCATGCTGTGGCATGTGAAGTGGAGGTTGCTTACATGTGATGCTCCATTGGTGTGAATGGAATTTTGCACAGGAGTGCAAGTGCCTTCCACTTGCATGAGTGGAGATTCGCATACCGGCACAAGTATTTGCCACTCACGTGAGTGAAGCTCCACAAATGTGTGCTTGTCCACTTCTTCTGTGATCCAGTTTCGAACAGGCTGCAGCTCAGGTTGGGGACCCATTTTAAGACAATGTGCTGATCACGTTTCAGAACACAGTTGTTTATAAAAGTGACAAACTAATAAACTTGTTGTACTCTTGCTGTTTTGTTTCTCATGTGTGATACCTAGTATGCAATGAATTCTTTTTCTAGGTTGCCAGTTACTATAGCTGGCCAGGGACCACTATGAGTTCAATTGCTATGCAGAGAAACTAAATGTGGCAATCCTGATTTCTTAAATCTTCAAATCTAGGACCTGCCTTTGGAAATTATAGATCTAATCTACAGAGTTAAATGAAATTAGCTAGCACAGGAGAGAATTAGATCAAGCTCCATCACACAGAGAAATGGCCTATGAGAGAGTAAGACAAACTCATTTCACTCTCTAATTATCCTTGAAATAGATAAGCAAACCAAAGTTTCAATTAAGGGATCAATTACTCTACTTACCAACAGTGACTATACTAACATCCACTGGGGAGACAAAAATGGGCAAGCATGCACTTCATGAAGATTTAGTTGCGCTCATATTTGAAGCTCTACTCTTGTGCAAATGGAGTGAGCACTTCTCCATTGACACCAATGGAGCTTCATGCACAAGCACCTTTCACTTGCAAGAGTGGGCCCTCACACATGAGCACAATTAAAATTAAAATTCCTCACAGCCCTTTTCAGGATGAAGAACAAAAATGTGCCTGGTGGTTTTATATTATACATATTATATATATTATGAGTGATAAAACAAAACAGTCCTTTTGAAGGTAAAGTCATTTACCCACTGTAATGTAATTGAGTTAAGTAAGAACAATCATTCTTTTTTTATTGTATATTAAAAAACTATGGATAGTCTTCCCTCATTGTCAAGCAGCAGTGGGTGGCTCCCAGTTTGGACCGGTTCTTAGAACTGGTAGTGCCGGCAGTGGGATGCTCTGTCCATCCACCTGGGATGCTTCTGTGCGTGCACATAAGTGTTGCACGCATGGTGTTGTGGTTAGCTCTGGCCCTGCTCCTGCCCCAAGGACTGTGGATGTGCAGGAGACATCCACATGCTGCAGGCCTGTTTTGTCCCCGGTGGAATCTGCTGATGAAGGCTCCTCTGACCAAGAAGACATGAGTGACAGGGAGGAGGAGAGTGTGGCAGACAGCTCAGAAGGAGATCAATTATCTAGCTCCTCCTTGGATTCAGAACAAGAGTTAATGATACAGCCACGCATGCGGAGAGCGATGCATAGGAAACAACAACTGAGATATTATTATCAAAGAAAATGAGGCCACCTGTGTTTGGGTGGGGTAGTGGTAATTAGTGAGGCTGCTATAAATAGCAGCCTGTGGGTTTGACCATTGTGGAGAATTATCTGATCGTTGTCTTTCGTGCCTGCTTTGCTGACTTTGACCTTTTGTGTGCTGATTTTTCCCCGCTTTGAAACTAAACCAGAACAAAGTGTGTTTCACTTTGTGAAAGAAGAAGGACTGTGAATTGCCTCACAGCTGCAAGCTAAGTATCACAGAACTGATAAGGGACTTGTACAAATTACCAGTTTGTTTGGAGACGAGTGCTCTTTGCTATACCAAAAGAGGGCTTAGTTTAAGTGACTTTTCATTATAAAGAACATTGTTTTGAATTTTCAAATGTGTGTGTGTCTGAAATTTGTACCTGTGAATTTTTGGGAGGAGTCTACCAGAGAGCCCGACAGAACACATGGGAACCGGTAGCAAAATCATTTAGAACTCACTCCTTGACTGGCTTTTAATGTGAAGATTCCATTTTTTAAAAATGGTTAATATGGATCAAATACAGACGTAGGAAAACAGGTCTTCTGAACAGTGATTATGAGACCAAATCCCTACTGTCTAGCCTGAAAAGTGGCACCGTTCCGAATTTAGATTTGCAAGCTTGGAATATCTGCATTTAATATCCGAAATATTCTGCTGCTAAATGTATCAATTTCAGGTGGCGTGAAGCAATATTGCATTAAAAATACTTTTAATGTATTGTTGGGACTTGGTCTTGAAAGATTTCAGCAAAATGTTGGATAGTAGAATATTTTATTGGCCAAGTCTTGAATCTTGGTCTTGGTCTTGAAAGATTTCAGCAAAATGTTGGATAGTAGAATATTTTATTGGCCAAGTGTGATTGGACACACTAGGAATTTGTCTCTGGTGCATAAGCTCTCAGTGTACTTATAAACAATAATAGTGATAACAATAACACTTAGACTTACTGATATATATGGCTTTACGGTATTTTACAGCCCTCTTTAAGCAGTATACAGAGTGAGCATATTTTCCCCAATAATCTGGGCCCTTATTTTACTGACCTCAGAAGGGTGGAAGGATGAGTCAACCTTGAACCTGGTAAGATTTGAACTGCCAAATTGCAGACAACCAGCAGTCTGCGGAAGTAGTCTGCAGTAATGAACTCTAACCATGGCACCACCATGGCACGAATAATATAATCATAATATTAATATAAAAAGAAAAAGTAGTAGAAAAAGATGAGAAGGATGATACTATGTCATAGCCATACTATATGAGTTAATATCCATAGACAAAGACAGTGCTTAAATATCCATAAATATAAGACAGTACTTAAGACTGACGATCTTTAACAGCCAAAGGACACATTCACAATCACTCACTTTTTAGTATTCCATTCAGTTAAAGGCATTATGAAATGATAATAAGTAACCAGTGTTATTTCTCTTATTTTCTCATTACTCGTGAATAATTTTCTCTTTTGCTACTTGCGACTACTTCCTGTTGTAATATTTTGTACCACACATCCAATTTGCTAAACTCTTATGAATGGCTATAGTGTTCTGTTGCTTAGTTAACTGGAAGCTACAGATTTGTGGGATGTGGGTGTTCCATGTTTCATTTCCCTAATTGTTTCTCACTCATCAGCTCACTCTCAGAGAAGGATGTCAGGAAGGAACTCTTGCTATGTAGCACTTTTAAATCTGGAAGCAGTGACAGCCAGGAAACTGGAGTTATATATAGATAGCAGAAAACAGCAATTGTGTTAAGATATTCATGAACTGGGAAAGTCAATGGTAACAAGGTTAGTCATGAATAGGCACAGCAACTAAGTCAGCCAATGGGAGCTAACCATTGTTTGGAGTCTGTGCAGAGAATCGAAACTGAAAATTTAAGCATAAGGCTGGGCATGGCCCAGCCCACTCTGCTTTCTGTTACTGCTTGTGTGCTGTGCTGAAATGAAACTAACTGTTCTTTACTACCTGTAGCTGCTTAAAGAAGAATCTATATTGGTATTGTAAAATTTACTTCATCTATATTTTTGTATAGAAGTTTACAAATCCAGGTGAATCAGCCATCTGTCTGTGCTTCTGGTTTTGATTTTTATGCAACAAACTTTAAAAAATGATAACATTTTGGCTACTTTATCTCTCCCCCCCACCCCAATGAAACTCAAAATTCACCCAAAGAAATGGGGGCACTAAAAGAAAAAAGGGGGGGATCTTTTTTTTAATTTTTGAAAGAAGAATACACAGGGAATTAGGAGGAAAAAAAATCCAACTAATCATACTACACTTATTAGCCATACTATAGCATGTTTTCTATTTTTCCTCCCTATGCTTGATTTTATTCCACTTGAGCTAATGTAGCCTCTTGTTGGCAAGGATTTTTTTTTTTTTTTGCAAGACCTGGAAGATAATTATGTTGCATTATTGATGTCAGGCTGAATAAGGCACTGTTGAAGAGTCCCCGTGAACAGCTCTGAGCTTCTGGAATGAAAACACGGGGTACAAGTGTACCAAATGAATATATCTGTTTCTTGGCTTTTTAGAAGGACATGCTTCTTTTTTATGTTGTGCTTCTGTCTCCATGCTTTTTAAAAACAATTGAGTTAAAACAGTGTATGTAGAATCTGTCTAGACTTTGCGTTGCTTAACAGAAGGGAGGTGAAAGAGACTCATCAATCATAAACTGATGATCAGTAATTTGCTGTCCAATAATTCTCTAAGTGCATTTCAAACAGGATTCAATTTATTGGCGGCATTTGTCACTTAGCATAAACCCCAGGATATAAATCTGAACATTTCTGATATTAATGAAATGACAGTCTGGTTAAGGAAACAAACTGAGTCAGGACTGAGCATGATCTTATCCTATCGTTAGTAGAGAAACTCGTCATTGGAAGCAGTGTGTCAGAAGACTAAACAGAGTTGACAGAGCCACTGCCATGCCTTAAACATCAAGGATATCTCTTGATTTGGAAATGATCCAGCCTGATGTCCAATTTTATGCATTGCTGAAGATGCTTCAGAAATATTGATTGTAGTCACTCACTAAATGGGAAGCTTGGCCTGTGATGGAGCACTCCGATGACAACTTCATCACTTCCAGCTCTAACTTGTGCCAAGGAAAAGAGTAATCATGCCTGGAAGATGATTGATGCTCCAAAGAGGATCCAAAATGTGATTGCATTCACCAGCCCTCTATTAGATTTCTGGGTCGCCCCCAAATAACTTTATTAAATACTTTCATTAAAAGATTTTAAAAAGTAGTGAATTTATCCCTGTACTTGGATAGCATGGTTGGGCTTAGGCACTGTTCCCGAAACACAGGGAAATTAAGTGCCTTATTAAAGCCTCTTTTCTGGATGACGCATGGACTGGCTGTATGTGTCCAATTCTTGTAATAGCCTAGGTCAGTGTTGGCGACTTGCTTCCAAGCCAGCGGGAAGAGCGTTGTCTATATTTCTAGTAGCACTGACAGGGCGAGCCTTGCTCCTGAAAATGTGGTGCAAAGTTGGTGAAAAAAGGCAGGCAGGCTCACTTTGAACGAGACTTTCTCTCGCCAACTTTGCACTACATGTTATATGGGATATCATTGGAAAACTGTTTTAAACATGCCGTGTGATATGCCTTTCTTTGGGACAATGACAGGAACCTACAGCCTGAAAGATATATACAATGGTACTTCTACCTAAGAATGCCTCTACTTACAAACTTTTCTAGGTAAGAACTGGGTGTTCAAGATTTTTTTGCCTCTTCTCAAGAACCATTTTCCACTTACAAACCTGAGCCTCTGAACTGTAACCTGAAAAGGCAAGGAGAAGCCTCCGAGGGGCCTCTCTAGGAATCTCCTAGGAGCAAAAAGACCGGAAAAGGCAGGGAGAAGCCTCCATGGAGCCTCTCTAGGAATATCCTGGAAGGAAACAGGGCCTCCACCTTCCCTGTGGTTTCCCCAATCGCACACATTATTTGCTTTTACATTGGAAAAATAGTTTCTTCTTACAAACTTTTCTACTTAAGAACCTGTTCACGGAACAAATTAAGTTCATAAGTAGAGGTACCACTGTAGTTAAATGTAGCTTTTCTCATTGAAGTGACAGGACTCTATATCATCCTTTTTTTCAGTTTCTTAACCATTTTCCAGTTACTCAACTAAGCTACAAAGAGTAAATCCATGGGAGGAATATCTAAATCTTTCACCTCTGGGGAATCATATAAGGCATTTGTTACAAAAGAAATAACATCCATCTTCAGCTTGTGGTAATAAAGGCAAGGCAATGTTAAGTTTATTTGATCTGAATGTTGCTCTCAAGAGGTATGAATTACCTATGGACAAATCAAAAGATAAAAAAACTGTTAAGGTGAAAGTCCTTCACAATTAGAATGTTAGAATGGGATTTGTGTGTGTTTGCATAATGTGTTAATATCTTTTTTCTTTTTGTAGTGGCTTTAGTTGATAAAATTATTTTTATGTTTATTTAGACACTCGGTCATTTGCTTGACCTTGCAACTGAATTCTCCAAGCTGTACTATGAAAACAAGAGAAAGCATTTGCAACCTACAATGATTTCAGTCCAATACTGCAAGTGATAACTTTATATTTATTGGCAAAGAAATAAAGGTTTTCTGTGAAAGCGACTGCATGTGGAGGCTCCTGGATTGGGGCTGAAATATGAAAGCAGAAGCAGTATGTTCTGTCCCATATTTGGGTAGACCAGGTTGCCCTGATAAAAAACACTGCAGGTGATGTAACAGCTAAAAGTTAACCTTCCACCGTTTCTTAAGCTGCTTCAGTTACCTGTTTACTTTTCTTAATGAATTAGCTAGGTAGAATAATGAGTAATACTTCAATTTTATTTTCAAATCAGAGTTAGAGATCCGGTGGAAAGTATTGGATTCTGTATTTCAGATTCACCCAGTTTCTTTTCAAAGCATTTGCAGCCTCAGCTTTAATTTTTTAAATGTCAGCTGCTTCTGATGAGCTTATACAGTACATTCTAGCAAAAGGTACTTCTCTCTGTACTGGGGCTTGGCTGCTAAGCAAATTGAGCATTCCTGTCGTAGCATCCCTACAGGACAGTTTAAGAAGTGTTATAGAACAGTAAGCTAGCTTGATAGCTGCCTCAAGCTGGGAAGGAAATGCTGTAAGAGAAAGATTAATCTTAAGGCAATGAATTTTAAAGACTTGCTTCTTTTATGTGTTCTGGAAACCCATCAAAATGCTAATGGTTCTGCCGCCTTAACCTTCAACATGTTCAGTGTTTTGTAAACATTTCATTTAATGGTATAGCATCTTAAAGATAATAAGGGACTTGTAGGAGTCATGCAGTGGGTGATATTTGGCAGGCTGCAGTCACAATTTGCATGTCGTGCAAAAGTGATGCACAAGCTGGGTCCCTAGCCTTGATTTTTAGGGAGCAAATTCATCCACCAATCTGTCATATGATTGTCACTGTTGTTGCACTATTTCTCATGGAAGTGATAAATCTCCATCACTCCTTCTGTCTGTTGAATGAATATTTGGAGAGCATTTTTTTCAAAAAGTCGGCCAAAGTTGGTTACTTATTTATGTTGTTTATCCCTGCCTCCCTGGAGAGATTCTAGATGGTTTATAAACAGCAATAAACAGAATAAGATGTCAATTATTTGATCACAATAATACTGTATAGGAGCCAATAATGCTTACAAATATTTGGGATTTAAAACTATGTTAACAGAAAAAAAAGCTTTCATTTCCAACTGGTCCTTAGTTTTCTAGCAGAATAATGTTGTCATAAGTATTGTTTGTTTCTTTAACTGATATCCTACTTTCCCTGCAGGGATTCGGAGCAGCTTATATAAGCAAAATAGACTGGATAGTTCAAAAGTCAACTCAGTCAGCTTTTGTGATTGAGGCTGATTTAAACTTGGGTCTCCCAGGTTCCCATTGTAACTTGTACATCACACATATTTTCTATGATGGAGACAAGGCAGAACAATGTTTTATCTCAGATTGCAAACATGAAAGAGTTACCTGAAGAATTGGTGGCAAGAACTGCACTATTATTTATGAGTCAATTGGGAGTGCGATGGTTTAGCAGTTAAGAAACTGAGCTTGTCAGCTGAAAAATGCGAGTAGATAAATTGGTACTACTTTGGTGGGACAGTAACAACATTCTGTGGTTTCCTGCACCCTGTGTGCTGTGGTGGCATGTCATGCTGGCCATATGACCATAGAAACATGTGGTAGCCAGCCAGTTTGGACCAGTTCAGGCAAACCTGTAGTGAAAATTTTGAGTAGTTTGAGAATCAGCAAATATCACCTCTGGCTGGCCCCGCCCACTTGCCAGCTCACCACTCACCCTGCCCACCTGGTTACTGCTCACAAAAGTACAAAAGACAAATTCCTTGTGTGTCCAATCACACTTGGCCAATAAAGAATACTATTCTATTATGAATAACAGGTTGTTAGGTTTACAGTACCAAGGAATGCTTGTTAGTATTCCTGATATTGGCAGCAGAACATCATCATATTAATCCCTTTTCTGGTATGTCTGCCTAGAATCTGGAATGGTTAGATTTTGCTGCCAATATCATCTCTCTTCAGTTTGCATAATTGTAGCAGCCATTGTCAGAATATCTGCCTCTTGCATACCAAAGTTTCACACTGGGTATTTATTGTTTGGATGACTGCTTACAGCTGAATATGAATAAGGAAGAAATTCATATATGCTTTTTCTCAAATAATGTAGGTTTGATTTGGCCGGAATTAGTATTAAAATACTGGATTTATTTCTTGTTGGTAATAATCTAATCTTCTTAAGGATGATAGGCAGAAAATATTCCCTTAAAAGCAGTTAGAACTTTCAAAGCCTATAAGGAATTAAATTTTGATATTGAGCAGCTTCAACTCAGCTACACTGAAAATGTAATATTTCACTGTCAAGAAACCTCCTGCATTTGTTTAATGTATGAGATGCTTAATGCTTGGTTTTAGTTTGACTTGGTATAATGCCCGTGTTATTGTTGTCTTTTCTTAAAAAGATGCACATTACATCTTGCAAATTGATGAAACAAAACCTTCAGATCCAAACAAATGCATGTATCAGGGCAATGAATGCTTGAATACTTACGTTCACAAAGACTTTGTTGAACTCTTAATAATTTAGAGGTAAATAAAATAAATAGCAATAGCGCTTAGATATACCACTTCATAGTGATTTACAGCCCTCTCTAAGCGGTTTACAGACTCAATATCTGGCCCCCAACAATCTGGGCCCTCATTTTACGGACCTTGAAAGGATGGGAGGCTGAGTCAACCCTGAGCCCTGTCAAGGTCGAACTCATGGAGTGAGCAGTGAGCTAGCCTGCAATATTGCATTCTAACCACTGCACCACCACGTCTCTTATGGAAAATGGGAACTTAAATACAGCCTCATCAGCTTGATTCTCTTTCAACTGGCATTGGCTCTTAAATGGCAGGAACTTTTCAGGATTAAAAAAAAGGCAAATATTCTCAGTTAAATTTGATATGATCCTCCCCACAAGTGTCTTAGAATGGTCCCTTTCTTATTTTTTTAAGGATGTTAACATTCTGACCAGTTTGTGCACAAATGAGAGAAATGCTGTTGCTGCTATTACTACCATTGCTGCTGCTTCCACCTTCTTGTCCTCCTGACTGTCATCAATAATCAAGGTTCTTTCATGCGCAAAACCCCACCGAAAATTGCAGAAATCTCGCTTTCGTGAACATTCTCATATGAGATATTACTTGCTGTGCATGTGCAGAAGCCAAATATTGTGCGGGGGCATGTATATGTGCGTGGGGGGCATGCACATATGCGCGCATCCCAGAATTTCCTACTGGGATGGAGCACCTGACCGCACTAGTTGCTGCCCATCACTGCATGGCCCTACACTATTTCAGAAAAGTAGCTGTCCAGTCTCTTCTTCAAAACCTTCAGTCATGAAGCACCCACAACTTCTGAAGGTAAACTGTTCCACACTTGTTAACTGTTCTTACTATTATGAAGTTTCTCCTTAATTCCAGGTTGTTGTTTCTCTCCTTGATTATTTTCCATTCACTTTCTTGCCTTGCCTTAAGAACGTAAGAAGAGCTATGTTGAATCGGGCTAAAGCCCATTGAATCCAGCATTCTGTGTCACAAAGTGGCCCACCAATAGTACATGGGGATATTATTGTTATTATTATTAATTAGATTTGTATGCCACCCTTCTCTGAAGACTTGGGGCAGCTCACAGAGTACAAAAAACAACATGACAGAAAATCTAATTAATTAAAAATTACTACCCAAATCCCATATATATTAAAATCAGTCAGCCAGCTCATTTACAACCACACATCTTGAGTAGAAAGCGAAGGCAAGACCCTCCCTTTCCCTTGACCCCCAACAAATGGTATCCAAGGGAATCCTGCCTGCCTCAAGCAACATAGAGGCAGCACTTGGGCATGCGTTTCAATAACCATTGATACACTTGGCATCCATGGATCTGTCTAATCCTGCCTTGAAGCTATCCAGGCTTCTTTGGTCTTTTTGAAAATGACAAGTTGACCGCCTCTTCTTTGTTTGGCATTAGTGTAAGCACTGATAAGCCTTCTCCGCTGTAGCCCCTGACCTATGGAACATTCTGCCCTCGGAGAGTAGAATGGCCACAACCTGGTTGGCCCATAATGCTTAAAAAAGGTGACTGTGTAGCCAGGCCTGGGACCTCAAATGTATTAAGGGGCCCATTTCTTGGTTCTACTGTTTTAATTCATTAATTATCTCTGCTATTAAAATGAATTTGGTGTGTGTGTGTTTATTGTTTTGAAGTCACTGGTTCACATGAACAGCCATAGAAATTAAATAAAGAATTTTATATTGAACAAAATTAAAATTCCAGTACAGCCTCATATGTTTCGACTTGGGGTTTGTTTGTTTTTTTGGAAAACAGAAGGTAGAGATCAAAAATAATGTACAAGAAGGTTGCAGTTTAGCCAAACATGATGCATTGTAATAGAGTAAATTAATGGAATCTTAAAAAATGAATGTTTGGAATGTGGTTTAATATCATTATAGTAAATGAATAAAATTGTTAAGGTTTGAAAGGCAATGATCCCTCTACAGTGGAGTGTGTGGATTGTACCAGGTATGTACAAAGGGGGACCTGGTGCACCAATTGCGACCTTACCTGGATCAGGAGGCTCTTGTCATGGTAATCCATGCCCTTATCACCTCACGGTTAGACTATTGTAACGTGCTCTACATGGGGCTACCCCTGAAAAGCGTTCGGAGACTACAACTAGTAGATAATGCAGCCTTGCAAACTATTGTGGGTGCACTTAGGTACACCCACATTATAGCAACTCTTTGTGAACTGCACTGGCTCCCAATCAGTCTTCGGACTCAATTCAAGGTGTTGTTTATCACCTATAAAGCCCTACATCAGTGTTTTTCAACCAGTGTGCCGTGGCACACTAGTGTGCCGCGAGACATGGTCAGGTGTGCCGCGAAGCTTAGCAAGAGAGAGAAAGAGAGAGAGCGAAAGAAAGAAAGAGAGAAAGAAAGAGAGAGGAGAGAAAGAAAGAGAGAAAGAGAGAAAGAGAGGGAGGGAAGGAGGGAGAGAGAAAGAGAGAAAGAGAGCAAAAAAGAGAGGAAGGAAGTTAGAGAGAAAGAAAGAGGGAAGGAAGGAAGAGAGGAAGGAAGGAAGAGAGAGAAAGAGGGAGAGAAATAGAGCGAAAGGGAGGAAAAGAGAGAGATAAGTTTTTTGTCCAAACTTTTTTTAGCCCCCCTCCCATTGCCCCCACCGCTCAATGTGCCCCATTATTTTGTATATGTAAAAAATGCCGCAGCTCAAAAAAGGTTGAAAATCACTGCCCTACATGGCTTAGGGTCAGATTGTCTTCGGGACCACTTATACCACAAAGCTCCCAGTGACTGATAAGAGCCCACAGAGTTGGCTCTCTCCAGATCCTGGTTGTCCTGGTTGGTTGTCAGGACCACGGGGGAGGGCCTTCTCTCTGGCGGCACCAGCTCTCTGGAACCAGCTACCTCCTGAGATCTGTATTGCCTCCACCCTTCTAGAAGGCTGTAAAGACCTGGCAGGCCTAGGGCCATTGATCAAATGATATATCATCCAGATCCAGCTACAAAAGAGATGCAAGATTTTATTAATGGGCTTTAAATTGTTTTTTTTTTTAACTGCTCCTTTTTTAGATGTTACTTCCTTGTTGTAAGCCACCCGGGAGTTGGGTGGCATTTAGTAATATTTTATGCCACTTTATTCTCGCAAGCTTTGTGTGATGCTTAAAAAAACATTTTAAACAGTCTAAGTGCAAAAGAGAAGGGAAGGGGTTAACAGACCCATCTATCAGGGCCAGAGCAGATCTTCATGTCTCCCAAATGGTCTGACACAGTAATGTTTTAACAAACCCTGAGAAAAATTCTTGCAGGGGGCGAGGGAATTCAGAAGCATGTGCACAGACTGTTTTGTAGACAGGGAGTTGAACAGAATAGCTGTAAAGCTTTCCAAAAGACATCGTGATTGAAGTTCACAGTGACAAAGTAATGTCCATGTGGAGCAGTTGACTAAAGCTTTGGAATTTATTTACTCACTTATCTTTCCTTTTCCCCCCTCTCGCTCTAGTGCACAAACAGAACAAGAAGGAGATACAGAAGTTTGAAAATTCCTTCTCCCAGGGAAGAAAAAAAAAGAGAGGAAAGATTCAAGTTATCATCAAGAGGCAGAAGGTTTGTTTGGCTAAATGAAAGAGGCATTCTTCTTTGTCTAAGCCCTTTTGAGTCCTCCGCAGAAATGATATAGTTTAATCTTTGCTGCCAGATGACTTTGTAGTTACAGGATGCCTTTTATACCAGTCAGTCTCATCTGACTGAATCATTTCCAGTGGTGCATATTTTGAGAGATGAAACTGATTGCATGATACTAACCATTCAGATAGAGCATGACTCAGTATGGATGTGTTTGCAGGGGAATTGCAGATCATTTACTCTGTTGATTTAGAAACTTAATAGTTTTAAGAGCGGTCACTGTTCAAAAGCTAATTCATGTTCTTCTAATCAGGTTAGATTAGAACATCATGCAAGGGTGCGAAATGGAGGGAAACCAGGATTTATGTTCCCAAATGAGTCTGTTCTATTGAAACGTTACTAGACCTAAAGTAATTGGGACAGTAGAAAGAAACAATCCACTCTGTTGACTGGTATCAAAAACAAATTGTCATGGATAAGCTAATTTATTAATGTGGTTGCTAACAGTTGGCAATGACTGGGTGACCCACAATCAATCAAAAAGCAAACTGAAATTCTTGACCATGAGAAAAAAAATATCCCAGATCCTCATAAGGTAATAGGAACTATAAATATTACAAAATATCAAACTTGCTTTTAAGTTCTCCAGAACTCTTTCTTATGTTTCATTGCTTAACCTAAAAAAAAAAAAGGGTGGGTATTAGCTATATTATTTCAGATAATCTTCAACTTATGACTGAATCCCAAATTTTCTAATCAAGACAGTTGCTAAGTAAGTTCTTCTAGTTTTATATTTCATTTGTCAGTCTCATCCCACCAAGTTTCCGTAATGGCAGCTCTATCGTATCTTCCCTTCTTTACTTGAATTTCTAATTCACCCTGTTTATTTGTCATACTCTGTTCATTGGTGTATAGACATTTAGGTCTGTCTGTCTTTATGTCTATCTGTCTGTCTGCATCAGTGGTTGGTGGTTGCTCCTGGTTCGGTCCAGTCATCATCAGGCTGAAGTTCCAATCTTTGTGTTGTTGTAAAATGGAATGTTAGCAACTGTCATTTCTTCCTAGTATATAGTGTGGGGGTGGAGATTTGTTTTGAATGTAGCAAATAGATTGGGTGATTATATATATATATATATATATGAATTTGGAAATTTCTGGCGACATTTCGACGAGGTCTCACTCGTCATCTTCAGGCTGGTGTTTCTGTCCAAGGACAGAAACACCAGCCTGAAGATGACGAGTGAGACCTCGTCGAAACGTCGCCAGAAATTCCCAAATCCTACACGGGAAGAAACCCGAATATACCAAGACCGTCATACCTGTACCCGTGAAAATCAACGAAAACACATATATATATATATACTACATAGTTTCCTGAAATGTGAAAAGAATTTTTTTTTAGGAAGATTAAAGTATATATTATAGCCAACATTAACAATAATGCTAACTGAAATGATCGATTTTAGATGAATTTTTGTTTTGTTTTGAAGGGAGGTATTGAAATAATACTGTTGCATGACAGCAAAATGGATGGCTGATAAATTAATGAAATAAATAATATGATTGTCAGGTCTTGACTGGGCAATTTTTTACAGTCACATTAATGCCTCTGAAACTTTCTTTAATTGTCTGGCAACTTTAAAAGAGAGGAAGCAGTCCATAAAATAAGCTTAGTGGAGGCAGCAAAATCTTTATAGCAATGTCTGGAGGTATTGATTAAAAAATGAAGCCTGTTTCATAATTCAGATAGAAGTAGAGTTTGCCTTTAGGTTCTCAGTTCAATCAACGGATAAATACTAATGCCTCCACGTAAGGTCTGGGAGTTCCTTTAGATTAGAAATATAGAATCAAACTGAGGGTTCTAGAAACATAGAAGATTGATGGCAGAAAAAGACGTCATGGTCCATCTAGTCTGTCCTTATACTATTTCCTGTATTTCATCTAAGGATGGATATATGTTTAGCCCAGGCATGTTTAAATTCAGTTACTGTGGATTTATCAACCACGTCTGTTGGAAGTTTGTTCCAAGTATCTACTACTCTTTCAGTAAAATAAAATTTTCTCACATTGCTTCTGATTTTCCCCCAACTAACCTCAGATTGTGCCCCCTTGTTCTTGTATTGACTTTCCTATTAAAAACACTTCGCTCCTGAATCTTATATAACTCTTTAACATATTTAAATGTTTCTATCATGTCCCCCCTTTCCCTTCTGTCCTCCAGACTTTACAGATAGAATTCATTAAGTCTTTCCTGATAAGTTTTATGCTTAAGACCTTCCACCATTTTTGTAGCTTGTCTTTGGACCCGTTCAATTTTTTCAATATCTTTTTGTAGATGAGGTCTCTAGAACTTAACACAGTACAGTATTCCAAATGTGGTCTCACCAGTGCTCTATACAGTGGGATCACAATCTCCCTCTTCCTGCTTGTTTTACCTCTAGCTATGCAGCCAAGCATTCTACTTGCTTTCCCTACCGCCTGACTGCACTTGGTCAGTTATGCAGTTGGTCACCAATTGTAGCATCAAATATGATTTAATTTTAAGCATGATTAATGTTCTGCATTATAGAAGCATAAACCAGAAAAAAATAGGTTTGGAAGTTAAAAATATAGTCCCCGCATTGTGCATCTTTAAGATATATATTTTTTTTGCCTAATATCATTGACAAAATGTATGTGATCAAAAAGAGAGACATTTACGACACAGGGCAAAAAAGACACTTATGAATTTAGTTTCAGAAATACTTTAGTTAGTACAACTGTCTCCTTCAGTATAAATACACATTTTGATTGTAATCCTAATTTTGTTTGTAAAGAAACATTACTTTTAGCCACTATTAAGAAAACTTCATTGTTTGGTTAGGAACCAAAGGCAAGAGAGAGAGAGAGAGAGAAATTAATTTTTTAAATTTTTTAAATTTTCTTTGTGCAATGGATTGTTAGCAATGCAGTGTAAATGGAAAAAGAATTTCTAATACTAATAAATGAAATGTTGAAACAAGCTGAACAAACTAGACAGCAAAGTGTGTCTTTGCAAATTTCTGGAACAAAATATTATTAGCTTGTGTGGGATAATTAAATATTTTTAAGCAGCAATACAGTATTAGATCCTTTATCCCTTCCTTTTTCTTTTTTAAATCAGCCTCTCAACCATGGAGTAGTGCTCTGTAATGCCCTTGCTTTCAATTAATAAGCATTTTCTCTCATGCTTTTCCTTCTAAACTAATCTCCAAATTCCTAGTCATAGCCACTTTGACTGGGGATTAAGGGAGGTGTAGTCAAACACCTAAGGATGATGCTGTATTGAAGAAGAATGCTGCTGAAAGATTATTAGAAGAAAAAAATAGGTTACTTGAGTAGGCTAATACAAGCATTAGATTGTGACATTAACATTGAGAAAGTTGGGACAAGAAATGCATAAGAGGAGTTTCATTCATCAAAATTCTTCTTTCTATTTGACAGTGCAGTTTTCTTTGACAGTGTAGGCTTCTTCTTTTTATCTTATTTTTGCCTAGCAGGAACAGATTGCCATTATGACACTGTGATAATGATAGGAAGAGAGAGATAAGAAAGGAAATCCTTTGATTTTAAAACAGGAGAGTAGAACCAATCCTGTTAACCATTTCTTCTTCTGTTGTCATTTGGAATTTTGTGAGCTTAATGTATTGTAAATGTCTGATAGGAAGGGAAGGAGAATTTAGACTAAAATCACATTAAATAAGCAAGTGAAAAAGTTGTCAGGGTGAATGAATGAATGATGGTTTTCTGATTAAAAATACTTTTTAAAAATAGTTTTTCTCTCTGTAATGCTATGTGAAGACACTCCGCAGTCTGCATTGGTTGCCGATCAGTTTCCGATCACAATTCAAAGTGTTGGTTATGATCTATAAAGCCCTTCATGGCATCAGACCAGAATATCTCCGGGACCGCCTTCTGCCGCACGAATCCCAGCGACCAGTTAGGTCCCACAGAATTGGCCTTCTCCGGGTCCCATCGACTAAACAATGTCGTTTGGCGAGACCCATGGGAATAGCCTTCTCTGTGGCGGCCCCGACCCTCTGGAACCAACTCCCCCCAGAGATCAGAATTTCCCCCACCCTCCTCGCCTTTCGTAAGCTTCTTAAAACCCACCTCGGTCGTCAGGCATGGGGGAATTGAGATATTCCCTTCCCCCTAGGCCTATACAATTTATGCATGGTATGTTTGTGTGTATGTTCGGTTTTTTAAATAAGGGTCTTTTAATTATTTTAAATATTATATTTGTTATATGTTGTTTCATTATTGTTGTTAGCCGCCCTGAGTCAATGGAGAGGGGTGGCATACAAATATAATTAATAGATAGATAGATGGATGGATGGATGGATGGATGGATGGATGGATGGATGGATAGATGCTCTTTATTTGGACAGATGAAGCTGCCTGTGGCTGGTTTTGCTGGTAATCATTTTGTTTTCGTTTTAATTCTTTAAATGTATTTTTAATAAGAATATCTTTCCTAAACAGAATACATATATAAAGCACCTGATAAATATTTGCTATTGTCAGATTACTATAAGAATAAATGTAAGTCTCTACCGTCAAGATCCTCATATGGGTGAATTTTATATGTTACATTTGTTTGTAAAGTTTTTGTACTTGTGTTATAAATTCATGTCCTTACCTCTAAATTTTGAGATTAATTTATTGATGGTAAAGGATTAGGTTATAATTGCAAGGAACATTGATATCTTTCATGTAAAGGATTTGCTTTTATTAATTGTATCCCACAGTCAGCAGACATTGTTTTCGAACTTCATGGCTGCATGGATGCACATATGAGCATCACTTCTGTACATGTTGAATTAGAAACAGATGCTGCTTGTTTCATCATGGAAGACAGTCAAGTATACTTGATGCAGTTTGCCAAATCTGTGCTTAGCGAGATATAATAATGTGAAAAGAGAGAAGGAGAGAACTACTGAGCTTTTTTTGTGGCACTGCCATTAATTTCCCCTGCAGCCCCCTGCAATTTTCCTTTTAGAGAGAAGAAAAACATTTGTGAGGAATATGGTAGGGGGACAATAATGAGAGGCAAAAAAGGGCTCAATTCTATTTTTTAAAATATTACTTCATGCTAGAAATTGCCACCCAATTTAATGAAATCTGCTAGGCCAGGCTTATGTACAGTTATGCCATCCAGAGTTTTGAAAGTAGCCTGACCCAGTTCAGATCTTTCTGAAGTTAGTGATTCTAACACGTGAATGGCTAGAAGAAGAGGCATAAACTCAGGAATAGAGCTAAGTGTACAATAATTCACCCCTTGTCTAAAGATACTTCCTACACAAGTTTCATTTCTTTGAAAATGTTTTGAAATAAGGTTTATTTACCAATTTAGAGAGTGAGGGAAATGAACTGTTTAGTAGCCAAGGATGGTTGGAACTGAATATTATGTTTAATTTCTATATATCCGATACTGCAACTTATGGTCAAGGCAGTGATGGGCCCAATTCTGAAGCATGCCGCCTTGATTGCATCAGCGGAATCCCGCCCGGATGCTCTGCTTAGGGTGACCCGCTCCCTTCTAAATCAGGGGGGAGTCGGGGAACCCTTGCAGGGCAGTGCCGAGGAATTTAACTCGTTTTTCGCTGATAAAGTTGAGCGGAACTCAACTCGAATTGCATAGCAGTATCGGCTGACAATGAGTCAGTCGAGGCGACTGGGGCTAAACGTCTTTGTCCATCTGTCTGGGAGGAGTTTGACTTGGTGGCACCTGATGAAGTGGACAAGGCCATTGGAGTTGTGAGTTCTGCCACCTGTTTACTGGATCCATGTCCCTCTTGGTTGGTTTCAGCCAGTTGAGAGGTGACATAGAGCTGGGTCCAGGAGATTGTCACCGCCTCCTTGGGGAGGGGGTCCTTCCCGGCTCCTTATAAGGAGGCACTTGTGCGCCCCCTCCTCAAGAAGCCTTCCCTGGACCCAGCCTTGCTTAATAACTACTGTCCAGTCTCCAACCTTCCCTTTATGGCGAAGGTTGTTGAGAAGGTGGTGGCGCTCCAACTCCAGCGGTCCTTGGAAGAAGCCGATTATCTAGGGCCTCAACAGTCGGGTTTCAGGCCCGGTTACAGCACGGAAACTGCTTTGGTCGCACTGATGGATGATCTCTGGTGGGCCCGGGATAGGGGCTTGTCCTCTGTCCTGGTGCTTCTTGACCTCTCAGCGGCTTTCGATACCATCGACCATGGTATCCTTCTGCGCCGACTGGAGGGGCTGGGAGTGGGAGGCACTGTTCTCCAGTGGTTCTCCTCCTACCTCTCCGGTTGGTCGCAGTCAGTGTTAGTGGGGGGTCAGAGGTCGGCCTCTAGGTTTCTCCCTTGTGGGGTGCCTCAGGGGTCGGTCCTCTCCCCCCTGCTATTTAATATCTACATGAAACCGCTGGGTGAGATCATCCAAGGGCATGGGGTGAGGTATCATCAATATGCGGATGATACCCAGTTGTACATCTCCACCCCATGTCCAGTCAACGAAGCAGTGGAAGTGATGTGCCGGTGCCTGGAGGCTGTTGGGGACTGGATGGGTGTCAACAAACTCAAACTCAACCCAGACAAGACAGAGTGGCTGTGGGTATTGCCTCCCAAGGACAATTCCATCTGTCCGTCCATTACCCTGGGGGGGAACTATTGACCCCCTCAGAGAGGGTGCACAACTTGGGCGTCCTCCTCGATCCACAGCTGACATTGGAACATCATCTTTCGGCTGTGGCGAGGAGGGCGTTTGCCCAGGTTCGCCTGGTGCACCAGTTGCGGCCCTATTTGAACAGGGAGTCATTGCTCACAGTCACTCATGCCCTTATCACCTCGAGGTTCGATTACTGCAACGCTCTCTACATGGGGCTACCTTTGAAAAGTGTTCGGAAACTCCAGATCGTGCAGAACGCGGCCGCGAGAGCCATCATGGGGCTTCCCAGATTCGCCCACGTATCTACAACACTCCGTGGCCTGCATTGGCTGCCGATCAGTTTCCGGTCACAATTCAAAGTGTTGGTCATGACCTTTCAAGCCCTACATGGCATTGGACCAGAGTACCTCCGGAACCGCCTTCTACCGCACAAATCCCAACGGCCGATAAGGTCCCACAGAGTTGGCCTTCTCCGGGTCCCGTCGACTAAACAATGTCATCTGGCGGGCCCCAGGGGAAGAGCCTTCTCTGTGGCGGCCCTGGCCCTCTGGAATCAACTCCCCCAGAGATTAGAACTGCTCCCACTCTCCTTATCTTCCGTAAACTACTTAAGACCCACCTATACCTCCAGGCATGGGGGATTTGAGACACCTTTCACCCAGGCTTATTATAATTTATGTTTGGTATGTATGTGCTGTTTGGTTTTTAATTATGATAGGGTTTTTAGGGTTTTTTTAATATTAGATTTGTGCCAGTGTAATATTGTTTTTATCGTTGTTGTGAGCCACCCCGAGTCTTCGGAAAGGGGCGGCATACAAATCTAATAAATTATTATTATTATTATTATTATTATTATTATTATTATTATCATCATCATCATCATCATCATCATCATTATTATTAATCAGGGTGGCCTGCAACAATGAAAAAATTACAAAACAGTAAAAGCAAGTAAAAAATACTATCTAAACTCTAAAACCCTAATAAGACTTGTATAAAATAGACACAACATAAAACACGTTATTTTATTGAAGGTTTTATGCATTAAAAAAGTAAAATATCAGTTACAGGTGTTAATTTAAAAAGTCCTTCTCCCCTCCAGAATCTAATTATTTTCACTGCCCTGTGGAATGCAAACAAGATAGGAGTTAGAGAACCAATTGTTTTGCCCACCTGGATAAATCCATCTGTATGCATTGCAGGTCTATCTGAGGAAATCATGCAATTGATTTGCATGATTTTTGATCAGTTCATTATTATGTTTGCTAATGTTTGATCAGTTCATTATTAAAGTTTATCATCTTTTCAGTTGATATTTGGTCAATGCATCTGAAAGCATAAGAAGTGAGGAAAAATACTTATAAATTATATAACTAGCTGAAGATCAGTACTATCATATATTTTTCTTGCAACAATATGCTGCAATATTAATACTTTTTGATATTGTATAGTGTAGCTTTCATTTATATTAGTTTTATGACTTTGCCTTTATAAAAAGAAAGTTTGGCAGCAGCAGCTATTAAATGTTCTTTATAATGTTCTATGTGTATTAAAATTGCACCATTATCCAATTAAAAGTGTAGTACAGTGATCCCCGGTTATTGCGTCCCCGACCATTGCGAACAGGGTAATTCGCGATTTTTCAACCCGGAAGTCAAAATACCATCTACGCATGCGTGCCGGGCACGCATGCGTAGATGGCAACCGGGAGATCAGCTGCTGGGCGGCTTCCCTGGGTCTTCCCCCTCTTGCTGGCGTCAGCGAGGAGTTTCCCCACCGCCCACGCAAACTCCTCGCTGCCGCTCGCCCGCCCTTCGCCTGCCCACGCCGTTCGCTCCCCCCTCTTGCTGGCGGGAGGGCGAGAAGCCCTCCCCAGCACCGGCTCGCCCGCCCTTCGCCGCTCGCCCGCCCTTCGCCCTGGCCGCTTCTTCCCAGCGGAGAAATTCCAGCCCCCACCTGGTCCCGCCCGATCCTCCTCCCTGAGGCAGCTCGCCCTCCCATGGCCGCTTCCTCCACCCTCCATTGCAAGCCCTCGCCACCGCAGCCAACGCGCGCTGCGATCTTCAAGCCCGGCTCCTTTCGGCCCAGCATCCCGGGCCAAGCAGCTGCCTTCCGTGACTGAGCCTGGCTGGCCCGGAAGATCGTAGCGCGCGTTGGCTGCAGCGGCGAGCGAAGCCAAGCCGGCAGCAATGTCGCCGCCGGTGCAGCCAACGCGCGCTACGATCTTCCGGGCGAGCCAGGCTCAGTGACGGAAGGCAGCCGCTTGGGCCGAGAGGAGCCGGCCTTGATCCGCTGAGCCTGGCTGGCCCGGAAGATCGTAGCGCGCGTTGGCTGCACCGGCGGCGACATTGCTGCCGGCTTGGCTTCGCTCGCCGCTGCAGCCAACGCGCGCTACGATCTTCCGGGCCAGCCAGGCTCAGCGGATCAAGGCTGGCTCCTCTCGGCCCAAGCGGCTGCCTTCCGTCACTGAGCCTGGCTCGCCCGGAAGATCGTAGCGCGCGTTGGCTGCAGCGGCGAGCGAAGCCAAGCCGGCAGCAATGTCGCCGCCGGTGCAGCCAACGCGCGCTACGATCTTCCGGGCCAGCCAGGCTCAGCGGATCAAGGCAGCCGCTTGGGCCGAGAGGAGCCGGCCTTGATCCGCTGAGCCTTCACATTCCTCCAAGTCATTTCGCCGCTCATGTCCTGGCTAAACCGGGCAGCAGGAGACAGGCTTTGAGTTTTGGCTGCGGGGCGAGGGAGTTAGGAAAGTCCTACTTCTCCCCCCGCAGCCAAAACTCAAAGCCTGTCTCCTGCTGCCCAGTTTAGCCAGGACACGAGCGGCGAAATGACTTGGAGGAATGTGAAGCTGAAACCGGCCGGTTTCAGCTTCACATTCCTCCAAGTCATTTTGCCGCTCGTGTCCTGGCCAAACCGGGCAGCAGGAGACAGGCGGTGGGCTGGGAGCCGCAGGCGAAAGGAGCTCGGGCATTGTTCTCCGGACCCCGCCCACAGCCTGGAGAGGGAAAGGGCCGCCGCGGGGCTGAGCGGGCGGGGTCCGGAGAACAATGCCTGGCGCCGCGCTCCGATGCGCGAGCTCCTTTCGCCTGCGGCTCCCAGCAGCACTTTGAATCCAGCAGCTTCTGCTGGATACGGGCGGTGGGTGGGACGAGCGGCGCGGAAGCCAGGGGCTGTGGCAGCTCGCCCCCCCATCGCCCGTATCCAGCAGAAGCGGCGGGATTCAAAGGGATTCAAGGCTAACTTCTGTGCTTGGCTTGAGGATTCAGCTCGGAAGCTGCACGGGTGTTTTAAAAGGTCTCCGCCGGCATGGGGGGCTTCCTACCACCTCCCGAACCCCCAACTCGGGTTTGGGGGGGTGCTAAGAAGCCCCCCATGCCGGCGGAGACCTTTTAAAACACCCGTGCAGCTTCCGAGCTGAGTCCTCAATCTTCGGCTCCTCGCTAGCGCTGCGGAAGTAAAAACACCATCTGCACATGCGCAGATGGTGTTTGTACTTCGCAGCGCTACTTCACGAAAACCCGCTCGTTGCGGGGGTTCCTGGAACGGAACCCTCGCAACGAGCGGGGGATCACTGTAATATTATTTCTGTGAACTAACATACTGTATATCAAAGTGTGCCTCTTTTTTCTCTTGATGGCTGCATATATTTTCTGTGGCTTCTGACAAGATATTAGATATACAGTATACTGTATGATGAATATAACTATGGGATTGTAGTTTCAATGGAGCTTGATGATATCCAATTGTCACTGAGCATTGTTAATATGGTAATTACCAACTTGCCATTTATTTAAATATTTTCCAGTGGATCCTTTGTTAAGTTTCATCTTCTCATTCTCACTCTAATGCGTATTTTGTGAAGTTACTAAAAATAATTGTGATCCTTATCAGAAGCCTGAAACATTTATTTACTACTGCGTAATTAATTCTTTTTGGAGAAAAAATAAAAAGAAACAAAACTCATATAGCTGTAATGTGGTTTTCCATAAAATTTGTTGGTACAATCTTGAGGAACATGTGTGCCATTGGTCTTATAAGATGAACTGTTGCTTACTCAACATATTGTGGTTAAAAGAAAAAAAGAATGGCTCAGTGGCGTATTTTGATTCATGATCTCAAGCTCTAAATTCTAGTTTCCAGTATCAGCCTTGCAAATATTGAAGCCAAAGGGAGTTTGTTACTCTAAGACTTGATTTAATTTTTTGATGTTACCCTTAGCAAATAAAGCAATCATCAGAAACTTCTTTAATGCTGTTTTATAAACATACACACCCCGAATATTACTCTATCCCCAAACTGGGCTAAGCACTAGTATGCAAAGGCCTGAAGCAAGTAAAAAATAGTAAGGCAAATAAGTTAAAGATATGAGATATAAAAAGGTCATACAGCTATACACATTTATATCAATATCCTTCATCACAGTTCTTTGTACCTTTATATCTTCTCTTACTTTCTGATCAATATTTAGCCATTCAGTAAGATTCTGTTTATTGTGACACATGCTTCATTTCCATCATACATTGATCTTATTGCATTCATCAACTTTTAAGTTCATATTTGAATAAGCCTTTCTGTAATTCAAAGGTATTCATGTACCATATTTGTTCTTTTTACCAGTAAACAATACAATTTCTTTCTTTTACTATATTCACCTGCTTCTCAAGAATTTGCAGCACCGGACTTACCCGGCAGCAGGCTTTGCTGGAGGGACCGGGAGACACCGGACCCTCATGGCGGCCGCCATCTTGAATCCCGAGCGAAGTCTCGTGAGATGAGACTTCGCTCGGGAGTTCGGGCCTGTCTGGCCCGGCTGCTGATTGGTCCGGGCGGGGCCTGCTTGCCCTATATAAGGGAGAGCAGGCCCGGGGCTCTTCCTTTTCACCTGGACAGCAAGCCACGAGCAGACACCCGCCCGCCCTCCCTATTTTGCAGTGTGCTTAGGGGTCGCCATTAGGGGGCCGAATGGGAATTTTTTGCAGTTCTGCCTCTTAGCCGGGCTGTTTTTTCGCCCATTCCACACTGAGGAGATGGATGTGCGGTTAGGGGGTGCTTGCATTTATTAGGTTAATTGGCTTACCTTTGGTCATTTGGGTAGGCAGGTTAGGGGCGGAAAACTGGGGTGGTTTAGCAACCGCGCGTTCTCCCTTGGGCATCTTTGGGGATGATTGACAGGTTCTCCGCAAGCTCATGGAGGGAGTGCCTGCCTGAGCAGCTGGGGGGAACCTGTCTTTGGGTCCTGCACCTTTAATTCCCGGATTCGGGGTAGCCGGTGGGACCCCCCCTCATGCAAAGCATGGCAGGGTCGCAGGTGATGGACTGGTCCCTCACCTGGACTTGCATCGAGATACGCCCATGAGTTGCCCAGGAAGTTTTTTGTCATAACGTCATTTCCGCCCCGGAAGTATTTGTTTGACCCTGCAGGTCCATTTCTGGGTCATAGTTGATTATGCTAATTTATGCAAATTTAATGAATAAATTATGCTAATTTATGTTAATAAAAATGACCCAGTTTAAATCCAGCTCTTGTGTCCGTGTCGTTACTCCGTCTCTCCAGCAACTGCCCTTGCCTACCATCAGAAAGCCAAACTGCTTCCCGATTTTTTTCACTGTCACTTCTAGTAATCTGTGGTGCAGTAGGTAGAGTGCAGTACTGTAGCCACTAAAGCTGACTGCTACATTTGCAGGTCAGCGGTTCAAATCTCATCACCGGCTTGTTGACTCAGCCTTCCATCCTTCCAAGGTGGGTAAAATGAGGACCCGGATTGTGGGGACAATAGGCTGGCTCTGTGAAAAAGTGCTATTGCTAACATGTTGTTGGCCAACCTGAGTCTAAGGAGAAGGGTGGCATAAAAAAATTGAATAAATAAATAAATAATCTGTTAATGAGAATTTTGTCCAACACTTTTCCAGCACACTTATTTAACAAGTTAATCCTATTGTACTTTTTGCATTCACTCTTACATTTTTTTTTGTACAGCAGAATAATGACATTCTTCTGATAATCAGGTGCAGATATGGTTTTTACACACACGGTAAACAAATTGCACAGTGACTCCATGAACAAATCAGTTTATTTATTTATTTACCATTTTTACTGTTATACCTTCTTCACCTGCAATCATGCTTTAATTTACTTCCCGTTAATTTCCCCCCTTTTTTTCGGGGTCCATGTTTAATTCTTCCCAATAATTACTGTTACCACTACCCTCTGCCCCCCTCCAAAAGGCATTTCATTGAACATTGTGACAGCTGTAAATCATGTAAAGACGTATATTTTATGTTGTCCCTCAAGACATATTTTATTTCTGTTTTTAAAATAAACATATCTTGTTTGAACAAATGACTAAGGCTTTTATCCATCCACTCCGTGGGGTTAAGGTCCTAACAGACTTTAATCAATTCTATAAACTTTTGTCTGGCTTTCTTCACATGCAAGGGCAACTTTAAAAAAAATACTGCATGAGTTTAAAGTTTTTGAACAGCAGTATTTCATTTACACTTACAAATAAAACATTCAAAACATTTCTTTTTGAATGTTTCACTAAGCCTTACTAATAGCTCCCTCATTAGCTTCAGCATAAATTTGGAGTTCCCAAACAACCCATTTGACATTTCCTTCATGCACGCTAGCTCATCAGTGTGTGCTAATTTTTTTATGTTTTGAAGTTATCTACCCTTGAGATATTTTTATGCATAATGTATACAATTGGTTTCAGTTTTGTAGTCACTTGCTGGTGAAATATAAGTTAGATAAATAAATTTAATTATATAAATAAATAAATATAATCTGCTCTGGTAGTTTTTATGTAGTGTAGTGTATGTTTCTCAGAGCATTTTCAATTCATTTTCAGTGAAATTTTATGTTGTACTTTGGGGGCACAAATATGGTTTTTTTTTAATGGCAGAGTACATCTAGCAGATGTTTCAGTTATGGCTTCTGTAATGGAATTGACTTACAACCATAGTTCCCTCTAAGCTGAGCAGTGAGCAATCGCTCACTTAAAAATCATCATCAACTCAGAGTTTTCCAAACCTGCCCAGAAGCCGAGAGGGAAAGTGTGAGAGGGAAGGAGAGAGAGAGGAAGAGAGGAAGAGAGAGAAACAGATAGAAAAAAGAGAGGAAGGAAAAGAGAAAGAGAAAGAATGGGAGTAAGGAAGAGAGAAAGAAAATCAAAATCTAGTTTGAAACTAGCTCAACTATTTAAGTGGCATTTTGATACTGATAGAGTTGCCCTATTATGAGCTCACTGTTATAGACACATAGTACAGTATTTTATTTTGAAATTCTCTGAGGCAAAACAGGGTGGGTTTTTTATTTGTTTGTTTGTTTGTTTGTTTATTTATTATTTTTGTGCCGCCCAGTTCCGAAGGGACTGTCGCTCAGACACTATACTTTTCCGCCCACCCCCCAAAAAATTAGAGGGAACACTGCTTACAACTATTGTATTTATGGGAGATGACCTAAAATATAATTCAAAACATTAGTTCTTTTTATGTTCATACATATTTGTGGTACGCTAGAGACTGACACAGAAAAAGTCCAATGCTTTCTACTGTAGACACAAATATTCCTTCCCTTAAATATCTTTGGAAGATTGTAACTTCTAATAAAGGACAATATTTGTAGTTCAGGGGTCCTTGATGCTCTCTGGGCTTGCTTGTTTTCTTGCAGATTATCTATCTATCTATCTATCTATCTATCTATCTATCTATCTATCTATCTATCTATCTATCTATCTATCTATCTACCGTATTTTTCGCTCCATAAGACGCAGTTTTTTTCCTCCCAAAGTAGGATGAAAAATCAGCCGCGTCTTATGGAGCGAAGATGCAGGCAGGGAGGGGGGGAGGCGCAAGCCCAAAAAGCGCCTTCGCCCCGGAGAGCAGCCGCCGCCGCCCTCTTCCTCGCCCGCGGAGTGGCAGGAGCAGGCCGAGCAGAAGCGCCCCCGCCCCGCGCCGGAGAAGTCGCCCCTCTGAGCCCGACGTTCCAGGCAGATGCGGCAGGAGCGAAGCTCGCCCACCTGCGGCCCGTTGCGGTGCTGAGCGAGTGGGGTCGCTGGCGCCGCGGTTCACTCCTGCCCACCCGCCCCCACCCACCGGTCCCTCTTTTTTCCCGCCAGCACTCCAGGCGGCGGCGGGCACCTACCGGGCAGGGCGAGGAACCGGCTTCGGCGGGACGAGGGAGCAGTAGGCGCGAAGAAGCTCTCAGTTCGATGAGCGGAGGATGGCCCGTGCCAGCCGCCCTCCTCACCGGCGGGGCTCCGGAGCGCATCGGGAGCGGCGGTCGCTGCCTGCTCGCCCCGCTGGGTCTCTCCTGCGCGGCGGGCAGCTGCTGTGTGGCTCGGGCGGAGCGGCTCGCCCGGGATGATGCTCTGCCCCGCAAGCGCCTCTGGGACTGGAGGACAACCCCGCCCGCCCACCCGCCTGCTTGCTCGCTTGCTCCCGCTGCCGCACGCTGCGTGGGCCCGCACTGCGTCCGACCGGGCGCCCTCCTGGACAGCAGGGGAGACGTTCCGTTCTGGGGCCGGTGGCGGGTTTTGAGCGCCGCCTCCGTGGAAGAGCGCGCCGCGACTTGGAGCAGGAGATTGAAACTCATTAAATTCTCTTTTAACAGTGATAGCTGCTAGCTACTTTATGTAAGATGCTGCCTGGCATTGTCATACAAGTTATTATTTACCCTTGTATCTGAGCTTTAGTATAAAGTCAATTATATTTAACATCAAAATGATCCAAGTGAGATGTTGCTTGTTTGTATATTTTCCCAATTCCCCTAGGGCAGTATTATTGTAATAAATATTTTAGCCTACTTTTTGGCTCAAAATATTTTTTTTCTATTTTCCTCCTCTAAAATCTAGGTGCGTCTTATCAGCAGGTGCGTCTTATAGAGCGAAAAATACGGTATCTATCTATCTATCTATCTATCTATCTATCTATCTATCTATTATTTCAATTTTTACGCCACCCTTCATTGAAGACTCAGGGCGGCTAGTCCAGCACTGACTATATTATGTCGTTTTGGTAATGAAATGCCTGCAAGAAAGCAAGGTAGGTCAAATAGCATCAAGGACCCCTCAGAATATAATGCATTGCTTGATATCAAGAACAAGTATGAAGCTGCTTTGTAGTCTGTCAAATGGGTAGCCTTTCCCAAATATGTTGGCAAAGTACATGCTTTCCAAGCAACAACAATTTTATTATATGGCAGTTATTGACAATCACCTGTTAACATATGAGCTGAGCCATGCGTTCAAATGTGTTCCTCTTCAAAATGTAGCCCAGCTGCAGTGATGTTTTGCCATGAAGGTTTGAAACTAATTGCCTTGTTCATTTAATTAATAACTAACACGTTCTGCCATTCCAGAAGTCTAGAGAACTTCCATCTGGATCCATAAGTGATTAAAACCTGGAAGCCCAACTCCTAATTGAGGAGCAGACTTTTGCAAACCTATTTCTTTTCTGATTAATTATGGCTACATAATGTTTTCTCTTCTCCCTTTTCTTCAAGGCTGAGAAACTTGAACTCTTTCAGCAGAACAGTATGAAATGAAACTTCATATTATTGTGGAGTATGGAGTAAGCTTGTCCATTTTCTTCCTCCTTCAAGGGCAACCATAACTTCACTATCTTGAGTGGAAAATACTGACTAAGAAAATTAGCATTTGCTCTCCTCAAAGAATATGGTACCTGGTTTTTTCCCCCTTATCCTGTCCTTTCCTTTCCATTCATCAGTGGCTCCCACTTATCCCCCATATCTTTGCAGCTGAATCTTAGGCCAAGGCAGATTGTCAAATCTCCAAAAAAAAAGGACCCTGTGTCTTTAAACCACACAATGCTGATATGACAGAGCATCTTACTGGGGGATATAGTTTCCATGGCAACCCCACACCAAGATAAGCAAGCTTGTTGTGTTATTTATTTATTTATTGAAAGATTCGGGAGCAAAGAACTTGTCAGCAGGGGAGACATGAAAAGAGAAAGCCATGCCCGCAAAGGCATTGGACACAGCTCCTTTGTCTTTTAATTATTACACTATTAAAGCTTGCAGGAGGGAATGGTCTGCTTTGGTTGTCTTTTTCACTTTTCTTTTAACCGACCTGGAAGAAATGGTTTATAGAATTACTGAACATGATTGGCAGTAAGATAAATACTGATTCTTGGTCCCAAATATATATGTCCCAGTTTGGGAATAGGGAAATGTTTCAGTATGTATTTTATTTTATGTACGCTGAGAGCATATGCACCAAGACAAATTCCTTGTGTGTGCAATCACACTTGGCCAATAAAATTCTATTCTATTCTATTCTATTCTATTCTAAGAAAAGGCTATAACATAATAAATACAATTCTACTTAGTCAATAATGTAAGTATTACTCTAAGTATAGAGCAACTGTCTTCTCAATTCCCATTTTCTGTTTGTATTGAGGTAGAGTCCCATCATCCCCAGAAATCATTATTACTTAAAGAAATGAGATTTATAATCCTATATAACCCTCAGCCAACCTGTTGGGGAAAGTTGAAAAACTTTACAGACAATCCTTGGGTGCATCTTAAAATGATTTTAGAAATCTATGCCATCCTGGCAATTGATAAGCTTTGTTTATATCAGTAAAATATACATATAATTTCTCTGGTCATTATGGAAATAATCCACTATCCCTAAGCTTCATGGATTTTCATTGAAAAACTGGTCCAGGGACTAATGACATTTGAGAGTTGAGATTGGAAAAGTGCATTATTCACATATTTATTCAGTATCTCTGCCCCTGCCACAGCCCTTGTGCAAAGGTAACAGATGGTTGAATGTAAAGAAGTCTGGTAGATACATGACAGAGGATCCTGTGGTGAGTTATGAATTTAAAAAAGACTCCTGCTCAAGATAAAAATGTATTAAACATGCAGAAAAATCTACCAGTAGCAGATAATATGTTGGATAATATGTCAGTGTTGGAAATAAAACTGTTGCTAGTATCTTATAAATACTCCCACTGTGTGGGGGTTCCATTACACATAATGTTTTGACAAGATCTGCTTCTGTCAAACATATTGCAAGCACTATGAAGGAAACAGTGTATTGTTTCTAACAAGTCATTTATTTATTTCATGTACATTACAATAGCCTCAAGGAGCTCACCATGATTCTGAGCTTAATCTATAAATTACCTACGGAAAGGAATTTAAATAAAATGTGTTTCTCGATTGTTTTTCAGAAACTATTGTTTTGACAAGTAATATGCTGTGCTAAATGTTTCCTCAATTAAACATACACTATCAACACAAATATGATTATTTAAAAAATTAAATGCTAGAAGTAGGCTAGAGAATGCATAAATTACCCATATTTTTCCAGACCATAGGATGCACTGGAGTAAAGGCGCACCAAGATTTCGAAGAGGTAAACAGGTTTTTGCCTGCCCCGGCCCCTAGGAGGTTTTGCTGGGGTTCACAGAGGGTTTAGAAGGCCTACAGAGTGCTCCTGGGGACTGGGGAGGGCAAAAATGGGCCTATTTTGTGAAAAATGGGCCAGTTTTTGCAAAACATTGCAAAACATCCCCCCAGAGATTAGGACTGCCCCCACCCTCCTTGCCTTCCGTAAACCCACCTGTGTCGCCAGGCATGGGGAAATTGATTCCCCCTCAGCTGTCTCGCTTTATGTATGGTATGTTGAGTTGTGTGATGGTTCTTAATAAGGGTTTCTTAATTGTGTTCTTTTTAACATTGGATTTGTAGATTGTATTGTATTGTTTGCTGGGAGCCGCTCCGAGTTCTTGGAAAAGGGCGGCATACAAATCTTTAATAATAATAATAATAATAATAATAATAATAATAATAATAATAATAATAATTGTTTTGACAAGTAATATGCTGTATATTGTTGCTTATTATTATTATTATTATTATTATTATTATTATTATTATTACCTCCAAAACTCCCCACCCATTGCATTTTTACCCTCTCTAGCGCCCCGAGGACCACTCTGCACCCCATTTTTGTGAAAAACAGGCCTGTTTTTGGCAAATACAGGATGTGTGGGATAGGGTTTCAGGAGGCCAGAAATGGTTGTATTCGGTATATAAGATGTACCAACACTGAGGATAGGGCCAAGATGACTGGTTTTTGTAACTGGTGTAAGCAGGTGGGGTACTCCAGTTTTTCTGCCACCACCTGGCTAAAGGCCTCTTCTCCCAATATCCTCTGTTGCCAGTTAGTGGCCCTGTCAACGCTGTTGTCCTGTCAGTTGCTAGACTCTTTTTCAACGCACCCCCTGATTCAAAGAATTCTCAGGAGGGTGGTTAATCTATGCCACCCAGTCCACAGATTCCTGACCTGGGACCTGTCCAAGGTCCTCAATTCACTCACAAGGGGACCTTTTGAGCCCTTGCAAACTGCTTCACTTTGCCATCTCACTTACAAGGTGGTCGTCTATTGTCTGTATAAAGTTGACCAGTGTTGGAAGCTGCATGCAGAATCTAATTTTGTCTTTCATCGAAAGGGGGGGAAACTTAAGATGGAGGACGATATTTATACTGTTTCAGACTCAGTCCTGATTTGCTAGAGGGCAAGGTCATCCCATCTTTGGAGCCTAGCCGCACCCTACGAGAATGGGTGCATCAGGTAGGTCCAACACCCCCTTCCAGCGTGGCTTATACTATATGGTATTATAACAGCATCAGAGGCACCTCTGTGCTGAAATTTTTGAAGCCTACCACTTATCTGGTATACCCCCATCTCATCCTCAAATCCCACTACATAAAGAGAGTCAGACATTCTTCCCTCTGATTTTTTACATAACCCAAATAAATGCAGATCAGGATCAGTTTGCACATTGATTAGGTGTTTAATTACTATTAAAAAAATACTAATTTTATAGTGTTTGTTGCTGAGTGTCAGGTTAAGCACAATCTTCAAGGTGTATTATCAGAATGTAGTTTTAGAATGGCTGGTATAAAGGTTACTGGAAAACTGACTCAAATTTCACTTAGACTAGAGGTCTCCACAATTTCAAATAAGGTTGATGTTAAATAAAGTTTGATTTAGGCAGCCAAGAGATACCTTTCAAATTTATCCTCTTAGATTGGCAATAGAGACCTTATTGTTACTATTTTCTCAACTCTATCCCCATCTTGCATTCATTTGTTAGAGCTTCACATTCTTTCAAGGCATCATGAAAACATGATAATCTGGTTCTGACGGGATCTTTCTAAATGAAAATTTATGTCTCTGGTCAATGAAAAGGGTCTCTCTTGGGATTTCCTTTGTACAAAGAATCAGTTGTTAGAGAGATGATTCTAGCAGACATTTGTCCGTCTTCTGGAATAGAAAATTGCATCTCAATAACAGCAGATTTTGAATTGTGTTCTCTGACTATGTGTAATTTAAGATAATTTAGCAGAAGCTTTTGAGACAGTTTAAAAATTATGTAAATTTAAAAAGTAACTTTTTTGTGAATTAAAAAAAAGGAATCGTTTTCCATCTAAGTATTGCCTTTGGAAAGTCCAACGTTCAACTCAGAGACAGACTTTGGGGGGGTTTTCATCAGAGGCAGAAGAAGCAGGTGGTTTTTGCATTTGCTCATTTTTTTCTTTCAAGTTCTTTCTGTTCAGGGTAAAATAAACAAACACAATTTATTTCTGTTTAGAAGAATGTAAGATGTTCTGAACTCCTGGCAGAAGTACAGCACAGTTAGAAAAGTTAAACCCCCAGGCCTAAGTCAAGGGTGGGTTCCACTGACCTTTGCCACCTGCTTGTATCAAAATGTTTTGCATGTGCATGCAAGCTCCATTCACATGCGTTTGTATGTATCCTTATGCAATTTGGCTTCCGCATATGCTCAGTAGCTGGAATTGGCCGAAACACAACTGAGGAGCTGATCAGCTGTGGTTCAGTCAAAGAAATGAAGGTCAGTTAAAACCTTGGGCCAGGCGGGAGGACCCTTTTACAAGCAGTGGAACAGGAAAAAACAGAAAAAACTTCACCAAAAATTCTGAAAAAAAATAGCAGGCCTAAGGACCATCGCCAATCAAACCAGATCCATAACACCATTATGTCACCAGCACGTCACAGTTCGAGCGATCTGGTCCGAACCTGGAGGACCTCACCCCTGGCCTAAAGTGTACCATTAGTTTAACTTACTGTATCTCATCTCTTCCTGGTCAGCTTCACGTTTTATTTTGCATTGGATCAAAATTGTTCTTCCACTCAAAGAAAGCATTGTGATTTGGAAAGGAAATTAAACTTAGTAGTTTTTTCTTCTATTTCTCATGTGCATTCAGCTTCAGCAGAGACTTCCCAGTTTTCACTACGTGATAACACACATTTTATTTATGCCACATAGATCAGCAGTCCTTAAAACCCACAACTGTGATGAATGTTGATTTGAAAGTCTTATTTGTGGGAAATATAAGCAGTACTTTCTCACTCCAGATACAGAACATCCATTAGTTAAAAATTGGGTATCTCCATAGCAGCAGGTTCAGTGGTGGGTTGCTGCTGGTTGGGACTGGTTCTTTAGAACTGGTACCTGTGACTCCAAGCTGAGAATGAACAGGTTCTTTGCATCCATGAAAGTGGGCCCACCTGCCTGCCGCTGGGTTATAATGACCTTTATCTCTGCTTTTGAAGCCCAGCTGATCAGTGGAGGCAGATTGAAATGCTGCTCCGAAGCTGTTTTCCATGCTCCTTGCCTCATTTGTATCATGGAAGAGATTTTTTAAAAAAGTACTGAGCATGCACAAAAGATAATTCACCCATGAGAAAGTTACTATAGAACCCACCCATGAGAAAGTTACTATAAATTCACAGTTGGCCTGTGGGATTGGTAATTTTTATATTTTATATATTCACTGAAAAGGTGTAGCCGTTGCAGGTGTTCTTAAAGCTAAAATGAACTTAACACAATTATGGATCAGGGGCAGGTTTCTCTTACCTGCTTACTGGTGCACTGGGTGTGCATCATGACAATTTGTGCTCACATCCCCGCGTGCGTCCACTCATGTGATTTTGCTTCCGCGCATGTGGAGGAAGCAAAATGAACCCATTTTTTAAAAAAGGTGGTGTCACATGACAGACCGGTGAAGACAGTAAAGGGATCTATTGCACACAAATGGCGCAATCTGCGGGGTGCTACCGGAATGGAGCTCCGGGGCATAGTGGTAGGAACCCTCCACTGACATGGATTCATTTTGTATGCACCCATTTAATTACGGTAGATGGAAAACATAAAATAGCATGAAACGGGCAGCCATATAAATTTGATTAATAAATAAATAAATTCTTGTACTCCGTGTGCCTCAGACAAAAACTATAATATGATCTGGATAAACCTAGGGGCTAAATTACATTAATTGCATTTGTGGATAGGTCTGTCAATATCTGCTGATCATTTTTGTATTCTTAAATTTGCTTCATTTGAACAAAAAAATTACATGCTATATATATATTGTATGCTATTTCTGCCAATGTACACAGTCTTATGTGTCCTGACACCAAATATTTGAACTTTTTTTTTACTTAGGGAATTGTTTTAAATTCCAGAGAAGCTCAAGGTTGACAGAATTACTGTATCATATTTTACTTTGCTTTGGTTTTTGTATTTCATTTTCAGTCAGAAATTCAGTATTAAGCCTGTCTATGATGAAAAGGAAACAAACAAATGTATTGCCTATTTCTAGTTAAATGTCATGTTCAACTTGAAAAAGCAAATTTTTCTGTTATAAAAATATCCAAGGAAAGGAAACGTCAGCCTCTCCTGTTCAGAAAAATAGAGAACCGGTCAGTTGTTAAACTGTCACTTTAAGTGTCTTATCCTTTCTTGCCTTTTCTTTCTGTTACAGTTTGGACTGGTTGTTTAATCAGTTGGTGAAAGAAGTAGAATAAAAACTAAAGAAAGAAGGATTGAATATGGATTGGCCTTTAATATTGATTCTAGTTAAACTGTGCTGGAAGAAAATTCCTGGTGTGTTCTCGGCTGGGAAAAAAAACTTTCTGCAAATGTTAGAAATAATCTCGAAAGACCAGCTATAAGAAAGCAATTTATTGGAGGAAGGCAAAGAGTGACAATGGTTTAGCTCAAATGTTACTGCAAACTTTATGTTTCTCCATCAGGGTGGAGCCTGCAGTCAGGATGGGTTGTCCTCATCCACTCAGCTATGAGGATTAAGTTTGTATTTTTGCCAGGATCCGCCCTGCTACGATCCAGCTTTGACTCAGTCCTCAGCAGGATGGACATAGCAAAACAGTTCTCCAATCCTGATGACTGGTTCCTTATGGATTGGAAGTGACAGGCAGTCAAACAAGTGAGTTTGAGCTTCTCTCTAACCACCAAGAGAATTGAGAGAATGGAAGATCTGATGGAGCTTTGCTCCAGCCACCTCTGCAGGTGTCAGCTATGCAGTGACATTGACATAGCAGGACTTCAGTCCCGTCTGCCATGAGGCGTGTCATCCTGATCCCCTTTTTGCTTGCACACAAACTCAAAGGGGCCCAGGCTCTACGCTAACAGTGGCAGCAACGCTTTCTTCCTCAGGCTGCCAAGCCGTTGAGAGTATGGGCAGTGTGGGACTTCTATTTAAGCTGTTCCTGTCAGCCAGCTGAGCCTGGACTCTGGCACAAGGATCACGAGGACTAGCCACCCTCCTTCCACTTTCCTCTGCCAACACCCATTGTACTGAGGGAAATTAAGGCCTGAAGAAGTCGCAGTACTGCTGTAGCGCTGAGCTCACAACTCTCCTGTAATGCTAGCAGTGTTTAATATCTTGCGCCTGTTGTGGTTGGCTCTGGCCCAGCTCCTGCCCCAAGGAATGTGAAGGTGGATACAGGAGAAACATCAACATGTCATAGGCCTGTTTTATTGCCGACAGAGTCAGGTAGAAGAAGGTGGGGGTGACTTGGAAGAGGGGGGCTTGGCACACAGTTTCTAGTTTTCCTATGGCTTTTGCTCTGGCTTTGTTTGGCGATATTGCTTTTAGAGGTTTCTGGATTTGCTTTTTTGTGACTTACACTCAGTGTAGTTCCCTGTCTACAACTGTTTATCCATCTTTTGTTGGGAATAAAGGTTGTTTAGAAAATAATGGTATAAAAATCCAGGTGAGTGGGTTTAATCCTTTTATGACACTCACATAGGTTTCTGCCTGATTAATTTATTTCCTTGTCCAGTTACCTTTTTTTCTCAGCTTTCATTTAATCCTTCACCTTTTTTCTTTGTAACCTCATTCTGTCCTCCCCCCCTCCCTTTTACTCTTTTTGCTAGTTCTGCTAGACCGGAGGGAGGGAATTCACACAGGTGTAGCATTTATGTAATGGAATCATTAGCATATATTGATTGGGGCTCAATTGATTTTAGATAGAGGCTACAAGCACATATGCACACACATATATGCATCTGTCATATTTAATTAATTCACATTTATTGAGACAAGAATCTCGGGTTAGCTTCATCTGGGTTTGACCAGATAGGAAAACAATACTGAACATATATACTGTATTTTAAAATAATTTTATTTCCTATTTACTCTTCCTTTGGGGTGGATTATTTTAAATTCAGGGTACTTTCAAATAAATGTACAGTGGAACCCCGACATACGAGCAGCTCTACTTACGAGCTACTCGAGATACGAGCTGGGAGAGTAGAGAAATTTTTGTTCGACTCACGAGCTTCCATTCGGGATACGAGCCGAGAAGAGCCGGCCTGGCTTGCTTTGCTTCCGAGCTGATGCAGAGCCGAATAAAGCGTCAGGCCCCTCTGACGCTTTCGGCGGCTTCCGAAGCGATGCTGGGCTCTTTTGCCGCCAAAAGCGTCAGGGGGGCGTGACGCTTTATTCGGCTCTGCATCAGCTCGGAAGCAAAGCAAGCCAGGCCGGCTCTTCTCAGTATCCAGCTCTTGGTGAGTCCTTGGCTTCTGCTGGGGGTGCAGAAGCGGGCGGGGGGGGGGGGGGGCGGCAAAAAAAACGCCCGGACAAGCACTTGCTGCGAGGCGGGCCGGGGGGGGCAAAAAAAACGCCCGGACAAGCACTTGCTGCGAGGCGGGCGGGGGGGGGCGGCGGCAAAAAAAAACGCCCGGACAAGCACTTGCTGCGAGGCGGGCGGGGGGGGGGGGCAAAAAAAACGCCCGGACAAGCACTTGCTGCGAGGCGGGCGGGGGGGGGGGGGAAACCGCCCGGACAAGCACTTGCTGCGAGAGGCGGGCGGGGGGGGTTGGCAAAAAAAACGCCCGGACAAGCACTTGCTGCGAGAGGCGGGCGGGGGGGGGGGGCGGCAAAAAAACCGGGGCACTTTCGCTGCGAGTGGCGGGAAAAAATAAGCAAGAAAAAATAAGCGGCTTTTCCGCTGCCTCCTAAAGCGGGGAAGTTCGCCAGGAGGCATCAGAAAAGCCGCGCGTGTCTTTTAAAACATCGGAGCCGGCATGGGGAGGCTCTCAATCAACCCCCGAGTCCGGGTTCGGGGCTCGGAGGCTGATTAAAAGCCTCCCCATGCCGGCTCCGATGTTTTAAAACACACGCGCGGTTTTTCCGCTGCCTCCTAAAGTGGGGAAGTTCGCAAGGAGGCAGCAGAAAAGCCGCGCGTGTGTTTTAAAACATCGGAGCCGGCATGGGGAGGCTCTCAATCAACCCCCGAGTCCGGGTTCGGGGCTCGGGGGCTGATTAAAAGCCTCCCCATGCCGGCTCTGATGTTTTAAAACACACGCGCGGCTTTTCCGCTGCCTCCTAAAGTGGGGAAGTTCGCCAGGAGGCAGCAGAAAAGCCGCGCGTGTGTTTTAAAACATCGGAACCGGCATGGGGAGGCTCTCAATCAACCCCCGAGTCTGGGTTCGGGGCTCGGGGGCTGATTAAAAGCCTCCCCATGCCGGCTCCGATGTTTTAAAACACACGCGCGGCTTTTCCGCTGCCTCCTAAAGTGGGGAAGTTCGCCAGGAGGCAGCAGAAAAGCCGCGCGTGTGTTTTAAAACATCGGAGCCGGCATGGGGAGGCTCTCAATCAACCCCCGAGTCCGGGTTCGGGGCTCAGGGGCTGATTAAAAGCCTCCCCATGCCGGCTCCGATGTTTTAAAACACACGCGCGGCTTTTCCGCTGCCTCCTAAAGTGGGGAAGTTCGCCAGGAGGCAGCAGAAAAGCCGCGCGTGTCTTTTAAAACATCGGAGCCGGCATGGGGAGGCTTTTAATCAGCCTCCGAGCCCCGAACCCGGACTCGGGGGTTGATTGAGAGCCTCCCCATGCCGGCTCCGATGTTTTAAAACACACGCGCGGCTTTTCTGCTGCCTCCTGGCGAACTTCCCCGCTTCAGCCGACGTCTTTTCCCCTCAGCCCTCGGGCTTGCACGCATTAATCGCTTTTACATTGTTTCCTATGGGAAACAATGTTTCGAAATACGAGCTGTTCGACGTGCGAGCCTCCTTCCGGAACCAATTAAACTCGTAAGTCGGGGTTCCACTGTATTAGTTTGACACCTTAGACCAGTTTTTCCCAACCTTGGCAACTTGAAGATATTTGGACTTCAACTCCCAGAATTCCTCAGCCAGCATTTGCTGGCTGGGAAATTCTGGGAGTTGAAGTCCAAATATCTTCAAGTTGCTAAGGTTGGGAAACACTGCTTTAGACTACTTATTTTAGGTAGTGTGTGCAAACATTAGCTGGAAAAAAATGGCCGATTAGGATTTGGGGCATTTAGAGCTTTTGTTCATAGAATGTAATGGTGACATAGTGCTAGAAAGCACTATTGTGGAATCTTCTCTCATTATCACACATGCTGTTTCAAAGTCCCATCCCTATTTTTGTATTGATCCTTGCTGGGAAATCATCATCACCATAATCAACTGGGGTCTTTGTTTTCTGCTTTATTCTCTCCCTTTCTTTCTGCTGTAGGGGGGTAATGAATTATTTGTGCATTCTGACTGCTTCTCCCTAGGTAAGTAGTATTACCTGCATTTAGTTGCTATTTGCTGCTATAATCCCATATGTCTGTCACTCTGTTTCTTGTTTTTAGTATGACCTAATTTATTGTAAATAAAGATGGGAAACGTCTATCCCATCTTGAATAACTGAAATGTTAAGAGAGACCAGAAAAAAAAAGTAGGCCGTTGATTTTATATCTCATCTATATCTAATTTTATGTTTTATATCTACCTCATATCCTAAATTGATTTCAACAAAATCCTTCCAGAAAAGTCTGGATAAAACAGATAAGCACAGAGCATATGCTATAGTAGGTCTCCTTTCGATTTCTCTACTAATTCTGTTTTTATCTATTTGCATCTGTTTGCCACAGACTGGAGTATATTTGGCAAAATAACCTCAATAAATTGTGCCTGTCACAATGCAATATTGATGGGTTTAGGCTGTAATCTCTTTTGAAGGAGTAGTTCTCTTCTGTTTACCAAGCACAATAGATTTCAATAGATTTTTTTTAAAAAATTACCATTGTTCATCATCCTGGATGGTCAGACTGGATTTGGTATTTTTATCTACCTATCAAGTTCTTTCCAAGGACCTGAGATAGGCAGATGTGGATGTCTGATTATTATTATTTGGCATAATAAAATTATTGCCTGCAGTGTATTGAAGATAAACAACAGATGGTAGATGAAGTACCTGTTAATCCAGAAGTGTATTGTTGCAAGTCAGCATAGTACCAAACCTGACTCTTGATGGGATTATGTATTGATAAGATTGACTTTAGGGGATTGCCCTGGCCTTACAGCCTCTACTGAAAGGTGAAAGCCTTCATCTACATGTATGTATGTATGTATGTATGTATGTATGTATGTATGTATGTATGCATGTATTCAGTTTTTTAATACCACCTTTCTCCTTAGACTCAGGGCAGTTTACAACATATTAGCAATAGCACTTTTTAACAGAGCCAGCATATTGCCCCCACAATCCGGGTGCTTGCTTGCTTGCTTGCTTGCTTGCTTGCTTGCTTGCTTGCTTGCTTGCTTGCTTGCTTGCTTGCTTGCTTATTTATCCATCCATCCATCCATCCATCCATCCATCCATCCATCCATCCATCCATCCATTTGATTTATATGCCGCCCCTCTCTGTGGATAAAAAGATACAAAATAAAACATTCCTAAGCCAATTAATAGAATAATTACTTTTAAAAATTGTCTTAAAAACTAGTCATTTAAACACGAACAATCACATCCATACTGTCACATTCAATACATTTACTGGGCAGAGGCTGGGGTCTAGTGACTCCAGGCCTGCCGACATAGCTGTGTTTTCAAGTTCTTACAGAAGGCAAGGAGGGTGGGGGCGGTGTGAATCTCTGGGGGGAGTTGATTTCAGAGGGCCGGGGCCTCCACAGAGAAGGCTCTTCCTCTAGGACCCGCCAAATGACATTGTTTAGTTGATGGGACCTGGAGAAGGCCAACTCTGTGGGACCTGGCTGGGCACTGGGATTCATGCGGCAGAAGGCGGTCCTGCAGGTAATCTGGTTCTATGCCATGTAGGACTTTATAGGTCATAACCAACATTTTACCCACCTCAGAAGGTTGGAAGGCTGAGTCCACTTTGAGCTGGTGATGAGATTTGAACTGTTGACCTGCAGCAGATCTAGCAGTCAGCATTAGTGGCCTGCAGTACTGCACTCTACCTGCTGCGCCACCTTGGCCACCTTTGCCTAGTATACCAATTGTGGGATTGTTAAGAATAGGATGGTTTGAGAATAGTCACCCATTAGTGAAGGGCTGCTCATCTTACCTCCTACTGGTCTGCCCTCCGAGGCTGTTGCAGGCGTGGGAGCGCCTGGCATGCAAGTGTGCGCCTAGTGGGCGTGTCAATGTGAAATTTGGCTTCTGTGCATGCACAGGAAGTGAAATATTATATGAGGACATGCACGCAAGTGAGATTTCAGCTATTTTTGCTGATATTTTTGCTTCCCCACATTCGCAGAAGCAAAAAATCTGCAAAAATTGCCAAAATCTCACTGGCACGGATGTCCTCACTGAGAGTTTGCTTGCTGGGTATGTGTAGAAGCCAAATCTCACACAGGGGCACATCCAGGTGTGCAGCTGCGCATGCATCCTGGAAATTCCTACCAGGACGGAGCAGCTGAGCGCACCGGTTGCTCCCCAACACTGTCACCCATGCTATGGCATTTCTTGGTTAGCTTATTGTAATTCATTGGGCATAGGAGCTATTCTTGAAGACCATCTGGAAACATTTAACTTCAATGCAAAATGGAGTGATCAGTGTGGTTTAATGGCCTGTCATGCAGTATTACTGATCTGACACGTTTTCTATAGGGTAGGTCAGTGACGGCGAACCTATGGCACAGGTGGCACAGGTGGCACACAGGGCCATATCTGCTGGCACGCAAGCCATTACCCTAGCTCAGCTCCAACGTGCATGTATGTGCTGACCAGCTGACTTTTGGTTTGCACAGAGGCTCTGGGAGGGCGTTTTTGGCTTCCACAGAGCCTCCAGGGGGGTGAGGGAGGGTGTTTTTACCCTCCCCTGGCTCCAGGGAAGCCTTTGGAGTCTCCAGGCTCACTAGAAGTTGGGAAACAGGCTGTTTCCATCCCCCAGAGGGCCTCGGGGGGGGAGCTGTTTTTTCCCTCCCCAGGCATTGAATTATGGGTGTGGGCACTTGTGCATGTGCGATAGTGTGCACACACACTCTTTTGGCACCTGAGAAAATAAATGTTCGCCGTCACTGGGATAGGCAGTGGCTTCCATCATCTTTCTGAGTATGTGTAACAAAAGATGAAGGTTGACACTTTTACAGGCATGGGTCTATATGGCATGGGAATGGGGCTTTGTGAGATTGTCTTTATTAGATAGATTCTGCTAATCAGAACCAGTTAAAGAACACCTGCAAAGGATCCCTACATGCCATGAACTGTATCAAGAGGGGCTGCTGGTAGATGTCTTCAGTGGGTATCTCCCACTGTGGAACAGCCTGCCTAAGTGAAGCATGAATAAGGATGTCTCCCAATCACATGGCCTTCTACAAGTAGTTAAAAACCTGGCTCTACCAGGATGCTTTTGGCTGTTGTGTGTGAGGTCTTTGATGCCAGTATTAATTCAGCCATTATGGTTACTGAATTATTTATGATTGTGTTATTTAAATTAGTAGTATCTGTTACCAGCTGGAGTCTGTTTGGATTGAGGCACTTAATAAATCCCATAAATAAATATCTATCAGTGTAACAACATTCAAAAATGACATTATTTATGTGTATCATCGGTGCCATCTCTAGAAAATGAACAGCCATTAACCATTTCTAAATATTGCACATTTAACAAATCTTTACATTTTATAGACCCAGTTGGTCATTTTGGTCCAGATTTTTAGAAATGCTTCTGTTTCCAGACTCTAAATAGAAGCAGTTAATTACATAAGCTATTATATTTTCATTTTCCCCAAACATGAATGCACAACTGGTAGTTATTGCATAATGAACTCCCGTAGTACCCTGTTTTTGTGTCCTTGGCTTTCACTAGAACTGGAAAGTACATAGTGTTAATCAAACGAATAATGTTTTTAAATTTAAATGATGATTTAATTAAATGTAAATATAGTATATTTAGGAAGTTGATTATTTTTTATGAGGTGTATGAAAATGGCCATTTCCACCTTGAAGCGTTGACTCAATCCAGGCCACTGCACTGATCCAATTTTAAGCAGGCCTTGACTTGAAAAAAATGAGTCATTCTGCCTTGATACCTCAGATTAAAAAAGCAAATATAATCTTATCAAAGTCCTCAGATCAAAGTGACAAGACTTTGAAGGGGAATATCAGCATAATGCTTCATTTCAACTGAATCTCTTTTATTTTTTTGTTTTCAATATATATTTATTAAATTTTTCCTTTTAAAAAAAAAGTACATAATCATATTTACAGATGAATCTACATCATATATACATTCCTATCGATATTGTCTTCTAATTACTTTTAGATTTCTTGATATTTTATTTCGATGTTTCTTTTGAGTTTCTTTTTCTTGTCCATTGGTACCATTTTGTCCAGGTTTCATAATAGTCTGATTCTTTTTGATTATTAAGTTCCATTGTCAATCTGTCCATCTCTGCACAGTCGTATATTTTCTTGATGATCTCATTGTCTTCAGGTATTTGCGGATTTTTCCAGTTCTGTGCAAATACAATCCTTGCAGCTGTTGTAATATGCAAGCTTAGATATTTTACATTTTTAGAATAGGTACCTCTCATAATACCCAGTAGAAAAAACTCTGGCGTATATTCTATTTTTGTATTTGTTATTTGACACAACCATTTATTTATTTTTTTCCAATATTTTCTTGTCTCTGGACATAACCACCATAGATGAAAGAAGGTGCCTTGAGTGTTTTTACATTTCCAACACATTGGACTATAATTTTTGTGCATTTTAGCTAGTCTTTTGGGTGGAAGATGCCAACGGTATAGCATTTTATATTGGTTTTCTTTGTATATTGTGGATTTTGTTAATTTGATGTTTCTCTTCCAAATCTGTTCCCCTTCCTCTCTCTATATATATATATTATGGCCAACGTTTTTCGCCCAGGCAATCATTGTACCTTTAACTATCTCCTCTGGTCTTTCATATTCCATCAGATATTTATATATTTTAGATATTGCTTTTTCTTCCGGGCCTGTCAATAGTTTGTCTCTTTTAGACTCAACCCTTCCTCAACATTCTGCACAGCCCTAACCTATGTATTCCATTGCTATTATGTACATATAGATTTTAAATGAATTCAGTTTTAAGTATACTGATCTTCAGTTTAGCCAGACAAAAACTGTAATGGTTTAGACATAATCTTTCATAGCAGTTTCTGCATCAAGAGGGGCTGCTGGTAGATCTTTCTGCCTTTCAGATTTAAAAATTAAGTGTAGGTATTTATCCATCATATAGATAATGTGAAAAATTTAAATCCAATAAAAATAAGTGATAGCATGACATATTTTTAATCTAAACATTGCAGCTGGTATAGAATTAAATGGAAAAAGTCTAGTATTAAATATTATTTTAAATAATATTATTTTATGTAATAGGTGAAATGACTATTTTGCATAAAACTCCGAGCATGTATCAATATTTTGCTGTTGTTCACACACTATTACATAGAAGGCATTTCACCAATAAACAGAATCATTAAATCCTTTATGTAATGTTTTTTTAATGAACTGTCAAATTATTGGGTACTTGAATAAGAACTCATGTTTACAATAATTTCTCTTATAACTTGCTTGCAGCTTGAGATCTAGTCTTGTTATCTTTAAAAATGTTTTCATTTGGTCCATTTTAATGTGCTTGATGACATGCATATATACACACACAAACACAAAAACACACACACACACACATTATGAGGGTCACCCAGAAAGTAATGCACCATTCCCCCCCCCCCTCAGCCTACAGTAATGGTACAAATGTAAAACTTTAAATATACGTTATTTGAATTGTCAGGAGTGCATGTGTAATTTTTGCGTTTCTTCAGACAGATAGTGTAGCTGCAGCAGTGTTTCAAAATGGCGTCTGTAAGTGATGTATGTTACAAGCAGCGTGTTGTATTTGAATTTCCAACTGTAGATGAAGAAACTGTTGGGAACTTCCACAAACATTTGCGTACAGTTTATGGAGAATCTGCAGTCGATAGAAGTACGATTTGTCACTGGGCATAGAGGGTGAGGCCATTGGAAGACGGTTCAGTGCAGAAATGGCTTTGTGACCAGAACAAGGAGTGGTACTGACAGGACATGCATGCCCTTGTGTCTCGCTAGAGGAAGGCCATAGAATGGGATGGAGATTATGTGGAAAAATAGGGAGTGTAGAAGAAACATCATTGTTTCTTGTGTGTAAGTTTAATTGTGTTCAATAAAAAATTGTTGAAGAAAAGAAATGTGGTGCATTACTTTCTGGGCAAACCTCGTAGTTACCATTTGGAAGCAGTAAAAAAAGCAGCATCAGAAATATCAGGAATTCAAAGGGAACTATTTGTTGATAAGTTTTGTCTCTCTTTCTTTATCTCATGGCCAGTAAGAACATTTGGTTTGGCTTAAATCTTCAGTCAGCAGGGACACACATGCACAGATAACAGAAGCCTGTAAGTGCTGATTTTTTATATTCTGAACAGTTTTAGAATATTTCAAGGAACATACACTATATCAAAAGGTCTTTTTTGCAGTTTTTTCAACAGTGAAATTATAAATGCGGAGGCGGCAGTCCTGAAAGATTCTTGTTATACCTAGCGCATTATTATTATTTCACTGTAAGAGAAAAGCTTTCTTTCCCCCTTACAGACATTTCTTGCATTGCATTCTTTTTTGATGTGTACATGGCAAAAATGGATTTGGGGGGGGGGGGTAATATACATGTCACATGTTTTTTTGCTGAATTTGAAAATTAAGGGAGACTAGGATAGATCTATTTCGGCCTTATTTTGGCCTCATCAGCTAGCCATACCCTCACTGGGACTTGAACCTGCAACCTTTGCCTTGTAAGGCAGAGAATTATCCTCTAGGCTACAGTATCCAATCCCTTCAGCTCTGCACCAGGGAAGGGTTACATATTTTTGTGTCGAATCACCCTGGTGTATTGAAGGAACATCACAGCTTCTTATTTGCCTCTCGGCCCAACCTAGGGTCATTTCCAAGGCAGTTAATTTTGTTGATAGCCGACAATTCTATCTGTATGTGTCACATGTTTTTTTGCTGAATTTGAAAATTAAGGGAGACTAGGATAGATAGATACAGTATATGACGGTCTTGGCATATTCGGGTTTCTTCCCGTGTAGGATTCAGAAATTTCTGGTGACATTTCGACGAGGTCCCACTCATCATCTTCAGGCTAATGCTTCTGTCCTTCTTCTAGGGCAAACAAGGACAGAAGCACCAGTCTGAAGATGATGACTGGGACTTGTCGAAATGTTGCCAGAAATTTCTGAATCCTACACGGGAAGAAACCCGAATATGCCAAGACCGTCATACTTGTACCCGTGAAAATATATGATTTTTTTTTTAATATCACATATTTTTTGCTGAAATTTTAAAATTAAGGGAGACTAGGATGGCACCATTTCGGCCTTGTTCTGGCCTCATCAGCTAGCCACACCCTTACTGGGATTTGATTCAGCAGCCTCTGCCTTGTAAGGCAGAGAATTAACCTCTAGGCCACCAGACCTGATCCCTTCAGCTCTGTACAAGGGAGGGGCTATATGTTTTTTATGTCGGATCACCCTGGTATCACCCTGGGCCTAGAGGCAAAAAGGAGCTGTGACGTTCCTTCAATATACCAGGGTGATCCGACATTTATATTTATATTTATATTTATATTTATATTTATATTTATATTTATATTTATATTTATATTTATATTTATATTTATATTTATATTTATATATTTATATTTATATTTATATTTATATTTATATTTATATTTATATTTATATTTATATTTATATTTATATTTATATTTATATTTATATTTATATTTATATTTATATTTATATTTATATTTATATTTATATTTATATTTATATTTATATTTATATATTCATTCCCATATATACCATATATAGATGGGGTGTTATACCATATATATATATGGGGTGTTCCAGACTAGTTTGTTATTTTTACTTCTAGAAGAAAATAGGATTTATCAAGAACCTTTCCCATTTTCACCCTGATCTTATTTTTTTGTATCTCATTTTTTGCACGCAGTTTTAAAATCAAGTTTCTTTGTGAGGAAGCTCACTTGACTTCCTTCTGCCTTGGTGCTCCTTATCAGCTGGCAATTATCATTCAATGGTATTAAAACCGAATGTTTTAATTTTGCTGAATGTGGAGAACGGGAGTTCTTTTAAAATTCACAACCCAACCTTTCTAGAACAGCATGACTCCCTCTGCACACATTATCCAGCTCTTGCCAATCCTTTGTCAGGATTGAGCTCAACTTCCCTCCAGAGATTTATATTTTCAGGCATATATTCCAAAAGAATGCGGGTGTGTGCTCCATTGTAACAATCCACTGTAGTATTTTGAAGAATAAATTGGGGATTTTTCTTGTATGTATAACTGTTGAAAAGGAGTTCTGCTTTATGAAAGGGAGTAGGATAAAGAGATAAGGAATAATGAATTTTATTATTAAAACCATATACAGTACATGTAAACGCTGCCAAAAGAGGAATAGCCTGTGATAATTTACGTTTGATACTTTTACCATTGCATCTGGTATCAAAACAGTGCCTCCAGTATTTTTCCCAAGTCTCAAACTTTGGGAATGCTGATAAAAATAAACACTTTTGTGAAAGCAGAGCCTCTGATACTACTGTCTGTAGGATAAAAATAAGTGATAAAAAGAACAAAAAAGCTTACTAAACGCATTGAACACTAAAAATAGAAAAATATTTTTAAGTGACTATATATTTTATTTTATTTTATTTATTCATTTGTCCAATACACAAATACATAGGAAGAAAAATAGACATGTGATAATATAAAAGAGGGTGAAAGTGAACTTAGAGGAGAGTATATATGAAAGTAAGAGAATATATAAGATAGGTGAAAGAAAGGAAAGACAATTGGACAGGGGACGAAAGGCACACTAGTGCACTTATGTACGCCCCTTACTGGCCTCTTAGGAACCTGGAGAGGTCAATCGTAGAGAGTCTAAGGGAGAAGTGTTGGGGGTTAGGGGTTGACACAATTGAGTCCGGTAATGAGTTCCACGCTTCGATAACTCGATTGTTGAAATCATATTTTTTACAGTCAAGTTTGGCGCGGTTCGTATTAAGTTTGAATCTGTTGCGTGCTCTTGTGTTATTGCGGTTGAAGCTGAAGTAGTCATTGACTGGTAGGACATTGCAGCATATGATCTTGTGGGCAATACTCAAATCGTGTTTTAAGCGCCGTAGTTCTAGGCTTTCTAGGCCAGGATTGTTAGTCTATTTTCGTAGGATATTCTGTTTCGAGGGGAGGAGTGAAGGGCTCTTCTGGTGAAATATCTTTGGACATTTTCAAGGGTGTTGATGTCTGAGATGAGGTATGGGTTCCAGACATATATAAAACTTATATAAATTAATATAAGAAATGAGTATAAGTGGGGACTTCCAGCAAAATTATAGCTTCTCTAAACTTTAGCACAATTTCTCAGTATGAACAGAAATTAGCGATGGGTCGCTACTGGTTTGCTCCGGTTCTGTGAATGCTTCTGCAGATGTGCAGAAGCACCATGTGCAGAAGCACCATGAACTGGTAATAATGGGTTTTAGAACCCACTACTGGTAGAAATAGTTATGGGTTAAGAGAAAATCAAAAAACTTTTCCTAAATAGACTGTAGGGACAAGTGTGTGTGTGGGAGAGAGAAGCATCAAAAACTGGAAAACATTAAATGCCTGCTGGTAATCAGAGAATGGCTGTTGTTTCTGAGAGAGATGTTAATTAATGTGTTTGTGTCTTTCTAATATGACATTATTACAACACAGCAGCATTAATGTCAGTTTGTACTGAACCTGCCTCCATTGGGATTGTAGAAGATTCAATAAGTCCTTTCCTTGTTTATTAATTCATTAAGTCTTCACATATCTTTTCTTTATATAGCTAATTGCTAATTGTATATTGTCTTCCTTGTGGCCAAAATAATTGCTCTAGACACAAAGCCTTATGATCAAACATCCACACTACATCAGTTATGTTGTTGTTATTAATTAAAAATGTCAGTATATGTTGCATAGAGCAATGTTTTCCAACCTTGGCCACTTGAAGATATTTGGACTTCAACTCCCAGAATGCGCGGCCGGTGAGTCATTCCCGGCCCGGATTTGCTGCAGGGCCAGGGAGACACGGCCCTCGGCGTAGCCGCCATATTGGAAGGCCGGGATCTCACGAGATTTCACGAGATCCTGGCCATTTTGTGTCATTGGCCCAGGCCGATGACGTTGTCGGGGGCAGAGCCTGCCAGCCCTATAAAAGAGGCTGCGCAGGCTTGGGGCCTCCTTTTCGCTCCGACGATGAGCAAGCGAACACCTGCCCGCCCTCCCTATCTTTCAGTGTGCCACTGTGGGTCGCCCTTAGGGGGCCGAATAGGAATTTTTGGCGGTCTCGGTATTTTCTGCGACCGTCTTTTCGCCTATTCCACACTGTGGTGACGGATGGATGGTTAGGGGGTGCTTCACTCCCCGATTAGTCTAAATTGGCTTACCTTTGGTGATTTGGGTAGGCAGGTTAGGGGCAGAAATTGGGTTGTGTTTAGCAACTGCATGTTCTCCGTTGGGCATCTTTGGGGATGATTGACAGGTTCTCTCCAAAGGCTCATGGTGCCTTTAGTTCGATCTGAGCAATTGGGGGGAACCTGTCTTTGGGTCCCACCCATTTCTATCCCCTTGTAGGGGTTAGACGGCGGGACCTCCCACATGCAGGTGCATGGCTGGGATCCAGGTGAGGGTGGGGCCCTTCACCTGGATCAGCACGGAACTACGCCCATAAGTTGCCCCGGAAGTTTTTCTGACATCATTTGCGCCCCGGAAGTAATTGTTTGACCCTGCGGGTCCTTGTTAGGTTTAGTTAAATTTATGCTAATTTAATGAATAAATTATGCAAAATTAATTAATAAAATGACTCAGTTTTAAATCCATCTCTCTGTGTCCGTGTCGTTACTCCGCCTCTGCTGTTGCTGTTAGCCGCCCAGAGTCTCCGGAGAGGGGCGGCATACAAATCCAATAAATAAATAAATAAATTCCCCAGCCAGCGAATGCTGGCTGGGGAATTCTGGGAATTGAAGTCCAGATATCCTCAAGTGGCCAAGGTTGGGAAACACTGGCATAGAGGATAATATTTCCTGTCAAAGCTTGTATGAATCATGGTTAAAAATACTAGAAAGAGACAGTTCAATCAATTCATTAAACTTTGTCTGCTTAATGACAGAATTGTGCTGCTTTCTAAATCCACAGGTAACTAAATTGCTACTAAAGGTTAATAACCTGGGAAAGCTTAAATAACCCCAGAACATAGTTTCTATTAATTTTTCTATATTAGGCTTCAAGCCATCTAGTGATTTATTTGAGAGACTTCTCTATTAACTCTATTTGAGAGACTTCTCTGTGCCACAAAATGCTTGTGGCATTTTAAAAAATTATTTCATAAACAGTTGATAGAACTAGAGTGAAGTCTATCAACCTCACTCTAAAGCCTTTCCAATATGCCTGCACCTTTCTAGTGAAAACGAGGAATAAAAGACAAAGCACTTAATTTGCATAACAGCAAGGTACTGGTATCTTTGTAATCTCCTCCTATCTGACAAGTCTTGTATCCCTGCGTTTTACTTTTTTTAAAAAAATATACATTGAAGATCTTAATTTGTTGTGCAAATATTGAGAGGCTCCCTGCTGCCTGTCTTTCATCAGAATCTGCTGCTTATTTCACTTGACATCTGTGTTGATCTTTATATTTTGCTACCTGAGAATGCAAATATGAAAAAGAAAACTATGATGCCCAATCATCCTAGAGCAGGGATGTCAAACCCGCTTCACTGTTGTGTCCCATGACATATCAGCACTTCCACCCACCTTTGCTAAACTCATCTGGCCCACGGGCTGGGAGTTTGACAGTCATGTCCTAGACCTAGAGTATTTATCTCATGCCTGTCTGTTGCAAATGCACACTTAAAATGAGACATGATTCTGTTTCCTGTTTTCCCAGTTTTGGCTAGGCCATATATTACAACTCTGTTGGCATTACCAAGGTGTCTGTCAGTCTAGAAATCTCTTATTGGGTTAGGAATTCCTTATCAATTAAGAAAACATGGGCTAGAAGTGAGAATGTTCCTTTGCAGCCAGTATGATAAAATGAAGGGGGGAAAGAAAGAGGAAGGCCAGTTGGCTTCATATTGGAATACTGGCCAATATTAGATTTGTCTATAAATATTAGATTTGTCACTATGTACTGTTTTTGCCATTGTTGTGAGCCGCCCCGAGTCTGCGGAGAGGGGCAGCATATAAATCCAATAAATCTAATCTAATTTAATCTAATATTTTATTCTCTGTGAGTTTTCATTTGTCCCTTGTTTTCCTAAAATCTTGCAAAACATGAATGTAAAAACAAACTGTGACTCGTTAAAAAAAAAGATGCTCAAAAAGTCAACATGAATTAAAACACTTGTTTGATTTGTAGCTCAAGTATAAATCACAGCACAGGCCAAATGGCCTTTATTCTCTTTTAAAGACTTTAGCATTAGCTAGTCTTTTTAAAAATGAAGGTTTAAAAAATGAAGCCGAAGTTGAGATGGGTTTCTCTTTTTATGAAAACTCATCTGGAGGAAGTGATAAAAAAAATATCTGAAGCTGAAAGTTGGGATGTTGGTGCCTGACAAATCCTCTTGTCTGTGCTGTGCTGTGTTTAAGAGATAACCTCTGACCTGGACTTTTGAATGGTTAAAAGCTCTGCTCATCAGCCAGCATTTATCAGCAGGATATGTAGATAGTTGTTTGCTTGGGGTTTTTTGTTGTTGTGTGAAAAAAGTAGCAGTTCCTAGTGAAATAGATAACAAAGGGAGGAGCATTTACACTTTGATACAACCAAGATTATTTTCTTGGAACAAATGTGGGGATATTTTTTACCCAGAAGTGTACATTTTCCTGCTATTTTCTTCTTGATAGCATTAACACGTTTACCACATGAGATAACTTTAAGTCCTTTAAGTCCAGATTTTTACAGTGTGTCTTGCTTTGCAAACAAAAACAGAAATGCCGCCTCCAAAATAACCCCCATCCTGCCCACATGCCTCTCTGATATGTGACCCCCCCCCCTTTTTTAAAAGGAACTTTTTTACTGCTGCATCAGAGAGAACATAGTTTCAAAAGATCAGAATTTATTTTGACCATTGCAGCTAGTTGCTGAATCAGGGGTCCCCAAACCTGGCAATTTTAAAACTTGTGGACTTCAACTCCTAGAATTCTCTAGGAGCTATGTGAGTTCAGTTCTTCAATTCTGTGAGTTGAAGTCCCTCTGGAATTGGGTGGCTTATAAATTTAATTAATAAAAAGTCCACAAGTCTTACAGTTGCCAAATTTGAAAACCTCTGCGCTGAATGTAGGGCAAATTCTGATAGGATTGTAGTTTTGAATCAGCAAAGGAGTACATATTTGAGATTGAAACGAGGCTAATGAACAGAAAAAGTAGCAATGGCCATGCTACTTCAGTAGTTGGATATCCAGAAAATGGACTGGGAATGCAAATGCAGTTATAGTTTGGTTATTTCTGTGGATCATTTCTTAGAAAAAGTGACACCAGCCTCTCCTGATTTTCAGCCTCATTATAGCTTCTAATTAACTTGTCCTTTGTCTAATTTCTTTTTAAATGTTTATACTTATACCAGGTGTTGTGGTTAGCTCTGGCCCAGCTCCTGCCCCAAGGAATGTGGAGGTGGAGGTGGGGGAGACATCCACATGCCGCAGGCCTGTTTTGCTCCCGGTAGAATCTTCCGATGAAGTCTCCTCTGACCAAGGAAGCGTGAGTGACAGGGAAGAGGGGAGTTTGGCAGACAGCCCAGGAGGATATCAGTCATCTGTATCATCCCTGGATTCTGAACAAGAATTAATGACACACCCACGCATGCGTAGAGTGATGCATAGGAGACAACAACTGAAATATTATTACAAGAGAAAATGAGGCCACCTGTGGTTGGGTGGGGCTGCTGTAATTAGTGCTACAGATAAAAGTGCAGCCTGGTGTTTTAGCCTCATGGCAGTTTATCTGATTCATTGTTTTGTCAAGATCGTGTTTTTGCTGTTCAGGATTGTGTGTGTGGACTCTCTGGACTTTAGAATTGGACTCAATTTCCCAGTTATTGGGTGAGCAATTTGACTGCATTTAACCTGTGCCTTGTGTGTACCAGAAAATCCCTTTGACATTTAAAAAGGGAGCTGTTTCTGTTTTTCTGTTTATAAAAAACTTTTGGGTTTTCCTTTTATCGTGTGGTGTGTGTCTTCCTGGACTAATTACTCTGTAATTACGGGCGGTTGAGACACACCGGCAGAACACCAGGAAAGCCCAAATGTTTGATTTAGCACAATTATTTCAAAAGATGCTATAGAAATAGTGTTTCTGTGCACAGAACAGCTTGTTACAATTAACATGGTGGCAGGTGCTTTGTACTTATGCTGGCCCTACCATGCTCACATATGTTCATGATTAAAAACAGACTTGCAGATGCTATTTGCATTCTTGTTATGTCAAAGGAGTCCAGCACTACAGCCCTAGACCCTTTCGTCTATTTTCCTTTTCAACTATAAATTCATTTTGGCCTATAGGGGCTGTAAGTAGAATGGTCTCAGCCAATCATAAAGATGCTTGGTAGAACACGTTCACCAATAAGGAGCAGAAAAAATACAGAACCTACTGGTGCTTTATTATTTCTGCTTTTATCTTATTCATCTATTACACATTGTATAATAGCAAAATCACATTGGGAAAACTGGGAATCTAGGGATCTTTTTACATCAAGTAATTTATTTATTTATTTATTTGTTTGTTTGTTTGTTTGTTTGTTTATTTATTTATTTATTTATTTATTTAGATTTGTATGCCGCCCCTCTCCGCAGACTCGGGGCAGCTCACAACAAAGTGAAAAACAATTTATAACAAATCTAAATTTCTACTAAAAACATTTTAAAAACCCCATTTTCTAAACACACATACATACACACATACCATTCATAAATTGTGTATGCCCGGGGGAGATGTCTCAGTTCCCACATACCTGACAACACAGGTGGGTCTTAAGGAGCTTACGAAAGGCAAGGAGAGTAGGGGCAGTTCTAATCTCCGGGGGAAGTTGGTTCCAGAGGGTCGGGGCTGCCACAGAGAAGGCTCTTCCCCTGGGGCCCGCCAACCGACATTGTTTAGTTGACGGGACCCGGAGAAGGCCCACTCTGTGGGACCTAATCGGTCGCTGGGATTCGTGCGGCAGCAGGCGGTCTCGGAGATATTCTGGTCCAGTGCCATGAAGGGCTTTAAAGGTCATAACCAACACTTTGAATTGTGACCGGAAGTTGATCGGCAACCAATGCAGACTGCGGAGTGTTGGTGAAAGATGGGCATCCCTAGGTAGGCCCCTGACTGCTCTCGCAGCTGCATTCTGCATGATCTGAAGTTTCCGAACACTTTTCAAAGGTAGCCCCATGTAGAGAGCATTACAGTAGTCGAACCTCGAGGTGATGAGGGCATGAGTGACTGTGAGCAGTGAGTCCCGGTCCAGATAGGGTCGCAACTGGTGCACCAGGCGAACCTGGGCAAACGCCCTCCTCGCCACAGCTGAAAGATGGTTCTCTAATGTGAGCTGTGGATCGAGGAGGACGCCCAAGTTGCGGACCCTCTCCGAGGGGGTCAATAATTCCCCCCCCCAGGGTAATGGAAGGACAGATGGAATTGTCCTTGGGAGGCAAAACCCACAGCCACTCCATCTTATCCGGGTTGAGTTTGAGTCTGTTGACACCCATCCAGGCCCCAACAGCCTCCAGACACCGGCACATCACTTCCACTGCTTCGTTGACTGGACATGGGGTGGAGATGTAAAGCTGGGTATCATCAGCGTACTGATGATACCTCACCCCATGCCCTTGGATGATCTCACCCAGTGGTTTCATGTAGATATTGAATAGCACGGGGGAGAGGACCGACCCCTGAGGCACCCCACAAGGGAGAGACCTCGGAGTCGACCTCTGACCCCCCACTAACACCGACTGCGACCGACCGAAGAGGTAGGAGGAGAACCACTGAAGAACAGTGCCTCCCACCCCCAACCCCTCCAGCCGGTGCAGAAGGATACCATGGTCGATGGTATCGAAAGCCGCTGAGAGGTCAAGAAGCACCAGGACAGATGATAAACCCCTGTCCCGGGCCCGCCAGAGATCATCCATCAACGCGACCAAAGCAGTTTCCGTGCTGTAACCGGGCCTGAAACCCGACTGCTGGGAACCTAGATAATCGGCTTCTTCCAAGGATCGCTGGAGCTGGAGTGCCACCACCTTCTCGACAACCTTCCCCATAAAGGGAAGGTTGGAGACTGGCCGGTAGTTATTAAGTACGGCTGGGTCCAGGGAAGGCTTCTTGAGGAGGGGGCGCACGAGCGCCTCTTTATAGGATGATGGAAAGGATCCCCTCCCCAAGGAAGCGTTGATAATCTCCTGGACCCAGCTCCGTGTCACCTCTCTGCTGGCCGAAACCAGCCAGGAGGGACACAGATCCAGTATACAGGCGGCGGAACTCACAGCTCCAATGGCCTTGTCCACTTCATCAGGTGTCACCAGATCAAACTCTTCCCAGACATGTGGACAAGTACGTGCCCCAGTCACCTCAACTGACTCGTTGTCAGCCGACTCTGTTTTCTAATTGGAGTCGAGGTCCGCCCGGATCTGAGCGATTTTATCAGCGAAAAACATGTTAAAATCCTCGGCACTACTCTGTAAGGGCTCCCCAACTCCCCCCTGATTAAGAAGGGAGCGGGTCACCCTAAACAGAGCGACCAGGCGGGATTCCGCTGATGCAATCAAGGCGGCATGATACGCGCATCTTGCCGCCTTGAGCGTCACTTTGTAAGTCTTAATAAACGCTCTTACAAGTGTTCGATCAGATTCAGATTTACTCTTCCTCCATCGCTTCTCTAGATGTCTCTTCTGGCGTTTCAACTCCCGGAGCTCCTCGTTGAACCATGGAGCTCTACGGGGTCTAGCACCATGGAGAGGTCGCAAAGGCGCAATCCGATCAAGAGCCTCCGCTGCAGCCTTGTTCCAGGCTTCCGCAAGAGACTCCGCCGAACTGTGGATGAGTGCATCTGGAATAACCCCAAGCGCCGTCTGAAAGCCCTCTGGGTCCATCAGGCGTCTGGGGAGGAACATCTTGATTGGTTCCGCCTGCCTGCGGGGAAGGATTGGAGCCAGGAAGTCAAGCCGTAGTAGAAAATGGTCTGACCATGACAAAGGCAACACTTCTAAGCCCCTTAGTCTCAGACCATTACTCAATTGCTCAGAGAGGAATACCATGTCGTTTGCGTGTCTTCCCTCGTGAGTCGGACCCTGTATTACTTGAGTCAGGTCCATGGTTGCCATGGTGGCCATGAACTCCTGTGCCAGTCCAGAGGCTTCGCCGAGTGACGGCAGATTGAAGTCCCCCAAGACAATAAGTCTGGGGAACTCCACCGCCAACCCGGCTACCTCCTCGAGCAGCACAGGCAGGGCTTTTGACACGCAGCTGGCAGGCAGGTACGTGAGAAACAAGCCCACCTGAACCCCTAAGTCCAACTTCAGCAAGAGAGACTCACAACCCGCAATCTCTGGAGCAATGAGTCCACGTAGGCAAAGGCACTCCCTGGCTATAATAGCCACTCCTCCCCCCCTTCCCTGGGGTCGAGGTTGATGCCATATCTGAAACCCAGCTGGGCAAATTTCAGAGAGAGGAACTCCTCCCTCTGGGCCCAGCCAGGTTTCAGTAACACATGCCAGGTCGGCCTCCTCATCCAGGATTAAGTCCCGGATGACGAGAGCTTTATTTACCACCGACCTGGCATTAAGCAGCAGCAACCTGAGCCCAGGGCCAGAATTACACTCATCACCAGTACCCAAGATTGAGCTCACAAAGCCAGAACAAGGGACCGTTATTAAGCAACAGTCCCCTCGTTCCCCTGGAACGGCTAACTCTGTGGCCCCCACCATATCTGCCTCTCCCCAGCAACACCGGAATATTCTGACCCTCTGTCACCCCAGAGATTAGTGCCCCTTCCCCTCCTGCCTCTCCGGCGTCAGGTGGGCCAAGTCTATCATTCATATTGTTTCCATTTATCACATTCATACCATAATCCCACCCGCCCCAACCATTACATTCATACCAATCATTCGTCCCATATCTACCCCAATCATCCATTAATTACGAAACCCCCTAGCAATATTAAAATGAATTAAATTAATAATAATTAAAATACTAATAATATATATCACAATATAAAATAGAGAATAAAAAAGTTCAAAGATTAATAGTTAATAGTATAAAGTAAGATAGTTGATTAGAGATTTTAAAGAAAATTATGGACTTTGCTGAAATGAATAAACTTACTTTGGGAATTAAAGATAAAGAAAATTTGGAATATTATAAACTTTAGGGGAAATTTATGAATGAATTGAAATTAAAAATAGTTAAAATAGATAACTATCTTGCAAAGTGATGTAAAAGAATTAGAAATTGGATGGTAGGAACCCGGTTGATAAAAAGAGAAATGGTAGCAGTATTAGATAGTTATGCAACACAAATTTAAAATAGTTGTAAGATTTATATTATTTTAAATATAAAATTTGTACTCTTGTATGTCAATTAGTTTAATTGTTGGAGAAATGAAGTTATGACAGTTTAAATAAAAATAGAAATTAGAGATGTTAATTTTTTTACAAGATACTGTTAGGCATTAATGTTGTGTTTTTATTCATATATGTTTTATCTTAAGATAGAGAAAAACTAAAAACTTTATATCCAAGTATGATTGTATATCTGCACCCCACTGCCTATCAGGCAGTTTCTAAACCATACCGGAGGTACTGCAGATAAAAAGCAAATGTTCATTGTATCTGAAGTATATGTTTTCCATTTAGCTCAAGTGCTTTGTAGATTTCAATTTCTACATCTTCACAGCATTTACTTATGAGTAATTGCAAGGTTCACTGAAATTTTGTGATGCTTTATATAAAAGTTCACCCTTAGTGTAGGAATTATAGGAAGGAACTTCATTTTGATGAACAACAGAAGTCCAAATCATGATAACATTTCTGCATTTATCCTAAAGCAGACCAATTACAACTCCTTCAATGCATGGATACACAAATTTTAATTTCTTCGATAGAATTAGTAACAAAATATTCCCAAAACTATACCATTGCCTTTTTTCTTGAGGGGAGGCCACCTGGCAGGCTGAAGCCATCATTTAATTCGGAGATATAATACACATATTATGTATTAGACTGTATTCGTGCTGTGGCAATTTGGGAGGGGGTTGTTGCCTGTGGGGAGTAGAATTGTAGCCATAACAAATTCTTTCTAGATTCTCAAGGACATCCTTTGTTCAACACCTACCTGGAAGTGGATGGGAGTAACATACACATTGGCATGAAGGAGACTGGTCAATGTGATGCACTGTGGGTGGGAAACAATAGAGTGAACTTTAAACTGGAGAAACCCTGATAGTCTTAGATTTGGGTTTCTCACAGATGTGCCAACATGGCTCTGCTAATATATTGGAAGTTTGACGAACTCTATGCCTTGGACTCTGATTTAGTTTCAGATGCTATTTGAAGCCCTGACATTGCCATTTCAAGAAATTGCTCTTTTCTTGTATACTTTTAAAATAAAACTTTTTTTCTTTTTTTAAATTATTACTTCTTTATTCTTTATTATCTTATTAAAAGGAATCCTTGATTTCTGAGAATGAGCTCTATGTGATTCATTTCAAAGACAGACTTGTTACTTGAACCACTTTGTATATCTCTCAAGATTAAATTACTTGGATGGTATGATAGACAATAACAGAGAGGTGTTTATTAATAAAAGAAGATCTATATCAAATGCATGACAAAGACATGACCCAGAAGCTCTTTGCAAATGTCATATGTAGAATTAAACCCATAAAGGTGATTTTGATGAACTGCTGGCATATGCATGGATACATATATCCCAGCCACGATGTCCATGGACATTTCAGTGACTTTAAGAGCAAGATTTAGCAGGAAGGATTGTTTGCAGGGAAAGGAGAAATAACTCCAACCTTTTGGGAAGTTGTGCTAATTTGGTTTAATCATCCAATAGCAGTAGGAGATTGAATTAATCCACTAGAGCAAAACTCAAAGGAAAAAGAGTACAGCATATGGATTAATAATAATCCCTGTTAATCTCTCTTTCTCCAATTACATGAAGCTATTAGCCTACCAGTAAAAGAACCCACGGGAAATTCAGTGCAGTGTGGAAGGAATTATCCTACTTGGAAAAGAACTGTATGAAAATGACCATGAGCTAATAAAACATTAGGTGCCTCCTCATATATCTGGAAGAAGTGTGGACGATAAATCATTCTGTACCAAGGAGGGGCGAGGGGGATAATTTTTTATGTTTAGATGCCAAGCAGGAAGTGAGAGTGCAGAGTCACTAATGAAAGGAGCTTTTTTATTTGCATTATTTATTTTGTTTTCTTCGAGTGCTGATAAGCATTTGGATAACAGAAATTTATTACTATCTTCAAATTCCCACTATACAGAATAATTTTCAGAAATCCTTTTTAAATATGCTAATTTCCCCTACTATATCTTTAAAAATGATGGTGTTCTGTTTCTTAGTAGCCTGGAGATAATCCTCTCAGTATTCCACTTACAAGGAAAACTCCAATCTCAGATTGGTGCCATCCTTGATATCTCTGTAATGCTATGCGAGTTGTGAACACCTTAAAAAGCTGATCTGATTATTTCAGCAAGTTAAATGCCTTGATTCCTGCTCCAAAGGCAATGCTACCACCATAGTTTTGCCAGTTTTTGCCACAACTTAACTAATTGAGAGTATATGGTGGCAATAATGCAAATGTAGTCACAGTGTATGCTATTTTAGGATCTTTATTCAATAACAGATATTAAAATTCATTAGAATGCCCAAGATTTTAGAAAGTTCCTCTGTAATAATGGCCAAATAACAGGGCATTATTATTATTATTATTATTATTATTATTATTATTAGATTTGTATGCCGCCCCTCTCCGAAGACTTGCGGCAGTTCACAACAGCAATAAAAAACCATATAACAATGGAACAAATCTAATAATAAAATATATAAAAACCCCAACAATTAAAAACCATACAGCACATACACACCAAACATGAAATATAATAAGCCTGGGGGAGATGTCTTAGTTCCCCCATGCCTGGCGATATAGGTGGGTCTTGAGTAACTTGCGAAAGACAAGGAGGGTGGGGGCCATTCTAATCTCTGGGGGGAGTTGATTCCAGAGGGCCGGGGCCGCAACAGGGAAGGCTCTTCCCCTGGGGCCCGCCAAATGACATTGTTTGGTCGACGGGACCTGGAGAAGGCCAACTCTGTGGGACCTTATCGGCCGCTGAGATTCATGCAGTAGAAGGCGGTTCCGGAGGTATTCTGGTCCAATGCCATGTAGGGCTTTAAAGGTCATTACCAACACTTTGAATTGTGACCGGAAACTGATCGGCATCCAGTGCAGGCCACGGAGTGTTGTGGAAATGTGGGCGAATCTAGGAAGCCCCACGATAGCTCTCGCGGCCGCATTCTGCACGATCTGAAGTTATGGAACACTTTTTAAAGGTAGCCCCATGTAGAGAGCATTGCAGTAATCGAACCTTGAGGTGATAACGGCATGAGCGACTGTGAGCAATGACCCCTTGTCCAAGTAGGGCCGCAACTGGTGCACCAGGCGAACTGCCCTCCTCGCCACAGCTGAGAGATGGTGTTCCAATGAGACAGACATAAAGATTCACATACATTGGTTCTGTTCCAGGTGCAGTAATGCTGATTTTTGTCTTCAATTTTCTATCTCTGGGAGAATGAAAATAGTTCATCAATATAAGCAGAGCTGAATTATATCGGGAAATATGTTCAGTTCTGGAGACCTCACCTACAAAAAGATATTGACAAAATTGAACGGGTCCAAAGACGGGCTACAAGAATGATGGAAGGTCTTAAGCATAAAACGTATCAGGAAAGACTTAATGAACTCAATCTGTATAGTCTGGAGGACAGAAGGAAAAGGGGTACATGATCGAAACATTTAAATATGTTAAAGGGTTAAATAAGGTTCAGGAGGGAAGTGTTTTTAATAGGAAAGTGAACACAAGAACAAGGGGGCACAATCTGAAGTTAGTTGGGGGAAAGATCAAAAGCAACATGAGAAAATATTATTTTACTGAAAGAGTAGTAGATCCTTGGAGTAGTAGATCCTTGGAACAAACTTCCAGCAGACGTGGTAGATAAATCCACAGTAACTGAATCCACAGTAACTGAATTTAAACATGCCTGGGATAAACATATATCCATCCTAAGATAAAATACAGAAAATAGTATAAGGGCAGACTAGATGGACCATGGGGTCTTTTTCTGCCGTCAGACTTCTATGTTTCTATGTTTCTAATATTAGCTTTAGCTGATGTCTAAATATGGTTACCTATAACCTTGTTTAATAGTCCTACTTCTTTCCAAAGTGCTACAATTGACAGTGGGGCACCTGAAATAGTTTCCTTTGAAAAGTAGACAAGTGGTCTCTAATTCATATGGGTTAATATCATCTAATTAACAGAGCTTTCTAAGAAGCTGTGCTAATACCTTGGCCTCAAATCTTTTTAATGCTGCTGGCATATACTTCATCCTGCTTTTCTGACATAGAAAAAAAAGAGAAAATTAACCACTGCTGATGACTGCTGGGCATTCAGATTTGCTAAAGCAACATAGGCACTTTCTATTCCTGAATTGAAGATTGAAATACAAAACCCAGGTACTTAAAGCCATTCACTTGCTGTCTAGGTCAACTTTTGGAGACCCTTCATAAAATGCACATCTCGGGATACTTTTTTTAGAAAAACCCACAATTGATTTGTAGTTAATGGGTTTTTATAGTTTTATAGAGTTCAGTACTTCATATCTTTCATTAGGCCTATTGAAATAAAACAAAGTTATTTCATAACTTGTATAAAACAAGAATATTATTGATCTTTTGGCCAGTTTGGGGAAGTGATGTTTCTTCTTATTGATATGTCTCATTATTGCATTATTTATTAATATGTCCATAATTTACAATTTGATGCTATAGCATTGAACCCTGGTTTACAATAGAGCAGAGGTGTCAAACATAAGGCCCGAGACCTGGCCCTGGCCCACAGGGTGTTTGTATCTGGCCTGTAGAGCCACCCTGGGAACAGCAAAGGACTGGACCACAGTGCCTCTGCCAGCAAAAATGGAACAGCCTTCTCGAGCTCAGTTTTCACTGGCAGACAGTTACAGGAGGCTGTCGGAGCTAAAAACAGAGTTCAGAAGTTCATTTTCATTGGCAGAGCTCTCAGGCCACCACAGGTGCTCTGACACAAGTGACACTGAGCTGCCTATGGGTACTCCCCCCAAGGTCAAACCACAACCCTGATGCAGAACCTTTTCTGAAACTTGCCTACAAGAATGAACGAATCCTCCTGTTATAAAGGTTCTGCAAGTTTTCAATGTAAGTGGAAGTGTCTGCTGTAGATTTTGCTGATTGTATTAAGAGGCTTACTAAGCAGAAATGGGCTGGATCTTCTTTCTAAAAATAGAAGTAATTCTAGCCATACAATGAGAACATTAGCTGATCTATCAACAAAAGGAAAAATAAAAGAAGCTAGAGTCCACCAATCAGAACAGATAGTCCTCTTTAGCAAACCACAATTGGGATTAACTCAGTTGTTAAACGAAGTGATCCCTAAGTGAAACTATGACACTCCTTATGATATTATTACTGCCTTTCTTTGCTATAGACCTGTGATGGTTGTAAATGTGAAGATTGGTGATAAAGTTCCTTTTTTATTACTATTATAACTGCAAAAGGTAGCGCTCTGAAGTTGTTGCAAAACAAGGATTACCTGTGCTTCTGTATACATTCAGGAGGGATTACTGTGTAATGGTGCTGTAAAAATGCCCCTTAAGATATATAGAGAAAGAGAGGGATAGATCAGCCCTGAATGTGTCTTAAGAACAGTGTAAATGGGAAATGCAATTTTTGGTTCAGAGCAAGATTGAAATGTTTTTTTTTTTTCCTGGCAAGTGGACCAGACAATCCTATGGTGGAAGTTTTGAATGAGAATTCTGTTGACCATTTGGAGATGAATGTAAATTTAGAGTCAAAGAAATGAATAAGAAATGCAAAAGAACGAAACACATCTATCAGGCTGTAATGGGGAAAAAAACTTAATTTCAGGTTTCAGTCGTAGCAAAAGCAGAATTGTGTTTGCTTCAGTCTTTTAATCATGCCCCCAAAAGTATAAATAATCATCAAGACTTCAATATAAGATGACATCCTTTGTTTTGACCAAAATTTCTATTTAAGTACAACTTCAAAGGAGACATCCTGTGACTGGGTCACCTTTGATTGGTGACCCTTCCAGGAAGAAAGAAAAATACCCTAAATGTGCCACTATGCACGCTGTGTAATATGATTATACTTACATAGCATGTCCAAGTTAGAGCACTCTTTATTTGGTTGGGCTTTGCATTCACAATATAGTATGTATTTTTATATACCCAAGACCTCCTAGGACATTTCCAATTATTTTTCTTTTTTTCTTAACTAGTAATCCTGTATGCACATTTCTTTATTCTACTGTTAACTAAATCTAACTTTTCCCAATATTATTTTAGTTTTTGTGGTCATTACAAAGAAGCATGGGAAGGAGGATTAGCAAGCAATTAGTAACAGTATGTTTTCCTGTCAAATTACCTCCCAGAGAAAGTTTATAAACAAATATATCTGGTTAGGTCTGTGCAAAAAGTATAGATTCAGGAATGCAGTGTTCTGGAAAACTTTAAGATTTACCCATTACTCCTCTGAATCATCAATTTAGGCAGCATCCAAGTCCATACTAGATGTGCAGTTTTATTTTTATGGTTATACAGTAAATCAGAGTAAAAATAGAATACATTAATTATCAAAAAATAAACAAAAATAAACAAGAACCAATGGTAGATCTGACTAACCATAGCAAAGAGGACATGTTTTTGGGATCCTGATAGATGACATTGTTTGATTAAAGGGATTGGGATTGTGTCAACTATGCCAGATTGAATATGGCATGTGAACAGGGGAATTAGGTGGTCCCACAATTAACCATGTTTATACCAGTGCTTTGAATCATATCAGTAAGTGCATTCCTTGGAGCTGAAGTGACATATGTGCAGTCACATGGATATATTAAGGTATGCCCTCACTGCCTTCATCACTCCATAATGGATCTGTTGAAAATTCTTAGTGGTCTTCAAGTACAGCCCCATATAAAATGCATTTATGTATTTATTATTTATTTATTAAATTTGTATGCCACCCCTCTCCGTAGACTCGGGGCGGCTCAGAACAGTAATACATCGTACAATACAAATCTAATAATTAAAACTAAAAACTCATAATTTAAAAAACATGCACACAACATACCGTACATAAACAATATAGGCCTGGGGAAGTTATCTCAGTTCCCCCATGCCTGACGGCAGAGGTGGGTTTTAAGGAGTTTACGAAAGGCAAGGAGGGTGGGGGCAGTTCTAATCTCAGGGGGGAGCTGGTTCCAGAGAGTTGGGACCGCCACAGAGAAGGCTCTTCCCCTGGGACCCGCCAAACGACATTGTTTAGTCGATGGGACCCGGAGAAGGCCAACTCTGTTGCAATTGCAATTGTTGAGCTGTGAAATTAGTAGGGCATGTCTGAAAGGCCTCCCAATCTAGGAAAGAAGTAACTAGGGAACCAGATGAAACTCTGCAAAAATATTGGCATTAGATGCCTTCTGTTAATCAAAGTAAGCATTATGAGTCCAGGAAAACTCCCAGACTGAATACTGTACTTCCTTTAAATGAGGAAGTGTAACTCCATCCTGAACAGAATAGCAAAATAATAGAGTTGGAAGGGACTTTAGAGGTCTTCTAGTCCAACTCCCTGCTAAAGCAGGAAATCATATACCATTTCAGATAAATAGTTGTCAAAACTCTTCTTTAAAACTTCCAGTATTGGATCACCCACAACCTCTAGAGACAAGTTGTTCCATTAATCAATTGTTCTAACTGTTGGGAAATTTCTCCTTAATTCTAATTTGGTTCTCTTCTTGATTGCTTTCCAACCATTGCTTTTTGTTCTGATTGATGTGCTTTGCAGAATAGGCTGACCTCCTCTTCTGTGGGGCAGCCCCTTAGATATTGGAACATGGCTATGATGTCACCCCAGTCCTCCTTTTCATTGCCTGCAACCGTTCTTCATATCTTTTAGCCTTACTCCCCTAATCATCATTTTTGCTCTTCTCTGTACTCTTTCTGAGTCCCAACATCTTTTTTATAGTGGTGACCAAAAGTGGATGCAGTATTCCAAGTTTTACTATGGCATTATAACATGGTGCTGACACTTCATGTGATGTTGATCCAAGGTTAAAGAAGGAACATCCCCCAAAACTAATTGCTTCTAATGCTTGGTCTTGGTAAGATTTAATCTGAGATAAATACCTTAGAAGTAATCTAGTCCAAACTCTTGCTCCGTGAAAGATTCACTACACCAGGGGTGTCAAACTCACACTGTCATGGCAGTGTCACATCATGACTTTCCCCCCCTTCGCTAAACCAGGAGTGGGCATGTCCAGTGCATGATACATCCAGCCGGCAGGTCATGAGTTTGACAGCCAATCACTACAGCAATTTTAATAGATCTAGCCTCTGATTAAAACTTTAATGCATCAGTTTACAAAGGAGCAAAGTCTGGTAGTGAACACTATGAATGCAAATCCTTCCATTTATTAGATTCCCTTTTGTAAATCCATAGTACTGTTGGCATGATCAGGGCAAGAAATTGAAATTTATTTATTTATTTGTTTGTTTATTTATTTATTTATTTAGTTTAGTTTAGGTTAGGTTAGGTTAGGTTAGTTAGTTAGTCCAATACACAATGAGGGTTTTAGTGGGTATATATCTATATACACATAGTAAAATACATGATGAAGGTTATAGAGGAGATACTCATAGTAAAATATATCTAAGAAATAATAGAAAAGAAGGTATAGTAATAGAACATATCAGTGAAAGAATAGAAGAAGAGATATAGGAATAGAAGAAAGGTATAGGAGATATAGGAGAGCAATAGGACAGGGGACGGAAGCCACTCTAGTGCACTTGTACTCGCCCCTTACTGACCTCTTAGAAATCTGGATAGGTCAACCGTAGATAATCTAAGGGTAAAGTGTTGGGGGTTTGGAGATGACACTATGGAGTCCGGTAATGAGTTCCATGCTTCGACAGCTCGGTTACTGAAGTCATTTTTTTTACAGCCAAGTTTGGAGCGGTTAATATTAAGTTTAAATCTGTTGTGTGCTCTTGTGTTGTTGTGGTTGAAGCTGAAGTAGTCGCCGACAGGCGGGACATTGCAGCATATGATCTTGTGGGCAATACTTAGATCTTGTTTAAGGCATCTTAGTTCTGAACTTTCTAGGCCCAGGATTGAAAGTCTAGTCTCTTAGGGTATTCTATTTCGAGTGGAGGAGTGAAAGGCTCTTCTGGTGAAGTATCTTTGGACATTTTCAAGAGTGTTAATGTCTGAGATGCGATATGGGTTCCAAACAGATGAGCTGTATTCGAGGATGGGTCTGGCAAAAGTTTTGTAAGCTCTGGTAAGTAGTGTGAGATTGCCAGAGCTGAAGCTATGTAGGATTAGGTTTACAACTCTTGAAACCTTCTTGGCTATATTGTTGCAGTGGGCTTTGGCACTTAAATCTTTTGTTATTAGTATACCAAGGTCTTTAACCGAGTGGGAATTATCTGTGATAATTTGATTATTCAGTTCGTATTTGGAGTTCTGATTCTTCTTCCCAATGTGTAGGACAGAGCATTTGCTAGTTGAGATTTGAATGTTCTATTGTTTTCCAGAATATTTTATTCCTGGAACGTTAGGTTTTATACATACCAAAAAGAGAGAGAGCATGTACAAACAGTAAGGCTGCTACTTAATTTTGCTTTCATGAATTCATGACATTTGATATTCATGAGTTATAATGTCTGAGGTTCTTGTGTCTTAGTAAATTCTATCATTGAGCATTTCTAGTACAAAAGATGGTGTTGTATACAGACTGAATCGAAACAGAAAATGGGCAAGAGAGGACTTTTTCCAGCTATTTGATGTTTGCTAATGAAGGTGTAGTAGTTATATCTTAAATGGAAGCAGCCCAGCATGTTTTCCTCCAGGATTTCCCCCCCTCATAAATTAAGTCAGTCTTGTTTACTTAGCAGATCTGAGTATTTCTCACCCCCGCCCCACCCCACCCCCTACTCACCAACAAAGCTGTAATTTCAGTCAAGCCAGGGAATATAAAGCTTTTGGAATAAAAATAAAGCTCAGGAATCACTTGCAGTGCTAGGACTTTAAGAAAACAATAGAGTTCATGAACCAACAAAGGGAGGCCAGTGAGGTTACGCTCTCCCTTGAAGTTTGTTCCATTTCTGTTTTGAGAAATCAAAAGCAGTCTGTTGCAAGAAAAGCCAGGAGGTTCATATTTGGAGAAAGGGGGTGGGGGCAGGTTAAAGATGTCTAGAGCCAGGATGCAAGGAGAAGTGATGTTCATCCATCGTGTTTGAAGAGGACTTTGACATCTAAGAGGTTGTGGGCTGTACATGATGTGTCCACAGGTGGTTGGGCTGTACATGATGTGGGCTGTACATGATGTGTCCACAGGTGGCCGGCACCAAATGTTCTGCCACATGTTGGGCAGATATGTGTTGGTGCTATTGTTGCAGCATTTGCAGCTCTGGCTTTGCATGGTGCTCGCTTCTCTTCTGCTATGAATGTTCTTCTGGCCTCAGATGTCTGGCAACCTTGGTGGCTCAGCACGCACTATGTTGGTTGATCTTTGAAGGCATTTTCTAATGAAGTGCTGACATGATTTTCATATTTAGGACCCAGTTCCTAAAATAAATTTATTTATTTATTTTATTTATTGGATTTGTATGCCGCCCCTCTCCACAGCCTCATGTATCCCAGCGGCCAGTCAATTTCCACAGTCGGTCTTCTCCAGGTCCCATCAGCTAAGCAATGCTGACTGGTAGGACCCAGGAGAAGAGCCTTCTCTGTGGCAGCCCTGACCTTCTGGAATCAACTCCTTCTCGAGATGTGCACCGTCCCTACCCTCCTGGTCTTTCGCAAGGTCCTAAAAACTCATCTTTGTTGGCAGGCCTGGGGTCGTTGAGCACTAACATCTTGCTCCGGCCGATATGAATGTAGGATTGTGATTGAATGAATATGAATGTCTGGTTTTTAAATGACTTTGGGGTTTTAGCATTAGTTTTATGTTTGGGTTTCTCTTGTTGTATCTTTAATTTTATTCTTATTTTTGTAAGCTGCCCTGAGTCTACGGAGACGTGCGGCATAGAAATCCAAACAAACAAACAAATATTTGTTTGCATAAATAGTAAGAATTGACATGAATGGCTTATCTACAACAATGAAATTCTTCATTCTTCAGATAAATCATATAATGAAAAAGTGTTATAGAAGATGAATAATTGGAGGAGATCACAAGTGTCAAGATCTGAAAATTGAAGTTGAAAGATCATGATATAAATGAGCTTAAGTCCCAGTGGTTATTGGTTATTAGTTCCACACTAAAACATCTTGCATGGCACTTGGAATTTTTTAAAAAAATCAAATTTTCTATATCTCAATTACAAAAGAGTCCAACTCTCTGTGCTCTTATTGGTTTCTGGGAGTTATGGGGCAAGAGGGGATCCCATAAATAGTCTGTCCCTGAGCCATATAGGGCTTTATAGTAATAACCAACACCTTGAATTGTGCCCGGAGACTAATAGGAAGCCAGTGCAGCTCACGGAGTGTAGGTGTTATACAACTTGTGTGGCTGCATTCTGGACTATTTGCAGTCTCCGAACACTCTTCAAGGGTAGCCCCATGTAGAGTGCATTGCAATAATCAAGATGGGAGATGATGAGGGCCTGTGTGATTGTGCATAGAGCCTTCTGGTCCAGGTAGGGCCACAACTGGTGAACCAGGTGAAACTGGGCAAAAGTCCCTCTGGCCACAGCTGAGACGTGGCGATCAATGCTCAGCTATGTATCCATGAGGACACCAAAGTTGCGGACCTTGTCTGAGGGGGTCAGTGCCCCCCCAAACAATGGACTGACAGATCAAATGGTCCTTTGGAGGAAATGCCCACTGCAACTCAGTCTTCTCTGGGTTGTACTTGAGCCTGTTGGCCCCCATCCAGACCCTTACAGCTTCCAGGCACATGACATCCACCGCTTCACTGAATTGGCATGGGGTGGAGATGTATAACTGGGTATCATCAGCGTATTGATGATACCTCACCCCATGCCATCGGATGATTTCACCCAGTGGCTTCATGTAAATGTTAAATAATGTTAATTTGCTGTGAATTAAATGAATTAAATTCTTCCTTGCTGCCTACGTCTTTGCCATTAAAAAATATTTAAATATAATTATATTAGAGAAAGACATTCAGTAAATTCCTTTGTAGAACAGAAAATATTCCTGAGAGCAATGACTTTCAAATACTTTTTCAGCATATGCTGTAGCCAGATAAAGCAAAACAAAAGACTTGTGTTGATTTTTCATATATTTAATTTATTTTTCTTATCTAACACAACTTGAAAAGGGATTCCTAGAAAGAGTCATACTGGACATCTTTCTATTAGATATTTTTATAATATCATAGCATTTTATAACATTAGGGAGTATTTTGGACTAATGAGCACATCTGAAGAGCTGAGACAATATCTTGGGTGTCCTTAAAAAATAACTTCCAGAAATGGTTGATGTAGTCATGGGCCCAGAACCTGTATTAACAGAAGACTTGAGCAACTCTAATACTTTTTTGCCCATGTGCTCTTAATCACCTCAATTTCCCCAAGGCTTATACTTGGAAATGTATCTATTTAGTTTGCTTTTATGTCATTTCCATATAATCATTCCAGATATAGTGCTTGGGGTTTTCAATTTGAAGCTTATAAATATCTATGTGCTTCATATCAGTTACATTCAGAGACATAAATATATAAAGGTCTTTGAGACATCACACTGCCTGCTAATGGCACAATCTGTTTCCATGTAAAAAGAACATGTACTGTATATTATAATATATCAGAATAGAGATGAAAGGAAAGCTAATCTAAATAATTTTAGTTTTTACTAACAGGGATTGACAATACATCTTGGAAATTATCACAGTGGGCATTTAATGCATCAAAGCAATACTTTTATCTGTATGTATGTAGTATAATATAATTGTTTACAGCATTGGTAGATAATATTTCCAATTTTCATTGAAGAATAGGTTGAATAATTTTGATCTCAGTGTGGGTTTTGTTAATGTAAGTTGAATGTGTTTGCAATGATATAATTACATTTTCTGGTTTTAAGTGCCATTTTGGAATTAGTATATTCATCTCATTGATTAGTAATATCTAATTTTTGTAGTAAATTATGAAAAACTATTAGAAAATATTGTTTAGGATGTTTTAGCTATGACACCTGTAATATGCTTGAGATTATTTCATTATGTATTTTATTTGATTCCTCTGTCAGATTCTCTGCTTTAATAAATTAACTTTTAAATCCAACTACTCTTCTCAGTTTAAGAATCCAAATTAAATCAGCACTGGCAAACAGCTTCTGCCTAAACACACACAATGAAAAGATTTTCATCACCTTTGGATAATTGATTTCACTATCAATCTGCTAATATTGTGAGAAAGTTTTTTTCTGGCATTCATACCATATGAAATATTTCTTTCAGTTATAATTTCTGCCTTTTTTGCTACCTGTTAGCACTGCACCTTCTTCATTAAGCAATTGCTGTACAGCTTCTGTTCCTTTCCTTTCCTTTGGAACATATTTAATTAAAGCCTTTTTTATTATTATTCTTAACATCTTTTATAACCTCAACTCATTATATTATATACTTGCTCTTCTGCGGCCAGCTCAACAGTTTTTAATACATATTATTCTTTGGTGACCTGGTCCTCTTTCCATTTTGTACATATAATCTTTTTCATGACATAGCAATGGACATAATAGCTCCATTGCAATTCTTGATGGATCAATAAAGACCTGTTACCACTGTGCATCTTTTGAATTGTTTGGATATTCCAACATGGGCCATTTGAGCTTATAATGGGAATGCTGCATCTAAATGTGATTTTTTCCCCCAACAATCAACATTTTTTCCCCCAACAATCAACATTTTAGCATGTATAAAAGATAGTAAAGTTATATTCCAACATAAAGTTATATTCCAACATGGGCCATTTGAGCTTATAATGGGAATGCTGCATCTAAATGTGATTTTCCCCCCCAACAATCAACATTTTAGCATGTATAAAAGATAGTAAAGTTATATTCCAACATGGGCCATTTGAGCTTATAATGGGAATGCTGCATCTAAATGTGATTTTTTTCCCCCCAACAATCAACATTTTAGCATGTATAAAAGATAGTAAAGTTATATTCCAACATGGGCCATTTGAGCTTATAATGGGAATGCTGCATCTAAATGTGATTTCCCCCCCCCCCCAACAATCAACATTTTAGCATGTATAAAAGATAGTAAAGTTATATTCCAACATGGGCCATTTGAGCTTATAATGGGAATGCTGCATCTAAATGTGATTTCCCCCCCCAACAATCAACATTTTAGCATGTATAAAAGATAGTAAAGTTATACAGAATATAAATGTGTAGAAGATGAAGTTGTGGAGGAATTGTTCAGCCTATTTACCTATGAGAGACAGATGCCTAGAAATAGTTAAATTTGATACAAAGATAGCCAATTCATGATTTGGGAAAGCAAAGTTGTTGCTTACAGAGTGTGCCTTCTGATATGAATTAAGTCCTATACTGTACTCTTAAGTGCACCTAAGATAATTACCTCCATTTATATATTCATATCCTACCACCTCTTAATAAGTCAGAGGTACAGTAGAAAAGAATAATCGCTAAACTGTTTTCTTTATTAATGACCTTTTCTTCTGTGTTTTGATCTTGAAACAAGTAGCAGCCCAAAACTGATGTATCACAACAGTTTAATTTTCACAGCCTACATAAAATTAGATAAGATCATAATATGTCAACTGAGTTGCCATGCCCATGATTATTATACAAGAATATAAGAAATCATCTGTTCCACCAGCATTTGATGTTGATTGCACTTTATAATTTTGATTTGATCATCATGTTGCCAGAATCTTTGTAATTCACTATTTTTGTTCAGTGAGTTGTCATTACATTAGGACAGCTCTCCATTATCATTACAATGCTATGTAAAGATTTTCTCCTGGCATATAGTAAGTTTTTCTACCCCATTTTCATGCATTGTACTTGAATTGATTTCCCAATATCAGCAACTGCGTGAGAAACCAGCTTTCAAAATAGTGGTTATAAACATGTCAATTAGTCTTCATTAAGATGCTTTCAAAAATCCAGAACACTTTTCTTAGCATAGAAATTGGGATAAAATACAGCTGTGAAATAAGGGAAAAACAACCAACAAAATGCAGCTGCATAGTTTGGTGGTTTTGTTATTACTTTGGAGAGGTATTTTTTATATATATTGAAAGAAACAAGCATAATAACAGAGATCCTAATACTGTACTGATTTCCCAATCAGCTTTGGGAAAGTTAGACTTCAGAGTCAAATTAGAAGCACAGATTTATTCCATCTGAATTAAAATGGATTAGGAAAAAAATACAGTTTATACCAGGCAATTGAACAACTTAAAAGTTTTTAGTGAGAAATTTTCTTTATTAGCAATAAATGGTGGAAGAATGGTGGAAGGTTTTAAGCATAAAACATATCAGGAAAGACTTAATGAACTCAATCTGTATAGTCTGGAGGACAGAAGGGAAAGGGGGGACATGATTGAAACATTTAAATATGTTAAAGGGTTAAATAAGGTCCAGGAGGGAAGTGTTTTTAATAGGAAAGTGAACACAAGAACAAGGGGACACAATCTGAAGTTAGTTGGGGGAAAGATCAAAAGCAACATGAGAAAATATTATTTTACTGAAAGAGTAGTAGATCCTTGGAACAAACTTCCAGCAGACATGGTAGATAAATCCATAGTAACTGAATTTAAACATGCCTGGGATAAACATATATCCATCCTAAGATAAAATACAGAAAATAGTATAAGGGCAGACTAGATGGACCATGAGGTCTTTTTCTGCCATCAGACTTCTATGTTTCTATGTTTCTAAAAGTATATGCATGGATGCAAAGGAGAAAAGAGGGCCTTTTTCAGTTCAAGAAAAGATCATCTGATTTGGAAATGATTGGGAAGTCATAGGATAAGGATTAAAACATTAAAAGTGAAGAATAATGATTGCAGTTGAGGTTTGCTAGTTGGAGAAACAGTGATATTTATTTAATGCAGTATTTTACGAACTGATTTCCCTTTCCACTTGGGTATAGTACTTGTTTCATGTACTGACCACAAAATTCATTAGTCTGAAGCTGTGAGTCCTTTTGTGGTGGCAGGGCGCCAAGCCCTAGATATTTGGGAGTGGATGAAAATGCCAAGATATACAATATTCAATTGCTGTGTTTAGTGTGGTCATGAGAATGCAGATTGTGTCCATGGGGCTGGAGGGGAATTTCCCAACTCTGACTCTTCATTTCTGGAGGATAAAAAGAAAGCTTGTCTTTATCTCATTTTTATAACTGCTTGAGGATGTCTTTTCAGCTGCTTACCGTTAGCTTTTCTTCAAATATCATTGCTAAATTGTTCAAATATGTGGGGTTGTTGTGTTTTTTTTAATTTGAGAGGAAAATGTATTCTAGGGAAACTTTTTGTGCTCTCGAGGCTGGAAACTTCTAGAGAAAGAGACTATCTGGGAAATAAAATCCCAATGTATAAATTTTTTGGACACTATATTCCAAAAATGATCAAGGAAAATGAATAGTTAAAAAGCCTGCCTCCTCATATACAATATCAGTCCATTTTTTTAAACCTCTGCTTTATTGGTTACTGAAACAGCAAAGTTCAAGCAGGAGATATTCTGTTAATTCACTGAAACTTAGTTAAGCAAAAGGTGAGGATTTAAAGTTCCACGAAAATAAACTCTCCTTTATGTCATCTGAAAAATATCCACATTACCACATAGCTGACTGTATAAGTGTGAGCAATCCTAGAATCTCCTTTCCATGTACAGCATTATATGATGTAGAAATTTTGGAGGGAGGCACTCATCTAACACCTGTGGGCAAATTCTTCAAGCAGTGTTTCTCAATGTTGGCAACAAAGTCACCTTGAACTGTGAGATGGGTGACAAATAAATAAATAATAAAAACTTAGGGTGCAATCCGAAAAACAACTGAAGCATCACTTGAACACCATTGGCATTGATGAAATCCTCAGTCAATTGCAAAAGACAGTTTTATTTGAAACAGCTTACATCTTGTAATAATATATTTAATACCATCAAACACATCTGCCTCTGCTAGATCCTTGGAAAAGACTCAATAGGTCAGGACTGTCAATCCTCCAGCCCATGGGCCAATTGCAACATGTGCTGGCCACACCCACACCCAGTTTAGGGAAGGGGACAGAAATTGTGAAACATCAAGTGATGCCATGGATTTGATACCTCTGTGATAGGTGGACAAAAATACCAAATCTAATATGTACATCTGACTTGCTGTGATGAACCATAATAACTTAAAGATGTATTGATTTCAATTCCCAGAATGCTCTTGGCAGCATGCTGGTTAGAATTACCATTCAAATCAAATCAAATCAAATCAAATCAAATCAAATCAAATCAAATCAATCAATCAATCAATAAATAAATAAATAAATAAAATTACTGCTTATAACCTCTCCTTGGTTTGTGTGATACTTTCTGTGACTGCCATATAATCTTATGAAAAGGCCCATTTACAGAACAGCTGAAAGTGTTGTGTGTTTGTACATGTGCACTGTGAACCACCATTACATTTCAAATCTAAGTCTGCACAAATCCAATAATAACACTGAGGGGCTGAGCTTTTCCCTGTTGTTTTAATATCTCCCTTAAATGTGTAGGTTTCTCTGTTCATATTTGGATATTCTAATTCTCCACAGGAACTCTAAACATCACACCTTTTACTCAAGATGTAGGCTAACAAGGACATGGAATGGGGGCAGAGATAGAAATCGTTGTTTACTAATTGTGGAATTTAGCTATCAAATTATTGACAATGAATTATCAACAAATAAACACAATTTCTATTATTTTTGAGAGAAATGGTATTGAGAGAAACATAAGGCCATTAAAGAACTGCTTTGGGGGGAAAGAATTTTTTTCTTTCTCATTCTAAGGATCACCACAAAAGAGCTTTAAAAGACTTGTGCCAAACCAAATATTCACATTTTTGCCACTGGATTGTCCCTGCTAATTGTGCAATGAGACCAAAAGCAAACATCAGGTGTAAAATAAAATTAAGGCAACTGGACAATATTTCAATTGAGGGATTGCTAATGTTACTTGTAGGAAAGTTGATACAAAATGATTAGGAAGTTGCCATTAATAACAGAAAAGCAAGTTCTTCTTTGGATAGAATTGTGGCATTCTTCTGAAAATGTCAGTTTCTTTTCCTTGGCCACTTTTGGGGCCAGGAAGGTGTTAGACTTAATCAGAGGAAGCAATTGAGGAAAAGTATCCCATTATTCCTGCCCTTTGCCAAGCCTGAATAATTAGTAGAACCTTTTGCAAGAAATATCATTTGTTGCCATGTAATTGGAAAATAATTAGCTCATAAGGTAGATGTATTAACTGTGTTAATAGATACCATGCAGGTAATAGATAAAACATCTGCTTCAGAAAGACATGTGCCACAACACAATTTTAATTGGCCAGGTCATTGCTAATGACCTGCAATTAAGTGTATCAAACACTATATTGAATATAGTAACTGCTTGTTGTACCATGTCTTGCTGAAATAAAATGAGAAAAAAGTGGATTCTCTGGGGAGATTTCTTCCTGAAAGATGAGGTTTTTGTTTTTAAATGTACCCTTTTCACAGAGGTTGAGATTGGACTTTTGAGCCTTTCTAATTAATGATATAGGCTACGATGCATATTTAATACAAATTCTGAAGGAATTGGAGGATGAAAGGAAGGAGGAGGGGAATAAGGGAAGATTATTCATTGTACAACTTTTTCTTGAGGAATTTTCAACATAGTCTCTGTCTTATCTTTAAAGAATGAATTATTCTTTTTTGGTGCAGTAGAAAACAAACTGCTCAGGATTTTAGACATGTTAACACATGCTACTCTAAATCCTGTAGTAGCACTGGATATAACTACTATCTTATAATTTTATCTTCCTTACAGCATGAAAGAATATGACCTTAGAGAGGTTAAAATATAAATTCATTTGTAACTTCTGCAAAGAAAATTGGAAATTGTTTCTTTATATCTTTCTTTCATTTCTTTCCTATTTGCTTATCATTTTTATTTTCTATTTTTCTAAAAAAAATTCTTTAATAAAAATAGAATAGAATTCTTTATTTGTCAAGTGTGATTGGACATATAAGGAATTTGTCTTCAATATATGCTCTCAGTGTACATAAAAGAAAATATACATTTGTCAGGAATCATGAGGTATAACACTTAATGATTAATATGGTACAAATCGGCAACCAGGAAAAATATTAATATAAATCATAAGGATACAAGCAACAAGCTACAGTCATAAGTGGGATGAAATGATAAGAAGACTAATAGTAATAGTAATGCAGCCCTAGTGAATAGTTTGACAGTGGTGAGGGAATTATTTGTTTAGCCGAGTGATGGCATTTGGGAAAAAACTGTTCTTGTGTCTAGTTGTCATGGTGGTGCAGTGCTCTATATTTTTATTTATTTTTTATTTTATTTATTTATTTATTTATTTTGTCATACAAATATAGTATTGTATTGTAGTATGTTTAACATAATATAAGTATAAAGAAAGTAAAAATGATAAGCAAATAGGAAAGAAATGAAAGAAAGATATAAAGAAACACTTTCCAATTATCTTTGCAGAAGTTACAAATGAATTTATATTTTAACCTCTCTAAGGTCATATTCTTTCATGCTGTAAAAAAGATAAAATGATAAGATAGTAGTAGAGATAGAAAAGATAAAAAAGACATTAGGACAGGAACGGTAGGCACAAAGGTGCACTTATGCACACCCCTTACAGACCTCTTAGAAAAGGGGAGAGGTCTATTGTAGATAATGTAAGGTTGAAGATTTTGGGATTGGGGGAAGAAACAACAGAGTCCGGTAGTGAATTCCAGGCGTTGACCACTCTATTGCTGAAATCGTATTTTCTGCAGTCTAGTTTGGAGCGATTTACATTTAGTTTGTATCTATTGCATGCTCTTGTGTTGTTGTTGTTAAAGGTGAAGTAGTCGCTAACAGGGAGTACATTGTGATGTATGATTTTATGAACAAGAGTTAAATCAGTTCGGAGGCGGCGTAGCTGTAAATTTTCTAAACATAGTAATTGAAGTCTGGAGGAGTAGGGTAATTTGTTGCATGAGGAGGAGTGGAGGACACTTCTTGTGAAGTATTTCTGGACGTCTTCAATTGTATTAATGTCTGTTGTGCAGTGTGGATTCCATAGAGGTGAGCTGTAGTGTAGTGTAGTATAGTGTGTAGACAACTATAGTGTCATTTTGAGTAGGAGTTGAAACAATTTGTGTCAAGAGGTCTGTAAATATTTGCACGGCCCTCTTTTTGACTCATGTAATATACAGGACCTCAATGGAAGGCAGGTTGGCAGTAATTGTTCTTTCTGCAGTTCTAATAGTTTTTTCTGCAGTTCCAAATTTATTAGAAGAGATGTCCATCTGAGTTCATTTCCAAGTGGGAAGAAAGACACTGGAAACATGGAGGCTATTTGGAAAGATGGTTTATTTTATTTATTTATTTATTTGTATGCCGCCCCTCTCCGTAGACCTGGGGCAGCTAACAACAATGATAAAAACAGCATGTAACAATCCAATGATAAAACAACTAAAAACCCTTATTATAAAACCAAACATACCATGCATAACTTGTAATGGCCTAGGGGGAAGGAATATCTCAACTCCCCCATGCCTGGCAGTATAAGTGAGTCTTGAGTAGTTTACAAAAGACAGGGAGGGTGGGGGCTGTTCTAATCTCCGGGGGGAGTTGGTTCCAGAGGGCCGGGGCCGCCACAGAGAAGGCTCTTCCCCTGGGGCCCGCCAAATGACATTGTTTAGTCGACGGGACCTGGAGAAGGCCAACTCTGTGGGACCTTATCAGTCACTGGGATTCGTGCGGTAGCAGGTGGTTCCGGAGGTAATCTGGTCCAATGCCATGTAGGGCTTTAAAGGTCATGACCAACACTTTGAATTGTGACCGGAAACTGATTGTCAGCCAATGCAAGCCATGGAGTGTTGAAGAAAGGTGGGCGAATCTTGGAAGCCCCACGATGGCTCTCGCGGCTGCGTTCTACACGATCTGAAATTTCTGAACATTTTTAATAGTGAAGAGGATCACATGGTTTGAGGTCCTGGCCAAAGAAGATCACATGGGTGAGAGTGGGAGATAGATTTATACCTGATCTTGGGCCCCTTCCTGGAGCTTCCAGTTCCTGTGTAAGAAGTGTATTCTGACTGGTTGTTAGACTCCCATGGGGCCATGCAGGAGTAACTTTGCAGGTTGTCTTGAGGCCCAGGCTTGGTTGGGTGATATAACCTTCCTAGGTGCCATGTAATGAGTTGGGTAGAGGGCTAATCTTATTAAGTATGTCCTGAGGGTGAAGGTATTCTATGTTGTAGATAGGATGGCCCAGCCTTTGTCTCATAGATAGGTTGGCACCAAAATATGTGCTGGGTGGGTGGGCGGTGAGAGAGGAGAGAGCTGAGGCTCTGAGTTTATGTCTTTAGAAACATGTTTCTCCTTTGGAGAAAATAGAATATTCTGCATTTTTTAAATATTTCCTATAATATTTTATTTTTCTAGGAGATGGGTAGGTGCTAGCTTCCTACAAATTGTTGAAAGTTAATTAAGACAGTAAAGTCATTATTATAACATTTATATCCTGCATCTTCAGCAAAGAGCTGAAAATTTCATATCTCCTTATTTCATTCTCGCTATAATCCTGTAATCATGGTTAGGATAACATTTCAGATTAGGACATTAAACCACGTTTGTTCAGCCATTTTGGAATCCCCATAGTTCTGTGTTCTCTCAGCTTGTGTGATTGTACTGCAGCAGTGCTGCATATTCATAGAGGAATCTTGCATTGCAGTATTCCACACCATATAATAAAAAAAGCGAATCTGTGTTTCATGAGATGTATGGATCTACTTAATTTCTAGGGCATGGAAGCATTTTCCATCTGTTATGCATTATTTTCACAAATGCTCTTAATACCATAAGAAAATGGAAAACTCAACCACAAAATTGCCACTTGGAAAAGAACTAAACACTTGTGTGCTGTATTCTGAAAACTTTGCAACTTCTATAAAAAATAAGTTTCAGTGGGAAAAAAGTATGTGGGTCCTGAAGAAATGTAGATTGACTACTGCAGTTTCTTTTAATGAATTTTTCTAATTACCTAATTGTTTGCAATTGTGTTCATTCCAATTGAATTGGATTTTAAGACATTTGGGGTTAAGTCTAGATGATTTGACTCTATAATGATTCATGTTTTAATGTTACTGATACCACAGGATGGAAATCCCAAGTTATGCAAAAACTGGAATGCCAGTGAGGTTACTAGAAGTAATGGAATGCCTTTGTTGGGCTTTTGTTTGTTTATTTGTTTAGCATCTTTTGATGTGTGAATACTATCTTGTTCTTGAAGTCTGTGGGATTTCAGCTTCTTGTTTCTCTCTTTCTCGCAGAGGCTTCTTCTTTTGGTAAAGGATTGTAGCTGACTTCTGTTCAAGGCACCTGATTTTTCTTTATTCAGAACATATGGTCATGCTTGGAGATATCTTTTTGTTGTTGTTGTTCAGACAAAGTGCAAGATGAGACTACAATGAGACTAGTTAAGGAGAAACAATCATAGGCTCCTCTAAATGATATCACTGGCCCACAACAAAAAATGGTTGGGATTAAAGAGTTACTGATTGAATAACAAATATTGTCTGATAGCATAGTCTAGTCCAGTGATGGCGAACCTTTTTTCCCCCAGGTGCCAAAAGAGTGTGCACATACACCATTGTGCATACATGAGTGCCCATGCCCATAATTCAATGCCTGGGAAAGGCAAAAACACCTCTCCCCCTGGAGGCCCTTTGGAGGCTGGAAATGGCCTATTTCCCAACTCCTGGTGGGCCCACTAGGTTCATATTTTGGCCTCCCCAGACTCCTGGAGTTTTAGGGAGTGTAAAAAATCCCTCCCCCATTCCCCCGGAGGCTCTCTGTAAGCCAAAAACACCCTCCCATAGCCTCTGTGCAAGCCAAAAATCAGCTGGCCAGCACCTACATGCACATTGGAGCTGAGCTAGGGTAACGACTCGTGTGCCAGAAGATATACTTCCATGTGCCACCTGTGGCACCTGTGCCATAGGTTCGCCATCACTGGTGTAGTCTATGGGTTTCACATAACATTTCTGTCACATGACATATCATGACTTTTCCCCTTCGTGGAGCTAGGGTGGGTGTGGCTTGCGTGTAATACATGTGGCCTATGGGCCACCAATTTGACAGCCCTGGGCTAGTATAGAAGTGAAAAAAAAATGCTTTCAGCTCTATCTACCCAATCAGCCATTGACATAATTGTTCTCCCTACTCAAAACAACAAAAATAATAATAAAATGGGTGGGCATTGGATTTGGTATTGTGTACTGTACTGTTTTTTATTATTGTTGTGAGCCGCCCCGAGTTTGCGGAGAGGGGCGGCATATAAATCCAATATGGATTTCGAGCCCCCCAGGCCGGCTGCCACGTTTTAAAACACGTGCGCTGCTTCGCAGCTGTCTGCTGAATCCGAACGCGGAAGTTAGCGTTCCGGATTCAGCAGAGACCTGCGAAGCAGCGCGCGTGTTTTAAAAGGTTGCAGCCGGCCTGGGGGGCTCGGGGGCTTCCCCCCGAGCCCCCCAGGCCGGCTGCCACATTTTAAAACACGCACGCTGCTTCGCAGCTGTCTGTTGAATCCGAACGCGGAAGTTAGCGTTCCGGATTCAGCAGAGAGCTGCGAAGCGGCGCGCATGTTTTAAAAGGTTGCAGCCGGCCTGGGGGGCTTGCCAGCACCCCCCTGAGCCCCCCAGGCCGGCTGCAACCTTTTAAAACACGCGGGATACGAGCGCCAGGGAGCTGTCTCCTGAAGCCGAAAGCGGAAGTTAGTGTTCGGCTTCAGGAGACAGCTCCTTGGCGCTCGTATCCCGAATGTGAGCTCGGGAGGCGAACAAAAATGTCGCTCCCCTCCCAGGTCTTATCTCGAGTAGCTCGTAAGTAGAGCTGCTCGTATGTCGAGGTTCCACTGTATACTGAGGAGCATCCATCTTTTTCTGTGCCTACCTTTGCAAACACAATTTTCACATCCCATTCTAAAGTGATTTGAGAGACAGATGCACTGCAGCTGAGCAGTACAATCCTAATTTTCTTTATTAATTCCCACCAGCTCAATGGGACTTATTCCTAAATAGAAATGCACAGGATGCCACCTTGATAATTAAGCAGGCCTCTTGAAAATACATACATACACACCGGGAGATACAAATATGATTGCAACACAAAAATGAAGAGGGAGAGAGAGAATGCAATTAGACTTTGCTGTTAATCAAATTAGAATATCTAGCTCTCTCTGCTTCCAGTTCTCTCAACTGTGCTTGAGAAAACATGGCTGGCTTGTACTTTTTCAACAGACCTCTCGGAAACATTCATGACATCCAACCAGTGAAGGAAAGGGAAAAGCAACATTACAGAAAGAAAGGATGGCATTCTTGATCAGTATATTCGAGGTTTTCTCACCCACTTTAATTCCTTTCAAAACTCATTCTGGTTATCATGAAACTCAGTTTGAAAACCCCCAACTTGGGATATCTAAATATGAAATGATAGTTTTGTGAAACCTCCCCCCTCCACTTCAAATTAAGATCATGTCTGGTGCTTCATTTGAGCTGACATTTACATCATAGTTGCTGTAAAAATAAATCAATTCCTTGTTGATTTGCTTTTACAGTAATTTGATTGCTGTTTGCAAGTTGCCCTTGCTTTGACGCATCATGTTCACTTAGAACATTTTGATTCAGAATCGATCCCTTCCATTCTTTTATTTTTCTGTCCCATGCTGACTTGGTTCATATGATTCCCATACCATAAGAAATAAGAGCTACATCATAAGGGGGCATACTGCTTGGTAAACCTTCCACAATGAGAAATGATCCTTTGGAATTCTACATGCTGAGTTGAAGAATACAAAACATGAGCAGCGTAGTATGGTTTAGTAAATTGCCTTCAGAATTGGAGGAGATGGTATTTCCTTTTTCCCATGAAATTGTCCATGGGCACAATTATTCTTTATTATGGTTATTCATTTGCTGTACGATATAAGAAACAGCAATTCACGTTTGCAATAGCAAATATTGGGAGGGGACATCGATGATCCATTTCTATTTTTATTTATTTAAAGAGTTGGTTTCTGATTTGCCTTAAATTCACTGTGCATACAGACACACACAAATACACACGAACGCACACACACACACACACACACACAGAGGGTTTCTAGTTTCTGTTTTTTCTTTTGGAAGTGACTTGTAGCCATGATTAGGTTAAGCTATTGTCTTTCATAGAAATAGTTGCAGCATGTAAAATTTACATTGTAAATCAACAATGGCTCCTTTCCTTTCCCCCTGCTCTCTTTGGGGCTCAAATTTGTATAGAAAATTCCCATCTAACAAAACCTGAAGGACAATTTCCTTCCTTTAGATCAAGGACGAGAATCCTCCAATCCTCAATTGCTGAGAAGCAATAGATCCTAGCAACATCAACTGTTTTGATGAAATCTGCAATTCAACACTATTTGAAGGCAAAGTGTGTTTTAAGGCCGTGATGGTGAACATATGGCATGCATCCCACAGGTGGCACGTGGAGCCATATCGGAGGGCATGGGAGACATTGCCCTATGCCAGCTCCAGTGTGCATGTGTGTGCTGGCCAGCTGATTTTGGGGTTTGAGAAAGGCCATTTTGCCTTCCCTAGTGCATAAAAATTGCCCAACAGACAAACCGGAAGTTCAGAAAATGCATTTCTGGTTTGCCCATTGTGCTGTTTTTTGCAGTCTGGAGAGTTCAGGGAAGCTTCCTGAAGGCCCGGAGTGCAAAAAACAGTCCAACAGACAAATCAGACGTGCATTTTCCGAACATCAAGTTTTCCCGTTTGTCAGTTTTTTCACATCTAAGGCTTCAGTGAGGCCTGAGCACATGTGTGGGGATGGGGAGGATTGTATGCATGTGCGGAGAGGCATGGGGGTGCATATGCATGCGTGGGGAGGGAAGGGGTGTGGGCATGTTGGTTATGACCTATAAAGCCCTTCATGGCATCGGACCAGAATATCTCCGGGACCGCCTTCTGCCGTACGAATCCCAGCGACTGGTTAGGTCCCACAGAGTTGGCCTTCTCCGGGTGCTGTCAATGAAACAATGTTGTCTGGCGGGACCCAGGGGAAGAGCATTCTCTGTGGCAGCCCCAACCCTCTGGAATCAACTCCCCCTGGAAATTAGGACCACCTCCACCCTCCTCGCTTTTTGTAAACTCCTTAAAACCCACCTCTGCTATCAGGCATGGGGAAATTGATTCCCCCGGGCCGTTCCCGTTTCATGTATGGTTTTTGTCTGGGTTGTATGATTGTTTTTATATTAAGGGTTTTAAATTGCTTTTTTAACTATTGGATTTGTACTGTGTTTTTTGTTGTGAGCTGCTCCGAGTCTCCGGAGAGGGGCGGCATACAAATCTAATTAATAATAATAATAATAATAATAATAATAATAATAATAATAATAATAATGTGCATAGGTTCACCATCACTGCTCTATAGGAAGCAGGCAAATCATTTGCAAAACCTTGCCAAAAAACCCTTTAGGGAATTGGCCAGGCAGTCATCAGGCTTGGGTAAATAAGTGAGTGAGGGAAGGAGGCAGGCAGGCAGGAAGGCAGGAAGGCAGGAAGGCAGGAAGAAAAGAAGGAAGGAAGGAAGGATCATAGGATCTCTACTCCTGTCTTAGAATTACCTAATTCTTTCCATGGGTCTAGGACAGTGATGGCGAACCTATGGCATGGGTGTCACAGGTGTTACGCAGAGCCATATCTGCTGGCACGTGAGCTGTTGCCCTAGTTTAGTGCCAATATGCATGTGTGTGCTGGCCAGCTGATTTTTGGGTCACATAGAGGCTCTGAGGGTCATTTTTTGCTTCCAGAGAGCCTCCGGGAGGATGGGAGAAGGAGTTTTTACCCTCCCGTAGCTCCAAGGAAGCCTTTGGAGCCTAGGGAGGGCAAAACACAAGCTTAGTGGGCCCACCAGAAGTTGGGAAACAGGCCATTTCCAGCCTCCAGAGAACCTCCAGGGGGCAGGGGAAGCTGTTTTCACCTTCCCCATGCATTGAATTATGAGTTTGGGCACTCAGGCATGTGTGATAGAGCGCGCCCACACTCTTTTACCACCTGAGGACAAAAAGGTTTGCCATCACTGGTCTAGGACAACTCACCAACATTGTTCCAGTTGTTTTGTGATTTCACCCAAGATGCCTGTTTGTCATTCTATTTCTATTTGCATTTTGTAGTTTTCTCCAGTTCTTCTTCTATTCAGCAATCTCTAGGTATTACGATGTCCAGTATCTAAACTTTTTGTCTTTCTAATTGACAATCGTTAAGTCTGGGCCTGGGGTGTTATGTGACAGATTCTTCTCTGTTTGAATTCTAAAATTAACTTCTTCATTTTCTGATGACTTTGTTTATTTTATGGTACCATTCGTTCTTGCTTGCAGGCAAATGATATTTCTTTAAGATATTCCAGTGCATCTTTGTTATTACTTTGCCATTGTTTGTAATCAATCTATGAAATCTTCTACTAAGTGGTCCTTTATACCTTCAGCTTCTTTGAGGAGATGGCATTTGCTGTCTGTTACTATTATTATTTTCCAAATTGGTTATTTAAAATAAAAGCACAAGGTAATACGTTATGTTTGTAAAAAAATAAAAACCTTATTTTAAAAATAAAAGCACAAGGTAAAGATGTTAGAAATGACATATTAGTCAGCTTTTATATTGCAAAAGCTAATTTTTGAAATACAACTAGTACGCTTGCTATTATGTATTGTACATCGAGTATAATTGTCAATTGAAGTGCTATCACGGTCCTCTGTTGAAGCAGGAAAATACTCTCTCCTGGTTGGTTGCATGGCTGATCAGCTTCATATAAAAGGAACTGTGTCAGCCAGGGAGTTAAGTTGCCTCACAGACAGTATTGAATAAAGAATTGTTAGAACTCACTCTGACCTCACGTCCATTCTTCACCCAGAACACAACACTTGCTATTAATAAAAAGTGCATGCCATATTTTTTTTGCCCTTATCCTACTTTGCTGCTCAGAAAGCTCCATTAGTGACCCTTACTACAAAGCACCATGAATTAAAAGTCCATGATGGATAGATAGTATCATGTAAAAATCTTTGACCTTTTTCATGGAGAAGATCTACCATTAATAATTGCACGTGCAAACATAAACTGAATCTGTTTCTCTCATTTTTTCCTGTTCTGCCTGCTTCCAAATGGATGCTGTTGTATCTTGTTGACTTGTGATGGGAATGTGGGTTTTCACAAATACACTTTCCTCCCTAACTATTTCAGAAGATATTTTCTGTGCCGTTTGCAAATGTCTAGATTGTATCTTTGTGTCTTATGTGGCAACTCCATAGACATTCAATAGATAAATATTTCTCAGTAGTTCACTAATAGCTTTTTGGCAAGAGGCAGGGAAATGCAACCCAATAAATATAGAGAACAATGTTCTCAGCATCCATCAATCAGCTAATGTGGGAGCATCCAAGCTGAGCCCCACAGGAATTGCTCATCCTTAGTATAAATAATGCTGAGAACTTTGGGGGGCTTGTCTAAGATCAGTTCCAGGAATATGGATAAAATCATGTCTTGCAGGAGAGGCGGAGTAACGACACGGACACAAGAGCTGGATTTAAAACTGGGTCATTTTTATTAATTAAATTTGCATAATTTATTTAAATAAATTAGCATACTTAGCATAATTAACTATAATGCTAACAAGGACCCGCAGGGTCAAACAATTGCTTCCAGGGCGGAAAATGATGTCAGATAAACTTCCGGGACAACTTATGGGTGTAGCTCCATGCTAATCCAGGTGAGGGACCCCTCCCTCACCTGAGACATTGCCATGCACTTGCATGTGGGAGGTCCCGCCGGCTAACCCCTACCAGGGGAATTAAATGTGCGGGACCCAAAGACAGGTTCCCCCCAATTGCTCAGGTCGCTCACACCACAAGCCTTTGGAGAGAACCTGTCAATCATCCCGAAAGATGCCCAACGGAGAACACACAGTTGCTAAACCACCACCCAGTTTTCCGCCCCTAACCTGCCTACCCAAATGACCGAAGGTAAGCCAATTAACCTAAACGGGGGCAAAGCACCCCCTAACCGCTTATCTGTCTCCACAGTGTGGAATAGGCAAAAAAATGATCTTGGCAAATGCCAAGACTGCCAAAAATTCCTATTCGGCCCCCTAGGGTGACCCCAAGTGGCACACTGCAAGATAGGGAGGGCTGGTGGGTGTTTGCTGCTCAGCCGAGTCTGGGCAAAAAGGCTGAGCCCGAGCCTGCCGGCCCTTATACAGGGCTCGCAGGCTCCTCCCCGGACTCGTGACCGGGTAGGCCCAAGCCACCTGATATTTCGGCCGAGATCTCGCGAAGCCTCGCGAGATCTCGGCCCTTTCCCCAAAATGGCGGCTATGCCGGCAGCCGTGTCCTCTGGCCCTCCCGCAAAAGGGCCGGGGGATGAAGACACCCAGCGGTAATCTACTAGATAATAATTCCCTTCTTTTTATAGTCAGGTGGAATATTATAAATGTTAATAGGGTCACAAGTGTGTTTGTCAAGATGTAATCTGAGTTTTATTCTGTACTTTCCTGCTTGCCCATTTTGAAGTGTCAGACACGATGGATAGAGGAGGGCTCATTTTGTTTATGTAAGAAAGCAATTATTATAACCAGTTTGTATGACATGGATCTAATGTAATACACTCCATCATTACATTAAGCACTGGCCATTTTTCTCCAGTGCCAAGGATATTGTCTTTTGGCTGCTCAGAGTAATAAATGCCGCCCAGCACTGAGTAACAGCATAGCTGTTGCTGCTTCTGTTACTTAATGGCATAAATGAAATATTGGAATAATGGAGGTTTAGACTAGTCTCCAGCCAGCTTTGTTTTTCTTTGTTAAACTGCTAAAGAAGTATGGCATCAACATACTCGAGGGAAGCTGAGGGTTTGCAGAAACACTAAAAACCATCTGAGGTAATGAATTGCATCTTCTCATATCCTGTGGGGATCAAGCTGCATTCTCTTTATCTCTATATTTTCAATAGTTTTTCTCTTTTTTTCCCTGTGCTTCAGGAAATCATGGGCAGAAAGCAACATTACCAATTTCTAGTAAATGAAAGGCATCTACAAGAAGTGGAATCAGTCCCGCTTGTACAGCATAGCTGTTCTGCCTATTACATATACTGCTTGGTTCAAAATGAAACAAAACTCAATCAAATGAGTTACTGTAGTACTTATTTACAACATCCTTCCACAAAGTGGTACCTTCAAATACTGTCTTTTAGTTCCCGTAATCCTTAGCTATCATAGACATTGGCCATGGTGTTTCTGCATCTTGATACTTGAAAGTTAGCATGTTCTTAGAGTTACATACATGAACTGAATAGAACAACAGATAGGATAATTTTGGAAAAGAAATGAGTCAGGGTTTTTCAGAATACAGTTAATTCATCAGAAATAATATTTTGCATCTAGTAGGCCTCTGAAAGCATCTTCAAAATTGATTGGACATCTATTTTGTGTGTGTGTACATGCCGATGGTATTGACATACACACACATGTATTGGTATTGCAAAACATTTGAGCATCCTTTAACTCATGTCACCTAGTCTAAACCAGTTATAAATCCATTTTAGTCCCAATTGAATTGCATTAGCCTACATTAATACAAAGTTGAAATAAATATAATAGTAAAGTGTGATATTAAATTACACTTCCCAAATATGGAATGCATTTAGAAAAGCTTTTATTTTCTTATTAATTATGTTTCAATGCTGTCACAATTAATAAAAACACTTAGCATAAACTGTCTTACATAAAACAAATATAAGTTAAAATATCTCTAATGAGACTAAAACAGCCATTGCAGCCACACAGAAAGAAAAATTGTACAATTCTGTTTGGTGCTTAATGTCTATCCTTGGAACATCACAGGGGAGAACTACCTTATTCCAGCTGACCAGCAGTGCTTGGGTTGCTGGCTCTTCCAGGTGTCTTCATCAGTCTCATTTTGTCTCATCTCATGTTGGGTTGGCTTGCTTCTGGCGGGGTCCATCTCTTGTTTCTGCTTTCTGTGCATGCACAAGTGCAGTTAGGTTTTTCCACCAAAGTGGTACGCATTTATCTACTTGCATTGCTAGCTGAAACTGCTAGGTGGGCAGGAGCTAGGGAACCAGCAACAGGAACCAGGCTCAAACCTCTGCAGTCTAGACCATTTCTGGCCAGCAGTTCCAGTGTCATTAAGACAATCAATTGATCAGGATAGAGCTGGAAGGGACCTTGGAGGTCTTCTAGCCCAGTTCCGTGCTCAAGCAGGAGACTAGACCATTTCAGACAAGTGACTGTCTAGTTTCTTAAAAACCTCCGGTGATGAAGCACCCACAACTTTTGAAAGCAAGCTGTTCTACTAGATTAAGATTTATAGATTAAGATTTATTAGATTTGTATGCTGTCCCTCTCTGAAGACTCGGGGCAGCTCACAACAACAGTACAATACACAGAGTACAAATCCCATATTAGATAAAAAACGAAATTTAAAACCCATAAATATTAATAACAATCATTACTGCACAGTCATACCATTCTCATGTATTACAGTCAGGAGAAAGGTCGTGGTGGGGGAAGAGATAGTTATTCCCCCCATGCCTGGTGACATAGATAGGTCTTCAACATCTTGCGGAAGGCGGGAAGAGTAGGGGCAATTCGAATCTCCAGAGGGAGTTGATTCCAGAGGTCTGGGGCCACCACAGAGAAGGCTCTTCCCCTGGCCCCCACCAAACGGCATTGTTTAGTCGATGGGACGCGGAGAAGGCCAACTCTGTGGGACCTGATTGGCCGCTGGGATTCTTACGGCACAAGGCGGTCCCGCAGGTATTCTAGTCCGATGCCATGTAGGGCTTTATAGGTCATTAGGGCTTTATACGTCATTACTTTATAGGTCATTACTAGTTAATTGTTCTCACGGTTAGAAAGTTTTTCCTTAATTTCAAGTTGGTTCTCTCCTTGATTAGTTTCAATCCATTGTTTTTTTGTCTTGCTGTCTGGTGCTTTGGAAAATAAATTGAAATTGACCTCTAAACATAATGAATGAGCAATTAAGGTTATCAGGACCGCATTGCGTCGATTCCCTGACATTGTATGCTAAATAAATAAATGTCTCTATTGAACCTGGAACTCAGAGAATATCGGTAATTATGTGTATGGAAAGAAATTTATATTAAGAATGGATACTGTATGGGTAAACTTTTCTTAAAATGAAAGGATGAATCTAGAGTTAATGATAAGAGTAAGGATTTATTTTATTTATTTATTTATTTATTTACTTACTTACTTACTTACTTACTTACTTACTTACTTACTTACTTATTTATATTTCTATGCTGCCCTTTTCAACCTACTCAGGACAGCTATTAATCCCTTAGTAACAACTAATGGGTGTTATCCTATTTGGTTGATTGAAACTTACAGGCTTGGCATGCTCCAGGTTCTTTCAATTAAACAATGCTACTGTCAGGAGCTCGGAGGCAACATTTTCTTGGTAGCAGAGCTCGTAGTAGAGTGCAGTACTGCAGGCTACTTCTGCTGATCACCAGCTTCCAGCAGTTTGGCAGGTCGAATCTCACCAGGCTCAAGGTTGACTCAGCCTTCCATCCTTCCGAGGTGGGTAAAATGAGAATCCAGATTGTTGTGCGCAATATATGCTGACTCTGTAAACTGCTTAGAGAGGGCTGTAAAGCACTGTGAAGTGGTATATAAGTCTAAATGCTTTTGCTATTGTCCTTGTGGGATGAGCTCCTTCGAGTGTCGTATTGTTTATTTTGCTTATTTTATACTTCTTATTGTGTTCTCAAGTTTTAGTTGTCTTTAGTTGACTTTAGTCTCCCAAGGTCTATGAGAACTGGGCATTATGCAAATTGCTTACCTACAAAAACACACTCTTTTGAAATAATTCTTTTACTGTCTATTTCCAATTACCGGAAAAAATAGAATATTGACATAGAATAACTTTATTATCACTTTAATCGGCATACATTAAAATGAAATTTTGATGCATACAGTTCTCAGGGATCATCATCTCCAATATACACTACATAAACATGACAAAATAAATAAACACACATTTATGCATCTACAGTACCCACATACTCACATATATTATATGACACAGAGAAACAACACGGCCTAGTTTGAATATATACATGTACGTGGCGAGAAAGACTAACATTGTGAATTTGCCAGACAGATGGCATAAGGAACAAAATTGTTACAAAATCTGGTAGTCCTGCTAGAAATACTTCAAAACCTCCTCCCAGAAGGGAGCAAATGAAACAGACCATGAAGTGGGTGTGTGGGATGTCTAACAATGCTTTCAGCGCTAAGTACATAGCGCTTATAAACAGTATCTTGAATAACAGGAAGTGAGCTTCCTATATAATTTTCTAGTCTGTCCTTACCCCTCTCTGTATGAATTTTCTACCTGAGAAACTGATGCCACCAAACCAAACAGTCGTTATTATTGTTATTATTATTGTATTTTTATTCTGGTTGCTATTTATATTTCACGATGTTAATTAAATCAACTATACAATAGTCTTTCGAGACTGAAGGATGCCAATGCAAACTTATTGTTGTCTGTATTCCATTTTTAAAATAAATCATTATAAGAGGAAAACCCAACCTTCACTGCCTTGCCCCCCTTAATATCTTTAGAGGCAGAATTTTTTTAAAAAATATCTTTTTATGTACATCTTCCTCCCTCTTTGTTGTTTTTTTTAAACTCATTTTCTTTTAAATCCGTTCCTTTTAAACAGAAAGGTCTGTTGGGAAAGTATTTGAAAAAGAAAGGTGGTGATAAAATCTTTCAGTTTTGATGTCGATGTCAAGATTTGTTTTGCAAAGTTTATAGTATGATAGCTTACGTAGAGATCGAAGGCCAGTAAAACTGTAAAATCCCAATTTTGTGGCAGTGCTTTGACATTTTTTAAAATTCCAGCTTTTATATGTAACTCAAGGTTGAGAACATACCTAATATTCTTTCCTCCTTCTATTCAATAACAATAGATGAGATGTGTTGCACTTAGAGAGAAAAATTGACCAAAAATCAGCCAAACAGCTTTCATGCCTAAGGCAGGACTAGAACTTCTTTCTTTCTTTCTTTCTTTCTTTCTTTCTTTCTTTCTTTCTTTCTTTCTTTCTTTCTTTCTTTCTTTCTTTCCTTCCTTCCTTCCTTCCTTCTTTCTTTCTTTCCTTCTTTCTTTCTTTCTCTCTCTCTCCCTCCCTCCATTATTATTATTATTATTATTATTATTATTATTATTATTATTATTATTAATTGGATTTATATGCTGTCCCTCTCCAAGGACTCTTAAACACTATGTCTTCTTTTTTTTTCTTCCCACTTATTCCCCACAGGGCATTTCACTATTGCTTATGCTTACTCGTGTACAAGCTTCCTGTTCAATCCATCTTTATATCAGTTGGACTTGAGGGAAAGAAGAAATCTTTAACTCAAGAGTCAAAATTATCTGGCCCCCAAGATTAAGGTAAGAGATGGAAGCTCAACTTTTGCTCTTAAGCTTTTAAAGATTGTCCTGTTTATGCTGAGGTATCTTCATCACATAAAATGCATTTGCTTGTATACCTCTTTGGGTCTACACACCCACCACCAGAAAAAAGGGACAAGTACAAATATGGGTTTATGAAAAATATATCACTGTTCATTTATATAAAGAGTAACTTTTCAATAAAAGAAAAAGTAAAGGTTCCCTTATCCATTCATATCTGATTCTAAGGTGTGATGCTTCTCTATTACTTGGCTGCCACTATAGGCCAAATATATTTTCTGTGGTCATGTGGCCAGCATACCAAAAGTGCACAAAACACTGTTAGCTTCCCACAGAAGTGGTACCTATTTATCTACTCTCAACTGCTAAGTGGGCAAGATCTGGGGTAGGAATGGGAGCTCACCTGGTTCTGTGGTGCTTGGGTTTCCAACTGACAAGCTCAGCATCTTTTTTAAAAAGATCAGGCTGATCAAATGGGTTTTGTACAGGACTAATTTATTGATTGTGTGGTGTTTGTAAATACTTCATCTGACACAGTGGTTAGAGTGTAGCACTGCAGGCTATTTCTGCTGACTGCCTGAAATTTGCCAGTTCAAATGTCACTAGGCTCAGGATTGATTCAGCCTTCCCCCTTCCAAGGTGGGTAAAACGAGGACCCAAATTGTTGGGGGCAATATGCTGTCTCTATAAATTGCTCAGAGAGGGCATGAAGCGGTTTATAGATCTAAGTGTATTGCTATTTCTTTCCCTTTTTGCCAGAAAGAAACAGACAGATCTTGGTAGATATCTGAACAGACCTACAAGATTTTAAATGAGACCAAAGATCACATGAAATTAGATCTAATATCACATGTGACTTGGCAGATACAAATAGTTCTCTGGAATACTTCTCACCAGAGTATCTTTAAAAAATGCAGTCACTTTAACTGTGTGGAAAACTCAGTGGGAACCATTGAAGTTCCATTGACCTATGCTAGATTTCTTATTCTTTTGTTCCTTCTTTCCATGTTCTATTATGAAATGTTAACCACAGCAAAAATCTTTTCTATATTATTTCTTCTTGCTTTTTCCTAGGATTTTCCCTTGGGAATTTTCCCTATAGATATACATAATATTTTCTGTCAGTGTAGAAGTATTGATGCTGCTGTTTTCAACAAAGGGAAGCAGTAGGAGTTTGCAATCTAATATTTACATGTATAGATTTTTTAGCATTTCAATGGCATAATTGTAGTACCACTTAAGATGTCTAAAGGCTACACATTAAACAAAATGGCATTTTCAACAGGGATTCCATGACAGCTTACCTCTAGCAGCAGAGGAGGCAACTTTTGACTTTTATCAAATGCTTAGTTGATGCTGGTGCCTTCATATTTGTTTTGTTATTACTGAAAATGTATTCTGTTAATATATGGCTTGTCTTAAAAGAATAATGTGAACCTCAAATGGTTTTTGGGAAAAGAGGTAGTTGAATAAAAGATCAAATTTATTAATCTTATTCTAGGCCATTCCCAATAGGCAAAGCATCCAACATATTTTTTTTTCCTTTCAGCTGGTCCATGTGCAAATTGTGGGTTGTGTGTGTCTGTCCCCCCAGCAAGAAAAATAGCCAGGTCACATGAATAAGACTTGCACTGAGAGGGGAAAGGCCCCTTCATTTCTAAAAACTACAGATCAATTGATCATGTGGCTCTTTGTGATATGCTACTCTAACCCAAAGGTGTCAATCAGGATTTCATTGAGGGTGGCATCAGGGTTGTATTTGACTTTGGGGGGGGGGTCAGGGTGGGCATGATTAGGGTGGGAATGATTAGGATGGGCATGGCCAACTCAACATCACTCCTGTCAGGGGTGCCTGTAGTGACCCAAGGGCTCTGCCAGCAAAACAAAAGCTACTGAGGTCCATTTTTAGCCGCCACAACCTCCTATAACCTTCTGCCACTGAAAACGTATGTGGCTCTTCCATGCTAACTTTTCACTGGCAGAGGATTGCAGGAGGCCGTGGCAGTCAAAGTGGAACTCCGGAACCCATTTTCTCTGGCAGAAGCATCACAGGCCGATTCTTCACTGTTTTCAGGGTGGGCCCACAGGCAACATCTAAGTACCCCCTGGGCTGGATCTGCCCCCTGTGCTTTGAGTTTGACACTCTTACTGTAACCAAACAACAGACTACATGGGAGTGCTGTGGCCATCTTCTCCATGAATTGAATGGTTTTTTCTTTGTTTCTTTACTTGTTACGGCTCTTAAAATAATCATCAATTTCAGAGATTTTTAAAAAGGACCCACGAGTTCCTTTCTACTAAAACAAACCATGAACATTTAAAGAATCTATGTAAGTGAAGGCGTGTTTTAAGTAAGAAGATCTTTGGATATAAAGACTAAAAGGAAAAGTAATGGATTTTTTTAAAAATAACTGAAATGTATCATTCCCAAAAAATTCTACTGCCTTAGAATGAGCCTGAGATGATAGTAATTGAAATAATTTTCTATTATTAAAATGCATTTGTGATTGAGCAGTATAAAAATACCTCAGCATTTATTGTCAAAATATACTCTAAACCAGGGGTCCCCAAACTTTTTACACAGGGGGCCATTTTACTGTCCCTCAGACTGTTGGAGGGCCGGACTATAAAAAAAACCCCTATGAACAAATCCCTATGCACACTGCACATATCTTATTTAAAGTAAAAAACAAAATGGGAACAAATACAATATTTAAAATAAGAAGTAATTAAGTAATAAAGTAATTTATACATTTTTATGAACAAGTAAATTTAAACTTAAATCAAGAAACTCCCTCCATTTCTCCTTCCTTCCTTCCTTCCCTCCCTCCTCTCTAGTTCTCTCTTCCCTCTCTTTTCTCTCTCATTTGTTTCATTTTCCTCTCCCTCGTTTTCTCTTCATAATTTTCTCATTTTTCTCTTTCTCTCTCTCTTTACATCTATCCCCCTTTCTCTCTTCCTCTCTATCTCTCCCTCTTTCTCTCTCTCTTCTCTTTCTTTCTGTCTCTTTCACTCACTCTTTCTCTCTCCCTCTTTGTATCTTCCTTTCTCTCTCCCTCTTTCACCCTCTTTCTCTTCCTTTCTCTCTCACTCTATTTCTATCTCTCCCTTTCCCTCTCTCCCTCCCTCTCCCTCTTTCTTTCTCTCTCACTCTATTTCTATCTCTCCCTCTTTCTCTCTCCCTCTCTATCTCTCCCTCTTTCTTTCTCACTCTATTTCTATCTCTCCCTCTCTCTCCCCCTCTTTGTATCTCTCCCTCTTCCTTTCTCTCTCCCTCTTTCACCCTCCCTCTCCCTTTCTTTCTCTCTCACTCTATTTCTATCTCTCCCTCTTTCTTTCTCACTATTTCTATCTCTCCCTCTTTCTCTTTCTCTTTCACTTTCTATCTTTCTTTCTCTCTCCCCTCCTTTTTTTCTCTCTCTCTCATACACCATGCTGGCAACAGAGAGAGAAAGAGAGAGCGAAGGGCGGCTTGCCAGTCCATGGCCCCCTGGATGAGCAGCGCTGCATGGCCCCAGCACTGGACTTCGCCGTCGCCTCCACCCCCGCCTCCACCCCCGTCCGGCTCTCCAGCTAACCCCCTGAATTCACCCGAACAGAGGCGGCGGCGGTTTCAAAGGACCAACATACAGTCCTTCTTGGTGCTGCATTGCTGCAGCCTCCAAATTCCGCTGCTGTTCTTGGGCATTGTTACTTCTAAGCTGCACTGAGAGAGAGAGAGAGAGAGAGAGAGAGAGCGGAGAGTACCGGACTTCACCGTCGCCTCCGCCCCTTTGGATTATTTGCTGGAGAGCCGGACCGGGGCAGAGGCGACGGCAAAGTCCGGTGCTGGGGCCATGCGGGGCTGCTCTCCAAGCTAAGAGGCAGCAGTCACGTCCACCCCTTCGCCCTCTACGGTGCCCAGCGCCCAGCCCCATGCTGCCTCCGCCTCCTCCGCCGCCTCCTGGTAGCGCGCCCGACCTCTTCCTGCAGGAACGGGTGGTGGGGTGGAAGTGGTTGGACTTATCTACATGCGCGCCTGCTGATTGGGAAGAGGGGGAAAAAAATCTGCGCCTCCAAAGAGGGGGGGGGAGAAAGAAAAAAAGAGCTCCAACTTGGCGGAAGGCAGGACAGGAGAACCGAGCGTGCTGCGGCAAGTTTGCTTGGCTTTCTGGGGCTTTTTTTTTTTCTCCCCCTCCACCACCCCCGTCTTTGCCGCTTAGGAGTGACACTCTCTCGGGCTTGTTTTGGATGCGGCGCAGATGAGGGGAAAAGCCCGGCTGCCCTGAAAAGCACATTTGAAAAGTCTCTGTGGAGAGCCAAAATCCCAACGAAGCTTCTTTTTTCTTCAGTAGTCCGTAAGGAGGCGAAGAAGAGGTTGAACTGGTTTTGCTAATTCGCGCTTACGGCTTTTCCCCTCATCCGTGCCACATCCACAACAAGCCTGAGAGAGGGTCACTCCTAAGCGGCAAACAACATTCGGAAAGGGGTGGTGGAGCGGGAGAAAAAAAAGCCCCAGAAAGGAGTAGCCACCTATTCGCCAAGCAAACTTGCTGCAGCACGCTCGGTTCTCCCCTCCTGCCTTCCGCCAAGTTGGAGCTCTTTTTTTTCTTTCTCCCCCCCGCCCTACTCTCTTTGGAGGCGCAGATTTTTTTTCTTTCCCCTCTTCCAAATCAGCAGGCGCGCGTGTAGATAAGTCCAACCACTTCCACTCCACCACCCGTTCCTGCACGAAGAGGTTGGGCGCACTACCAGGAGGAGGAGGTGGCAGTGGCCTGGGGCCAGGCGCTGGGCGCCGTGGTGGGCAAAGGGGTGGACTCTTTGCTGGAGAGCCGGACGGGGGCAGAAGCGACGGCAAAGTCCGGTGCTGGGGCCATGCGGGGCCGCTCATCCAGGGGGGCGTGGACCGGCAAGCCGCCCTCCGCTCTCTCTTTCTCTCTCAGCACAGCTGAGGTAACAGTGCCCAGCGGAGCTCGGAGGCTGCAGCAACGCAGCGCCGAGAAGGACCAGCTGTTGGTCCCTTGAAGCCGCCGCCGCCTCCGTTCGGGCAAATTCAGGGGGGTTCCTGAATCTCCCGTCCATTCACCGCGGAGGATGAGGTGAGGAGGAGACGGTGCAGAGGCAAGGGGCGGGGAGAAAAGCGGGCCTGCAAGGGGCCAATTGCAGGCCCGCTTTCCTCCCCACCCCTTGCCTCTGCACCGCCTCCTTGCTCAGCAGCAGCCCGCGGTGAATGGACAGGAGATTCGGGAGCTTATTATATCTATTGATAAAATCTCGTGTGCTCCCTGCGGGCCGGATAAATCGCCTCGGCGGGCCGCATATGGCCCGCGGGCCGTAGTTTGGGGACCGCTGCTCTAAACTAAAATCAGTTCCATATCAAACACTTGTTTTTGGTGGGAATGAAGGGTAGCCATATAAAGTGCTCCCATTAAAGTAAATGAAATTTAAAATAATAACTTTGAGTGGACTTATGCCTATAGTTCGATGCGATTTTAAGCTAACTTATGCTAAAGCTATGAAGTCAAAAGTCAAAAACAGATCATGCCAGATTAATCTTATTGTGTTCTTTGACAGAGTGACAAAATTAGTGGACCAGAGGAATACTGTTGATATAATTTATTTGGACTTCAGTAAAGCATTTGATAAAGTAGACCATAACCTACTACTAGATAAAGTAAAATACTACTAGATGAGGGTTAGACAACACCCACCAGAGGGATTCAAAACTGGCTGACCAATCACACTACAAGAAGCTTCTTTAGATCTAACTGGATGGTGGGGAATAGAGTGACCATCCTGCCAGAGCTGAACAAACTGATTGGATGAGTAGCGAAACTTCTTCAAAGACAAAAACAGAAAGCCCAGTTGTTCTTGAAAAAGCACCTTTCCAACCATGATCTTGGTGACTGAGAATCTCCATAAGCATCATTTTAGTACTTGGCTTGTTCAATCTAGTTACAAATGTTGTATATTCTAAAATACAGTTAGTCCTTGATTTTGCTAGTTGCCCCGAGTCCTCGAAGAAGGGTGGCATATAAGTCCAATAAATAAATTTATGGCCACAATTAGGACCAGAACTTTCATTGCTAAGCAATACAATTATTTTGACTGTACCTTTTTGGCTGCGATTGTTCAGCGAATCACACAATTGTTAAGCAAATCATACAGTTGTTTAAGAAAACCCAGCTTCCCTCACTGATTTTGCTCATTTGAAACTGGCTGTCTACATAACCCTGGGGTGCTTCAACCATAATAAATACATGCTAATCGCCAAGCACCTGAATCACAATTGGATGACTATGTGGATGCTGTGACTGTCATAAGTGTGATGACCAGTCCACAAGTTATTTTTTACAGTGTTACCGTACTTTCAAATACCTTATCTCCAAGCATTGCTCTGGTTGTGTCTCTTCATCCTATTTGCCAAAGTTATTCGTATATGTTATTAAACTGTACAACCTGAATAATTTTTTGTATGCAAAACAGAAATCCAGGCTGTGTGGCTTCAGTAGTTGCTGCATAATTTTGCTGAGTTACTCACAAGGGGGTCAAGCTACATAATTTTGAACAAACTCCCTCCAGAGATACGTACTGGTCTTTCGTAAAGCTCTCAAGACCTATCTCTGCTGGTGGGCATGGGGGCCGTGAATGGTGAGATTGTCTCCATCTGATACCATGTATGATTGATTTGAATGAATGCCTATGATTGTATATGGGGTTTTAATACTTTTTAGTAATTTGTATAATTTTTATAGTCATTTAGATTTATTTACACATTGTTCCATTTATGATGTTGTATGCTGTCCTGAGTCGCCTCGAGAAGGGCGGCATAGAAATCTAAATAATAATAACGATGATGATGATGGTTATTATTATTATTATGGCATATATTCAGCCTGCAGTATGTGCCACAGCCCACTCTAGAGAGCTTTCAGCCATTGCTGTTGGAAAAGGTTCCTCTCAGTCTTTTTCAAGTACACAATTGCACAAAAGAAGGCTGTAAGTGGCTATAAAGAAGATAGAGATAAAGCAGTGCTGCTTTGCTTTGCCCTAGGAAGTGAGAAAACCCCATTTCTTCTGGAAACAACTTCAAGCAGCTGCTCTATTTACAGTGCTCTATCTGCTTCATTTAACACATTTCACCCAAGTTTAGTCTAAAATTTTCTTAGAGTAAGGCAAGTTCGCATCAAATGAAATGGAAAATTTCAAATGGATGTGTTTATGATTGACCTACAAGTTGGGAATGCTTAAAGGATTTTCTTGTGTATTTTGTGTCACCTAAACACATATGCTTACAAAGTGAGGTGGATTACAGAACAAATTAGCATATGTGCTGAGTTAAATTAGCAGCTTTTAATAACTGTAACCTTCTGAAGACTTACCCAAGGTTAATTAAACCTGTGACTAAGTTTGCTTGGGTAAGCTTAAAGTAATAGAAAGTGTTATCGCATGACTGATTTGTTAAGAAATTGTATAGACTAATGATTTTATCTTCAAAGGATCAAGCTCAATATTTATGTTTGTGTTATCAAAAATTTAAGTATGACTATGCAAAGTAAACCACTGTATTCTCTCTCATGGTGGATATAGAGCCATGCATGGGTTAATCCTGTCTGTTCAGTGATTTGGCCTTGTCAAAGCTTCTAGTGGTGTTGTTCTTCCCTTCTCCAGTTCGTTTCTTCAGTCTCTCATTGTGCTACAGCTCTTCCTAGATGAGAAATTTATTAGCTTTTACAGTATAGTGAGAATATATTGCTTGTCTCCCTAATGTGAATTTGTTCCAGCTTAACTAGTTGGGGAGGCATTCAAGGCCTAGGTGGTTGTTCATACAGTGCTAAGAGGTGGGGGAGGGACCCTCGGATTCCTAAAATTACTTTAGCACTCCCTTCCTCTGTCTTCTTTGATCCCTAGGGGCTGCCAGAGACTTTTACTTAAGATTACTGCAGCTGGCTGGCCCTTTGCCTTTTGAATCAGAAAAGAAACACCAGCATCACTTTGTTTTATCAGTTGGTGAGCGGTATCATGCTGCCATTTTGAATTTGTCCTGATTGAACTCTCAATTCTTAGTGTAAACAGATTATTTTTGATTCTGCTATCTTAATTTCGACTCTGGCCAGCCTGGGCTAGCACAGAAACCCCAAATTCATTGGATATTCACTGTCTAAGACATAAATTACCCTTCTCTGTCCATCCTCCCTTCAACTCAATTCTGCCACAAGGCTCTGGTGGAGACCGTCAACAACCAGAATCTACAGTGCCACTTGGGTGGCTTTCTGCTGCTGCTGTGACAAACTGGGAGTAGTACCATCACAAGCAAGTTAAATTGAAGTCCTGATGTTCCTTCAGGATGATTTAGACAAGGGCCTTAGCCTACGACACCTTGTAGCTATAGCTGCAAATGGCAGCTCTAGCTCCTGTCATAACATCAGGCCCATTGGGCTTAGTAGCCCATCATCAACAGATTCCTTAGAGTGGCTACTATTCTGGGCCCACCAGTCATACATCATTACCTGATTTGGGACTTGTCCAGGGTACTGAAATCCTTCACGGGAGCACTATGCGAACCTCTCAAGGAGGCCTCATTATGACACCTTGTGTGCAAAGTGGCCTTCTTAGTAGCCATTACCTCGGCCAGACTAGGGCCAAGCCTGAACTAGTGTCAGAAATAGCGTCCTTGTCAGTAAGTGATGACCTATGCATCTTTCACGCAGAGAAGGTAGTCTTGCACATGAATCCCACCTTCTTACTGAAGAACAACATCTTCCACAGAGCACAGGACATTGTCTTACCCACCCCTTTTAAAAATATCCCTCCTATGTACATGAAATTGATCATTTTCTGCTGCAGGAGGTGTTGCCAATTACGACAGAGTCACCAATGTGTTGAGCAGAATGAAGAGGACAGAAACTTTGAAATCTTTAGGGAATTTATCTGTTTCTAGTAGGATCTTCAGAAATCCCTTGCAATTTAAAAATGAATGATTGCTTCATAATAACAAGGTGCCCAGCTATTAAAAAAATGATACAATCTGAGCCATTCAGAACAATCAATTCTTTGTCTACTGCGGAAAACCTATAGTGACAGGGCAAGGAATTGGAACAAAATAAAAGTTAGTCTATAGTTGCCTGTACCTAATATGGAAGATGTAAGTTATGGCCCAAAGATGTATACAGTTCTTATGATAGCATGTATCTTTTTGTTGTGAGGTTGTATTAGTTGCAGATCTTGGTACCAGCTTCATAATTTTGCTGAAATACAGTGATACCTTATCTTACGAACTTAATTGGTTCCGGGATGAGGTTCGTAAGGTGAAAAGTTTGTAAGACGAAACAATGTTTCCCATAGGAATCAATGGAAAAGCGATTAATGCAGAACTGCAGGTTGAGAAACAAATCTGTCCATGTTTCGGTGCTGTATTTTGCTTCTGCGTGTGCTGAATATAACCCTCTCCATCAAATATGAGAGGTATAGACCAGGAACATTTGGAAACTGCCAGCCTGTGCTGTATGTTGTTTTGAATCGTATACTTTCAGATAATAGTAGTCTACAATAGAATTCCCATGGCTCATTAAAATAAAAGAGAGAATCTGAACATTATTCTTTATAACCCCCCTTTCTTTTTTTTCATACTTTTGCCATTTTTTAAAACTTTGCCATTTAAAACAGTGTGATTTGGTGGATACCTAATTGTCTGAATGCTCTTGACTCTGAAGGATTTTGCTCTCACAGTGCGAAATCAGCCCCTCTCATTTGAGTCTGCCACTTTTCGTCCCTTCAAAGGTAGGCTGCTGCAGTGTTTGAACAGCTAGCTGAAGTCATTACATTCACTGACATTTTAACTGTGGTTACTTGTCTAGACTAAAGTACTATAAGTGATTTGAAAGGATGAGAAGGCCTAGGGGGGTCAGAAAAAGAAATTGATAAATCAATTGTGGCTGAGGATTTGTACATTCAAACTGTAGTGATGGGGTGGGGGGAGTGGAGGGCTGAGCTGCTGTGAGAATAGCTAGTAGGGGGTGTACATTTCATACACAGGCATTCAGCTTACCCTCAAGAATTTATTTATGTGCTTAAGTTATTTAGTTACTTATGTGAAACTAAAACATGTAACATAGAGATTAAGACTGTTCACACAAAATGCCAAACTGGAATTTAGGCTGGTAGAAATAGAAACACTCCCTTTTCTCTTTTCTCATACAAGATGAAAAAATTTGGGTTTTTGTTTTCAAGCAAGTATAGTTTTCTATTTATTTACAAAATGATTGCATAAGCACAGGATTGCATGTTTGAAAAATCACCATTTTGTACATTCATGATTAGATGTTATACATTTTAATTTTCTTGAATTTCCTCTTTTTGGCAACCAAGAATTTCTAAACTAAAGCTAATTGTTTCATGCAGTGGTGAAATCCATTTTGTTTTTACTACCGGTTCTTTGGCCATGGCTTAGTGGGCATAGCAGGGGAAGGATACTACAAAATCTCCATTTCCACCCCACTCTAGTGGGAAGGATACTGCAAAATCCCCATTCCTTCCCCACTCTGGGGCCAGCCAGAGGTGGTATTTGCTGGTTCTCTGAACCACTCAAAATTTCCACTACCGGTTCTGCAAACTACTCAAAATTTCTGCTATTGGTTCTCTGGAACCTGTCAGAACCTCCTGGTTTTCACCCCTGGTTTTATAGATGCAGAGGGCTGTAAAGCACTGTGAAGTGATATATAAGTATAAGTGCTGTTGCAATGGTAATGTGATCTTCATCTTGCTCCTGTTTTTAGTTTCCACAGCTGAATGGGAGACTTGGCACTAGTACTCTCTCAAGATGATGTAGCAGCAGTAATATCTCTTCCCTCCACCCCCCCCCTACTTTACATCACCCCTTCCTTGTAGATTATTGAAATCCTGAGAGTTATAAAGCAAGATGAGAGAAGAAGTAACCTGGCTCCATGCCTCAGAGTCCCAAGACTCTTACATCTTCTTTTGGTATACCAGTAGCCACGAGTTGACAGTTTTACAGTGTGATAGTTTGCCTTGTTGTTTTGTTATTATTTTCAAAGAAGAATTAAATCTCCATCTGCAGAGAAATATTTATATTGTCTGCGCAGATGAAGAATCAATGTTTTAGCTGTGAATGGAAACAATTAATTCTGGCCCACCCCCATAGATTTAGTGTCTTGAACAAGTTCTCATGTGTCTACTAGTATTTCCTTTTTTTAACCACTAACTTGCTGAGTAGTGAAGTGGTAATTTAAAGAACTCCTATCGCACTCTGAAAATCTTCAGTACATCAGTGTTCATCAGAAAAAGAAGATTTGGTAATCTTAGACACAATGAGCTAAGATTAAAGTTGTATTCATATGTAAGCGATTGATAATATTTATTTTTTATTTTTTATTTTATTTATTAAATGTGTATGAGACAAGAAGATTTTTAAAGTAGACTTAATGTTTAAGATGAAATAAAGTCATTAAATTCATACTGAAGTGATTAGTGAAATATGATCAACAAAAATGAAATCTCAAAGAATAATGGAAGATTGGAAGCTGTTCCATCTCTGCCTTCCCCATCCCCCCAGAGGCTTCTGAAAGCTGACAACACGCCTTACACCTGTCTCTACCTAGGATAGAACTCATGACCTCTTGATAGCGAGGCAAGAGCTCAACCTCTAAGCCAGTGATGGCGAACCTTTTTTTTCTCAGGTGCTGAAAGTGTGTGTGTGTGTGTGTGCGCTATTGATCGTGCATGTGCGAATGCCAACACCCATAATTCAGTGCCTGGGGATGGCAAAAATGGCTTCCTCTCCTGGAGACCCTTTTGAGGTCTAAAACAGCCCATTTCCCAACTTCTGGTGGACCCGATAGGTCCTTTTGTTGCCCTCCTCAGTGTCCAGAGGCAAAAATGCTGTCCCAAATCCTCCCAGAGACTCCTTGGAAGCCGAAAATGCCCTCCCAGAGCCTTCAGGTGAGTCCAAAATCAGCTGGCCGACACACACACATGCACATTGAAGCTGAGCTAGGGCAATGGCTTGTGTGCCAGCAGATATGGCTCCGTGTGCCACCTGTGGCACCTGTGCCAGAGGTTTGCCATCACTACTCTATGCCAAAGCAGCTGGGTTGTGGGTTGTGAGGCAGAAGCTTCCAAGAGTCTTGAATCACACAATTAGAAACTGAATCACACAACTAGAAACTTGAATCTGAAATTCATGAATGATAGAGCACCTCTCAGTCAGATCTAATTTATATCCCTGATTTGCTGCTTACTTTCCCTCTGTCCTTCATTTATCCCCAAAAGTATTAGAATTATGGGTCTGAATGTAGGTAAGAAAACTGCTTCCTTGCTGTTAACCATCTTCCTCCTGTTGCTCTTAATAATCAGAAACTCAATTGCCACTTTCAGTATTAAACCCTAAGTGCTTTAAAGGTTGTATTTATTTTGTTATTTTCCCCTCTCCTTCACTTTAATGGTCCTATTTTCCTGAGGAAAGGACTACGAGATTGTCTTTTCAGATCAGATAAAGTAATAGCCTGCAAGATTTTAGAAGCTCCTGTTCACTTAATGATATAAGTCATTAACCTTCTTCTGTTGCCTTTGTCCTTAATCTAGTGCAGTGATGGCAAACCCATCACTGGTGCCACAGGTAGCACACGGAACCATATCTGTTGGGATGTGAGCTGTTATTTATTTATTTATTTATTAGATTTGTATGCTGCCCCTTTCTGTAGACTCGGGGCAGCTGCCCTAGCTCAGCTCCAATGTGCATGTATGTGCCGGCCAGCTGATTTCTGGCTCGCACAGATGCTATGGGAGGGTGTTTTTACCCTCCCCTGGCTCCAGGAAAGCCTTTGGAGCATGGGGAGGGCAAAATACGAGCCTATTGGTCCCACCAGAAGTTGGGAAACAGGCCGTTTCCGGCCTCCAGAGGGCGTCCGGTGGGGAGCTCTTTTCACCCTCCCCAGGCATTGAACATTGAATTATGGGTGTGGGCACTCACACAAGCACGATAGCATACACACACGTTCTTTCGGCACTGGAGGGGGGGGAGGTTCACCATCACTGATCTAATGCATTTTCTCAGAGATACAATCCATAATGATGACACCACATGAGCAGTGTTGGCTAGATACTATTTATGTAGTTGTAGATACATTTGTCAAGATCTATTTACTACTATTTGAACAAATTGAATTTTTATCCTTAAAGGAAGATAAAGTAAGAGGACATATTTTACTGCCAGAAGTAGTGTGGAGAGTTCATTTAACACTTGATCAAATCATAACTCTTTGTTACGGACCTAGAATTCAGTATTCCGTTTGTTTTGATGAAAGCGTTCTTATAACAAGTGGAATTGTTTTTCTTAGGAATTTCTTCTAACTGGCTAAGCCAGTTTACTTCTTCAAATCTAATTGATGTTTTAGAAATGATCTTTCCTTTCTATTTTGCAGTTCACTAAATTTTCCAGATTCCAAAATTGTGAAGAGCTTTTATGATGAAAATTTTAAATAACAAGTTTGCATTTTAGTATGCAGAATTACTGGATGGTAACATGTATACCAAATATTTTAAAAATATGAAACTAAAAATTTGTGGGATGCTCCTGGTTCGGCCCATTTCTATGCACTATTAGGGACAGCAGGAGCCTCTGCCCACCCCACCTGGGACACTTGTGCATATGCGTGTGAGCAAACTCTAATGTAGTGCGTTCTAAAAGCTCAGGTTTTAGAACGCACTACTGCCCAAGGTGTGTGTTTATGTGTATGTATGATGTAGGCAGACTAATTAGTAATGTTAACATATTGATGAATTAGATTGATTTACTTAGATTGATTTACATTAAAAATGTACTGATATATCCATTCCTTGAAGCTTCTTTGTTTTCTGGATCTTTTTTCCACTGTATCATTCAAAATTCTTTAATGAAGCCAGTTTGGTTAATGTTCTATCGAGCTCTCTGGTAGAATCCTCACGAAAATGCACAGATACAATTTCAGACACACACAAACGTTTGAAAATTCAAAACAATGTTCTTTATACCGAAAATGCAAATAAACGAAGCACTCTTTTGGTATAGCAAAGAGCACTTGTCTCCAAACAAACTGGTAATTTGTACAAGTCCCTTATCAGTTCTGTGATACTTAGCTTGCAGCTGTGAGGCAATTCACAGTACTTCTTTCACAAAGAGAAACACACTTTGCTCTGGTTTAGTTTGAAAGCGGGGAAAAATCAGCACACAAAGGTCAAAGTCAGTTAAGTAGTCACTAAACACAAGGATCAGATAATCCTCCACAATGGCCAAACCCACAGGCTGCTATTTATAGCAGCCTCACTAATTACCACAGCCCCACCCAACCACAGGTGACCTCATTTTCTTTGATAATAATCTCTCAGTTGTTGCTGCCTATGCATCGCTCTCCGCATGCGTGGCTGCATTATTAACTCTTGTTCCGAATCCAAGCGGGAGCTAGATAATTGATCTCCTTCTGAGCTGTCTGCCACACTCTCCTCCTCCCTGTCACTCACGTCTTCTTGGTCAGAGGAGCCTTCATCAGCAGATTCCACCGGGAGCAAAACAGGCCTGCAGCATGTGGGTGTCTCCCCCACATCCACAGTCCTTGGGGCAGGAGCTGGGCCAGAGCTAACCACAACAGTTAAGGTGCCTAGAAACCAGGAGACTGTGAGATGTAATCCCTCCTTAGCCATCTTGGTGACTTTGGATCATTTATTTTAGGCTTATCAAACTGGCGGCCTACAGGCCTGATGTGTCACGCACAGCCACACCAAATCTGGTTCTACAAACCCAAAATATGTAACAATACATCATGTGACGCAATTGAGTTCGACCTCCTTGACTTCCTTTATCTTAATCTTACCTTATGTAGCTGTTGTGGGAGAAGCAGGAGAAAGAAGGTATTGTGTATGTTCTTTGCCTTGAGTTACTTATAAAAGTTGGTGGGCTAAAAAAATCTAGAAAGTGGTACTTCAGCTCCAAAGCTGACAAATGGATATTTATTTTATTTATTTATTTATTGGATTTGTATGCCGCCCCTCTCCGCAGACTCAGGGCGGCTAACAACAGCAATAAAACAGTATTTAACAAAATCCAATACTAAAAACAGTTAAAAACCCATTATATAAAAACCAATCATACATTTATTTGTTTGTTTGTTTGTTTGTTTATTTATTTATTTATTTATTTATTTATTTATTTATTTATTTATTATTTAGATTTGTATGCCGCCCCTCTCCGAGGACTCGGGGCGGAACATACAGACATACCATGCATAAAATTGTAAAGGCCTAGGGGGAAGTGTATCTCAGTTCCCCCATGCCTGGCGGCAGAGGTGGGTTTTAAGCAGCTTTCGAAAGGCAAGGAGGGTGGGGGCAATTCAAATCTCTGGAGGGAGTTGGTTCCAGAGGGCCGGGGCCACCACAGAGAAGGCTCTTCCTCTGGGTCCCACCAAACGACATTGTTTGGTTGACGGGACCCGGAGAAGACCCACTCTGTGGGACCTAAATGGTCGCTGGGATTCAGCAGCAGAAGGCGGTCCCTGAGGTAATCTGGATATGAGCATATGTGGTTTAGCTTACCCACTGACGCTTCCTTAAAGAAAGCTGCATCTTTTTCTGGGCTTGTACATTAATCACGCAATTCCAGAAATACACATTTGAAGCAAAGATATGTCAACAAGATGCACCAAAGTGCTTCAAGAAAAGGTACAGCTTCTTTGAGGAGGTACCAGCATGTATTTGCATAAAGTCCCTAAAGTAGCCTTTCAACTTTTGAAACAAAAAAAACCTCCAACTGTCTTTTAATATTCATAAAAAATATATTCAGTACTGGATCAACTGCAAAACAGTGGTAAACATGAAATGACATTTAAAGAAAAACATGATCAAACATGAAATCTCAAGAGAAGTAAATGATTAGAAAAATGCCATTAAAATTGGAACAACTTATACTCAACCTTGCAAGCAATCAAGAATTGTTGAAATAATGTTTAATTCATTTGTTATATTTATTAGGAATTATTAGAAAAATAATATTTATTCCCAGAAATATTTACCACAGGGAAATTCAGGTACATTTTGGAACATAAGAAGCACCTTTTTCCACCCTAAAAGAATACACCAAATACAGCCATTTTTGCTGTGCCGAAGCCCTGCCCCTGCGTCCCAATTTTGGACAGAGAATCTGGAAGCCTGCAGAGAGTTCCTGGGTGCTGGGGGATGGCAAAAATGGCCCAATTTATGTGAAAACCAGATAATTTTCTGCCCATTTTTTCACAAAAATGGGGCCATTTCTGCCATCTCCCAGCAACTCTCTGCAGGCTCCCCATGCTCTTTGCCACCCAATTTTTGCATAAAAACCACCCCAGAATTGTTTTTGCCCTCTAATTATCCTATCTAACATGACTGGAGGAAGAATTCTGGGAGTTGAAATTCATTAGTCTTAAAGCTGTCAAGTTTGAAGACCTCTGGTTTTGGGATTAGGGGTGCAAGGGTCTTCAAACTTGGCAAGTTTAAGACTTGTGGACTTCAACTCCCATTCCTGATTTGGTTCTGGTATTAAAAAAAAGAATTCTTCAGTTGCTGATAATACACTTGTTAATCAAAACTCAGATTTAAAATAAAGATGGCCATAGGTTCCCAACCAATGGCTCTTGAAATTGTACTGTGCAGGGAGGACCTAATACTTAAAAGGAATACTTAATACTAATACTTACAAAGGAATTTAGACTATAGTCATTATAACAAACCTCAATGAACAGAGATGAATAGATTGAAGATGCTATATAATAAAAACAATAAAAATGATTGCTTTAATTGAAGACCATAGGAAGGGAATAATTCTTTTTAGCTGATTTATATTCATCCCTTTTCCACCTCTGGCACAATGGAAGCAATTGTCATTACAGAGGTACAGAAAGAGTCAGTCAACTATTTTTTAGCATACTGAATTATGTGTGATTTTTTTAATTGTAAGTCAAAAATGGCCACACCATTCCTCTGAAATAAATGTCTTGGTAAAGTCTCCTAAACCACCAGATCAAGTAGTCACTCTGAGGACTGGTATATCTCGAGACCTGTTCTAATACAATCAATCTTTCTCAATGTTTCTGCTTTTCCACAACTTTTATTGTGACTCAAAGTCTTCCCAGGCGAATTTAGAGATTTTACAGAAAGAAGAGCAAAATATGCCCCAATATACAAATGGAACTACAGTGATACCTTGTCTTACAAACTTAATTGGTTCCAGGATGCTGTTCTTAAGGTGAAAAGTTTGTAAGACGAAACAATGTTTCCCATAGGAATCAATGGAAAAGCAATTAATGTGTGCAAGCCCAAAATTCACCCCTTTTGCTAGCCGAAGCGCCAGTTTTTGCGCTGCTGGGATTTCCCGGAGGCTCCCCTCCATGGGAAACCACACCTCCGGACTTCTGTGTTTTTGCGATGCTGCGATTTCACTGAGGCTCCCCTCGCTGGAAAACCCCACCTCCGGACTTCCGTTGCCAGTGAACCGCCCATTTTTGCGCTGCTGGGATTCCCCTGCAGCATCACAAAAACACGGAAGTCCGGAAGTGGTGTTTCCCATGGAGGGGAGCCTCAGAGGAATCCCAGCAGCGCAAAAACGGGTGCTTCACTGGCAACGGAAGTCTGGAGGTGGGGCATCCCAGTGGCGGCGGTGAGTTTGTAAGATGAAAATAGTTTGTAAGAAGAGGCAAAAAAATCTTAAACCCCGGGTTTGTATCTCGAAAAGTTTGTATGATGAGGCGTTTGTAAGACAAGGTATCACTGTATTTCCCAGTTTCACTTTATGTGAAATGTTTAGGTGAAATAGCATGGACATGGGCTTTAAGATGTGTTAAATTAAGACACCTGTGCCAGATGCCTTTAAATGTTTATTGCTCTTTTGTATTCCACAAGCAGTAGCAATAAACTGGTTTCCATTTCAGAAATAATGGGAAGCCCCTTCTTATTGTTAGAACATTTGGCAGTCATCCAACTGGAGGAGTTTATCACAAGTAAAATAGGTATCAGGACTGACCCTGTTGTTAGACAAAGGGAGATAGCTTTCCCTATACTTCATTTGTGAAAGAACATCATATTGTTCTTAAATATTCTGATATTTTGTTCCGTTAAAAAAATGGAAAGAAAGAAATGTAGGAATTTCTGTGTCACTTATCAAAACAAAGTGCTTGCCTATGAAATCCTCTGCACTGGGATTGAATGAATTGCTTGTGTGACTGCACAAGGATTCTGAATATTCAGAGGGAATGTTGTTCTCTACATAGTATGATGTATGTCGGCTGCCAGACAGGGCCATTGATTGACTAAGGGTCCTTCTGTACTTGTCTGGGCTGAATCTCTTCTGCTGTCATATGCTTTCAGTCTAGGAGTTATCTGCAAATACCATCTATGTCACTGGGCTGAATTTATGCTTGGGTTTATTTTTTCCTCTAGCAACTCACTAGCAATGAATTGTGCCGGGTGATGAGTTGCTTAATTGAATAGCATTCGTGCTGTGAAGGGTAATGGCTATGATAAAGTTAATTTGCTTCTTTGGATTGGTTGTTTTCCTGCACTTCATGGGTCAATCCAGTTCTTTTGTGCTACAATCATGGCACCCTGTTGGTGGCAGAGTTCTGTGGGGTAAGCTTTATGATCTAAGCAGGCAACCACCCCACGCCCCCCTTAAATAATAAAATAAAAATCAACCACCTTTTTCAAGTAGTGAACCCATATGAAAGATGGAACACACTTTACCCAAATTTCAATTCTAGATCCTCTTCACAGACCTTCAAAATCTGATCCAGAGGTCTGGGCATACTCCTGAGAAAATACCAGTGGCTGCTTGTAGAGAAGAAATGATCTCCTATTGCAGTAATAAGCTATCACTGATTCTAAATATACAATTTTCATAGGTATTTAGTTTGTAATTTAATATTATCTTGTTACTGTTATATGAGGCTTTCATAACTAGTCCCCCCCCCCCTTTAATGGTAAATATATCTCTCTCTTAAGGCTTGTAAAGATATGAATTATCTTAAGACAGTTAGAAATTAACTCCAAAATCTTCTGAGGGGTACCAACAATACTTTAATTCAGTGCACCCTTCAAAAAACCCCTACCACCATAATTTGGGTGCAATTTGAAGTGGGGAAACATTGATAATGTAATCACTTCCAGACACACGCTTTTAACTTTTAGGTAATGAATAGCTTTTTGGTAATGAGTACCTTGGACTTTACTTACCACAGCAGTATCTGTCTTGTTTCTGATTATACATCTTGCAATCCAAGATTTTGTGGTATAGAAATTAGGATTGTGCAGGACTTCAGTTTCAAAGGCAAAGGTGCTTTGGAGTATGTGGTACTCCTCACAAAACAAACTTTTCACCTGTCTGAAGCCTAGTTGTTTCTCTTGCTGGGATTGTGTGGCTATCTCTGCAGCTGCTATGCAATTCCAGAAAAAGATATCCCTGCTTTGAGGAATTGGCAGACAAGAACTATGGAAACAAATATCTTGCTTTGAACAGCATTTTCCTTTCAATTTAAACGAACGAAGAGTCATAATAATAATGTTTGTTGGAAAACGTTACTTCTATGTGCATGTTTACACAATAAATTTTCTAGTAGATTTGTTTCTGCTGGGGCTAGATCAGGGGTTTCAAACTTACATCATCAGGTTGTCGTCATGTGATGTATCACAATTCTTTCCCCATTCGCTAAAACAAGGATGGGCGTAGCTATTGAATGATACATCTGGTCTATGGGCTGCAAGTTTGACAACCCTGGGCTAGGTGACTCTTATAAGTTTAACCTCCAGCTAAATTCAGCCATTACAGAACTTGGGTACGTCCATTAGAATTGTTAGGTCTTCTATTCATTCCCACACATGCTTTTTAGTAAAGGACAGATGTTATAATGAGACCTTATATTTTGCGAGTTTTTCTCCTATGATTCTGTAAATGGAAAGATCAAGGGAACCAAGTTCGCCTATATTGTTGGGTTCCATTAGCAGAGGAGATTAATAGCTATGCAAGAGTTTTGAAGGAGAAGCCTATGCTTATCTGGCCCTCTGGACATTTTGTGTAATTGAGGGATATAATTAAATAATGTAAGGGCTGCAAATTGCTTTGATAGGCAAGTTTAGTTTCAGGCTCTGTTTCAGTAACAGAAGTAGGTTCTAAAATCCTTTACTACTGGTTCTCGCATATGCTCATGCGCGACACTACTGTGCTTGCACAGAAGCTTCTGCACATGTGCAGAAGCATCCTGTGTTGGTGGGCAGAGCCGCCCACCGCCCACGCTTCTGCTTCTAAGAACTGGTCCAAACTGGGAACAACCCATCGCTACTCTGCTCCTTTTGCTCCTTATAATCTTCAGCAGTCAGAGACAGCAGAATTCTAAATAGTCTGCTCTGGATTGTGTTTGACTGTTTTTTAGCATCATAACATTTCCCACAAATAATGCCTATATTTCATTTACAGTAGAAGCCATTGCGAATAGTTTCTCAATTTTAAGTATTTCGTTAGCCCAAGGATTAAGCATTCTGGAAGATTTCGGTTTGAATTGGAATAAAAATTCCTAGCAATAGAGAAGGTGTGTTTGTATGTGTGTGTGTGCATGTATGTAGAAACAATGATGCACAGGTTTGTGCTAATAAGTAACCTCTGGCTAGTGGTGTTCACTTAATCCTCTTAAATGACCAATTATTGTAGAAAGCAGGCACCTAAGAAAAGGTAACATAATTAGTGTTGTTCAGAAAAATGAGATTATTTTGTGGCTCTAATTTAAAGATTTAATCATTTGTTAATATAAACTGAATTGAGAATTTAAGACTGCATCAACCAAAGGGATATAATAGCATTAACAATTACTGCCTTAATGTTGTTCTTTTCCTAGTATATTAATAGAGAAATAACTTCCACTTTATATGTTATGCCAACGTGTAAAACAAAAGAGTACATAAATGAACATATGCATACACATATACATGATTGGCTAAGTCAATTTGTCAGCGGAGATCTGGGTCAATATGATAGATACATTATTATTATTATTATTATTATTATTATTAATTAATTAATTAATTAGATTTGTGTGCCGCCCCTCTCCAAAGACTCTATATGGCATCGTCTTTGCTGGCTCTAAATAATTTGTTTAAGGGTTGAACCATAGCAATTTTTATAATAAAATACATTTTAGGTTAGCCTAACATAGACTAACAAGAAAATCATTTTTAAATGCCAGGCATTTCAATAAGATAATTACAAGTGCTGTAAATCTCTACAGTGGTTTTTAAAACTATGGCTATTTAACCTTGAGGTTGCAAACATATCATTTGTTCTTCCTTTGATATCCAGACATAATGGCCACTGACATTAATTACAGATAGTTCTGTTTGTAGCTCTTAACCCTAATTAGGAAAGATGCAGTAGATGTTAATAGAACAAAAGACAGTCAAGTTTTCACTTTCAAGTTCAAATTCTTGATAGATTTCCTTAGCTCTGACACCCTATAATCACATCATCACCCACTGCACATGCAGCTTTGACTTCAGTCTTTTCTGATTTACATGTATGATGTGTTATTTGGAAAGAAAAATTAAGAAGGAACTGAAGTGTTCTCTTGCATTCTCAGTTGCCCTTCTTCATGGTGTCATTATGTCTCCAAGCTAGCTTACAGAGGATACACTTGTATCCGAATCTATTAAGGCATGATTAACTCTAATGTTTCTGATGAATGGTTCCTCTGTTGTTTTATTTCATGTATATGTATATTCACTCTTCCACATTTATTGGAACTGCAACTTCTAGTATTCCCAACCAAATGCAGATTCAGGCCTGGGGCTGTGGAATTGGTAATCTTACTCCCTCCCCTGCCATTGACTGAATAATTGGCATGACAGTTTGAGGTATGAGATGTGTTGGTTGAGTAAATTGTTTTAATTTTTTTTATAAGGTTTGGGTTGTTTTAGAGTAATTCTGATTTCTGTATTAAATATGTAATGTATGCTGTAAACCGCCCTGAGTCTCAGGAGACAGGTAGCCTAGAAATCAAATCAAGAAGGAAGGAGGGAGGGAGGAAAGGAAAGGAAGGAAGGAAGGAAAGAAGGAAGGAAGGAAGGAAGGAAGGAAGGAAGGAAGGAAGGAAGGAAGGTGTAAGGCTAAAGAAGGCCAAAGCCAGAGATGTAGGAACTCAGTATTTTATTATTGTCATGAACATTAAGAAGTTACCTGATTCCCCAAATTATTCAACTTGTTGTGAAGCTGGATTATTTTATTATAAATGAAATGGAACAACCAGCAGACGTTGTGAACTCCAACACTCTGGACATTTTAAAGAGAAGATTGAACTGCCAGTTGACTGGTGTACTATAGGGTTCCTGCTTGGGCAGGGGGTTGAACTCGATGGCCTTCATGGTCCCTTTCAACTCTAACAATCAATCAATCAATCAATCAATCAATCAATAAACAAACAAACAAACAAACAAACAAATAAATAAATAAATAAATAAATAAATAAAGCTATATACAGCAATTACTAGCTTATAGGGTGGGTTTTTTTGGCAAAATATTCAGAAGACCTATTTACGATAGTGCTGTTAGAACACACAGTGTTATTACCATCTGCCTATGCCCAAATAGTAAACTGTTCCAAAAATCTTCCAAATTTGAAAATCAATTTACGGTATAGTGCAAATGCGACCAATAGCATATTAATTATCTTTGTGTCTTTACAGCCATAACTGTATAACTGTCCTCATATAATTCTTTTTTAAAATATTTTCTAAAATGGCAACAGATGTCATATAGAAATTGCATGTTAAGTTCAGGGCTGGAACATAAGAGTTTGACCACTGTGCAGTAAAGCATCTGCCAGGCTTCCAAATAGCATCTGCAATTAAATAAGAGGCTGAGGTACCGATTTCCTCAAAGTTCCAATTTATTAACAGAGCCATATTGGTACATTTGTAAGAAATCGGAATCTAAAGCTATGAGGGTTTCTCCACCCAGTTTAAAGTTCATTTCCACAACCACAAGTTTATTACGTTGGCCAGTTGTCTTTTGCCAATGTGTGCGCTACTCCCATCAGCTTCCGGGCAGGTAATGAGCAAAGGATGACCTTGAGACTCTAGAAGGAATTTGTTATGGCTACATTTCTACATCCCTCATGCAACGCCCCTTCCAAGTTCCCACAGCAAAAATACATTCTAAAGCATAAAGTGTGGCAGGCCAAAGTCTCCCAAATCAATGATGGCTTCAGCCTGACAGGATAGTTGTACCGCTTGTCAGCCACTAATCACTGAAAATGGTATCTGATGAAGTCATCAAAATGCTACATATATTAAATGAACTCTACATCTTACAAGAACACATAAAATCTTATATTGTTGGCAAGGGAGTCAGTGTTTCAAAACATTTGCCTATTGACTTAAGATGAATTCCATGGTACCAAATTCAAGTAAATGAATACATAAATGTGTTTGCTAGAATATTGACCCTTTGTAGCTGGAATGTGCTGTAGTAATTTAACATTTTTATCTGAAATTCTCTTTGGCCTGTGTAATTCCAGTGAAGGGGATTGGATGCCAATTGCCCATCTTGTCTCTGTCAGAGGGTAGAAGAGTGTGTGAAGGGATGAATCTGAGATAATGTTGAAAATGGTAACGTGTGCCACTTTGAAGGAGTCGTTTGTCAGTTTGAGATGCAGTTATCTGAATCTGTATAGCATTACGTCAGATCAAATTTGTGGTTCTGTATATATATTTTCTAAGTACATGAAAGCTGTGTATTATGGATGGGACCAACGGAACTGAAATTGAATCTAAAGAAAATTGATTTATTGTTGGATTATAGTGACTTTCAGTCTCTTGAGAAAGAGAGCAGGTGCACATGAGTTCAAACCCATTGGTCAGTGGGGCAAGTGGAGGCTATAGCTACAGTTGTACCTCTGCCTAAGAATGCCTCTACTTAAGAACTTTTCTAGATAAGAACCGGGTGTTCCAGATTTTTTTGCCTCTTCTTAAGAACAATTTTTTACTTAACAACCCGAGCCCGGAAAAATTTCCCATGAAATTTGAGAGCGGCACGAAGGTCCGGCCAGTTTCCTGCCATTCCCCCTTGGTTTCTCTCTCTGGCACAGTGTATGGGAGCCAGCCTCATGCCGGGTGTATGGGAGGCACGTGCTCCTCCTCTCCACCTCAGAGTCCCTCTTTTTTTTAAAGCCTTCAAATTTTGGATTTTTTAAATTCCCCTCACCTCACCTTCTTCCTTCGGCAGCAATTGTCCTCCTCCTCCTCCTCCTCCTCCTCCTCCTCCTCCTCCTCCTCCCCCCACCCAAATTCCAAGCTTTTATTTCTTTCCTAATGGGTTTGCACACATTATTTTCTTTTACATTCATTCTTATGGGAAAAATTGCTTCTACTTACAAACTTCTCTAGTTAAGAACCTGGTCATGGAACGAATTAAGTTCTTAAGTAGAGGTACCACTGTACTTAACCCAACAGATTTTTATGTCTGTTGTGATCTGACATCCCAATAGAGTAACACATGCCGTCACCATTACCTGTATTGAGTGCTGCAGTGCATTCTACATGTAGCTACTAGATTCTGGGACATACATGCACACACATACATGTAAGGAATGGAAAGGATCACAGCTGAAATCAGAACTCAAGGTTGAAACTCTAAGGATTTGAAATCAGCTTTAAAAAGCAATTGAATTAAATATAAATGAAAAAAGTTAATATCAAATAGTGATTGTTTCCTTGAGCTCAACAATAGAGAAAGATAAGCGTGTGCAGTAGTAAAGATCAGTTTGATTTTAGTAGAAAGGCAATGCAACTTATACAACATCATTGAAGGCAAGGATAATTACACCAATGGTTTTTCAAGAAGTAATATATAGCTGGACTTTAATAAAGAGGAGTAGGAAAAAAATAGAAATCTTCAAATTATGGATTTTCAGCTAAGTTTAAAGGGTTTTTGAACTTAGAACAATTAGACACAGGAACAGTTTTTTCTTGAATGCCATCACTGTGCTAAACAAATAATATTTACTAAGTCTGCACTACAGGGGCGGGTTCCTCTTACCTGGCTACCAGTGCTACCAGTACGGTGTGCACACATCCTGATGATCCGGGTGATCGTGCATGCCCCCTCATGCAATTTTGTTTCCACTCATACCTGGAAGCAAAAAATTGCCAAAAATCACGTGCTAACGTCCCCTCATGAGATTTTGCTTCTGTGCATGTGCAGGAAGCAAGATAAAGCCAAAAATTCCTAAAAAAAGAGATAGCACTGCGTGAAGAACCGGCAAAGACAGCACCAGACCCGTTGTGTGCAAATTGCACAATCTGTGGGGCATTACCGGAACGGAGCTCAAGGGTGTACTTCTAGGAACCCACCACTGCTGCACTAATATTAATTTTCTCATTGTAATTTTGTTTACTTATATCCTTACAATTTAAAATGACTAATATAATTTGATTGCTTAGTTGTACCGGGACTACCATTAAGTGTTGTACCTTATAATTCTTGACAAACGTATATTTTCTTTTATGTACACTGAGAGCATGTGCACCAAAGCAAATTCCCTGTGTTTGCAATCCCAATTGGCCAATAAAATTCTATTCTATTCTATTCTATTCTATTCCATTCCATTCCACTCTTTGGGCTACAAGAGGAACCAATCAATTCATTTTGTAATTTAAGGTGATAATCAATGAACAATACTTTCAATTTGTATTATGAGTGGATATCAATTACTGTGGTTAATATAATTGAAAAGAGTAGAAGAGAAAGAAAAAAGAAAAATTGGATTCAAGGGACCAATGAGGGTAACAGAAAATTGTTGGAAGATCCACAGTTTATTTCCAGAGACAGGTAGAGAAGGTGCATGGTTACCAGAATTGACTTGATATCATAAAACCCACTGAAAAACTAAGCAATAAATAATTGTACAACAGTGTACAAATACATTCTTTTCATAATTCTTCTGTAATTCAGTCTTGCTGTATTATGAGTTGGGCAGTTTGTATCAGACATAACAGCTTTCCATGCAGACTTCAGCAACAGATGGTTAGGCTGATAGTTACTATGGTTAAATATCTAGCAATATCTAACTTCCCTTTTTTATTCTGACCTTTGCATGCAATGTGAGGTTTATTTTACTTGTCAGCTTATTTCTTTATGCTTTCATTTTATTACATATCATGTCTTGCTCTCCCAGTTTGTTTACTGATAAAGTAATGTTTTTTTGTGTGTGTTTTTAATACAAATGGTTTGCTTTTGTTTAATAAAAATGCTTTTTTAAAATAAAAATGCTTTTGTTTAATAAAAATGAAAAGCTAAATTGATTTAAAACTCTGTATTTGCTTGCTGAAAACTGTGATGTGAGGTATATTTTTTGTAGCTAAGGCATCAAACTAAAAACCGGGAGACCGAATCAGCAATAATTTAAATATTTTTGAGAACCAAAGCTCTGGACTTGACAGAGAAACGCACACAAAAGTCCTCACCCAGCTTCTGTAATCAAGAAAAGCACCAGCCAAGAGTGTTTGTCCTTTAATAGTTGTCTTGCTTCCTGTAGAAACAACATGTCCTTCATTCTTCAGTGCACACAGAGCTCATCAGCCTGACAGAGGGAAATTGACTTTGTCACCTACATATGTTCAACTGCAATGACAGAAGCTTATACTGTATCTGAAATAGATAAAATTCAGCCTGCAGGTGACATGCAGCCCAGTTTTTCAGTACATCCCAGGATTGCAGTCCCCGAATCTGATCAATTTTGAGTTGGGTTCATTAGGCTCTTTGGGGGGGAAAAAATAGATCGAACTGAAGTCGTTGTGGCTCGTTAAAAGCATCTGCAACGTGCAAAGTTTCATTTAGACCTAGATTTTCCTTCAGACACACTGAGAATCTCACACTGTCTTTTACTCTCGAAGGAAGCGAGAAGGTAATTAATCTTTGATGTCTGCAAAAAGAAAACATCCTTTACTTGAGAAACATAAAGATTAATTGACTTGTGGCATTTCCCTTTTGGCCCTGGAGACAAGCCTGCCTGGTTGCATATTTCTTCATTCACAATTAAAATGAGCTTCTAATATTTGTTCCGCGTGTATCGTTATTTGAATATTGCTTAATTTTACTTGTTTGGATACATCCAGTCATTGGCTTCTAAGAACAGAAGCAAGAACAGAATGTGGTCATGCTAGTTAATTACTTCTGTCTGTTAGGGTTTGTGTTCTTCCCTTTGGTGTGGGATGTTTCTTCTCTATTGTGAGAAATGCTTCCAACTTGCCCTTTATCTTCACTCCTAGATATGGCTCTTATTTAAATGGCTAGTATTGATTCTTCATGCTTCTATTACAGGTTATTTGGTTATGGAAGCTGATGATTTGTTTTATCTTGTGATGCAGTTCATAATGGGCAGAGTGAAGTACTGCCTTTTGCTTTTACAGTTGCCATATCTATAGTTTAATACAAGGATAAGCAACTTTTTTTTTCAGATGCAGATTCTCAATCATATTAGTTGCAACAATACTTTCAGTTTTGGAATGGCCTGGCTTCATTCTCATTTTATTATCTCATATTACAATACGAAAATTATGGTATATTTTGTAATGTGTGGTTGAAAAAATAAATTCAAAAAATTAAATGTTAAAACCTGAAAAAAATTGAAAATTCTCTTAAAACTTTTGGCAATTTATCTGCAACCATATGAAATGGCTGGATTAAGTACAGTACTACTCAATATAAACATATAATCTGTCAAAGCCAGGAGGAATTACCTAAAACAAAACCTTAATAATTTTTTTTTGTTTTAAATGACTTTAATGTTCTTCAAAGACTTTAAATGTCCTAAGATTTTTTTTAGCTATTTCCAAGAAGCTCTGGGATAATAAAATGAGAATGAAGCCAGGCCCTTCCAAAACTGAATGTATTGTTGCAACTAATATGATTGAGAATCTTTCTGTCTCAAAGCCAAAACTCCCTCAATGTGAAAAAGAAATATTAAACAACAGGTCATTATAAATATTTCTTTTTATTTTCAGCTGTAGCTGACATCTTTTTTACTAGTATCCTAAGATCATCAATGTGAGAGAAAACCTTGAAGACAAAATTTTTAAAAATTCACTGCATGCTGTTGCAGGAACAATGTGTTATGAAGATCAAATAAAACAGATGGTATTTTGAGTCCTGAGGCTTTGACTTTATGGGGCAAAACAAAGGAAGCTCTTTGCTCACTGTGACATTTGCCATAGATTTATTGAGCTGTGGCATACAGTGTGTCATTCCATTCACAAATGTGGTCAGAAGTCTTGTAGGAATAGACTGCAGTAATTGGTTTCCCCTTTGCTGTTTAATTCCTGAAATACAGAAGTATATTGATGCTGGATGCTTAGAAGAAATTCCAGTACAATTTTTTTTACCACAAAAAGTAGAGGGAAATATGATATCATGAGGTGCCTCCATACTCCACATTCCCTACCAACTAAATGAGTTCCTGACAGCATGTCCTAATTGCAATTATGCAGCATCAAAATAACGATCGTATATTTTTCCACAAGGACAATAATCAACAGGAGCATTCCTTGATTTTAAATATGCACCAAGCAAGTTAATTTGTAAACTCATTATCACTTCAGTGAGACAAATCATTAAACGGGTATGGAATAGGAAATGAAAGCACATTTGAAAATACAGTATTCCAATTTTTTTTTAAAAAAAGTATTTTCAGGAGCTTTTTTTAATTAAAAAAACAGTTATACTTATATTACTGTACCACACCTTATAGGAATAAAAGTAGAAAAGAATCAAATGCAAAGTATGAAGAAAGTATTTCATAATTTATCAAGATAGGAAGTACAGGAAATGATATGTTCAGAAAAAAGCTATAGTTGAGAAAAGCTATAGACTATTTCTGAATTGAGTTTGAGTTAGGCTAGAAACTTGAAGAGTATGACTTCTAGTTTCACATTAAGCATAAAACCAGCTGGATGACCTTGGACCAGACAATTTCTCCCAGCTCTAGGAAGGAGGCACTTCTGAAATGAGACTAACAATCCTGGGTCTAGAAAGCTTAAAACTACGGCGCCTAAAACACGATTCAAGTATTGCCCACAAGATCATATGCTGCAACGTCCTACCGGTCAATGACTACTTCAGCTTCAACCGCAATAACACAAGAGCACGCAACAGATTCAAACTTAATATTAACCGCTCCAAACTTGACTGTAAAAAATATGACTTTAACAATCAAGTTGTCGAAGCGTGGAACTCATTACCGGACTCAATAGTGTCAACCCCTAATGCCCAACATTTCTCCCTTAGACTATCCACGATTGACCTCTCCAGGTTCCTAAGAGGTCAGTAAGGGGCGTACATAAGTGCACTAGTGTGCCTTTCGTCCCCTGTCCAGTGGTCTTTCCTTTATCTCATATATCATATATATTTTCTTCCTTTCATATATCTTCTCCTCTATTTTTACATATTATCTTTATATACATTACTTCATGTCTATTCTCTTCTATATGTATTGTGTATTGGACAAATGAATAAATAAAAAAATAAAAAAATAAATGGGTCTATGGGTCTATGACATTCATGGCAGCCAGCTTGCCACAATCAACTTGCCCTGGGGCAAATCACTGTGGTTCAAGAGTTACACTAATATCAAAGAAATGGTGGAATAGAGTAATTAAAGAAAGGATGCAAAAGGAGGGACGGAATGAAATGTGAATGACAAATATTGTTTTTAAATTTTAAATAATTACATTGAATTGTTAAATTGTCCTGTGATGAGTTGTCATGCAGCAAGTTGGCCACAGCGAGTGAGTTGTGGTGAATTGTCCCATTCTGTTCTGAAATACATTGCCAAGAAAACTGCAGGGACTTTTCTAGGTCAGAGGTGTCAAACTCAAGGCCCAGGGGCTGGATCCAGCCCACAAGTTGCTTAGATCTGGCCTGGGGAGGCCTCCCTGGCAACAGCAAAGGACCGGCTCACAGTGCCTCTGCCAGTGAAAATGGAGCTTACGAAGGCCGTGGATGGTACTGCCAAGCTCCATTTTTGCTGGCAGTAAGAGGCCATCACTGTTGAAAATTAAATTTCACGAGGGCTATGGGTGGCAGCCCTAGCTCCATTTTCACTGGCAGAGAGTTGCAGGAGGCTGTTGCAGTCAAAAATGAAGCTTGGGAGCCCGTTTTTGCTGGCAGAGCGCTTGGCACCACAGACACCTCCCCCCACAAGTGACGTTGAGCTGGCCATACCCACCCTGAGCACTCCCATTCTGAACCCCCAAGGTCAAACACAACCCTCAATGAAATTGGGTTTGGCACCCCTGGTTTAGGTAAGTCTGTGAGAATCAGATACGATTGAATGGAAGGGAAAAATACACAAAAACCCTGCACTAATGTCAACTTCTATTATCAATGGGTATTTAAGGCATGCTGGAAATAGTGATTGCTATGTTATACATTTTTCTTACAGTTACAGACAAAAAGCTTGTATGTGGAATTAATGTTGTGATTCATCTTGGTGTACTGTCTAGACCAGGGGTAAGCAAAGTTGGCTCTTCTATGACATGTGGACTTCAACTCCCAGATTTCCTGAGCTAGTATGAGTGGCTCAGGAATTCTGGGAGTTGAAGTCCACAAGTCATAGAAGAGCCATCTTTGCCACCCTTGGTCTAGATAAATGAGGCCAGTTCATCAACCCCAATTTATACTTGCTGAGAAAGCCTGGAAATCATTTTGAACTTCTATCGTTACCAAAATACTTTTCCCCATTAGCTAGAATTAAGAATATCTTCTACAAATGCCATCCTAATATACAATGTGCCCTTTCCAAATTCACACAAAGAGACTGAAATCGATTTCCCATTGACTTTAGTGTTACATGCCTTGGAGAGAAGGTTAAGTAACTTACATTAACCTCTGATTGCTGAGATGAATTGTGCTTTGCATTTAATTGAGCTATGATTGATTATCTTCCATATTTTTAAAAATTTTTACAACTGATTATGCTTACACAATTTCTGTGTACAGTGTTCCCTCGATTTTTGCGGGGGATGCGTTCCGAGACTGCCCGCGAAAGTCAAATTTCCGTGAAGTAGAGATGCGGAAGTAAATACACTATTTTTGGCTATGAACAGTATCACAAGCCTTCCCTTAACACTTTAAACCCCTTTCCCTTAGCAACCATTTAGATCATTACTCACCATGTTTATTTATTAAAGTTTATTAAAAAATATATTTATTAAAGTCGGATGAAAGTTTGGCAATGACATATGACGTCATCGGGCGGGAAAAACCGTGGTATAGGGGAAAAATCCGCAAAGTATTTTTTAATTAATATTTTTGAAAAACCGTGGTATAGACTTTTCGCGAAGTTCGAACCCACGAAAATCAAGGGAACACTGTATAGCTGCCATATTTCCATATAAGTTACAAAGTTAATCTAGATAGGAAGCTCTTCACACTAAATTTGTTTCCATGTACGCTTTTAGTCACTTTCAATCTTAAACACCATCTTTTTCTGTGCATGCATTCTTTACTTGTTTGGGATTCAAGGCAATTAAATGCATGCTAGCAACCTTGCATCATAAACTTCTCTTCCTCTAGCCTCTTATCTAATTTTGGAAAGCGTATTCCACTTTGTAAATGCAGTCTAGGAACTGATCTGAACATTGTAATTACAGGCAATTTTTATTCCTCGAGTCCTTGAAGTGCCTTAGCTACGTTGCTTTTACCACAAGTCAGTCTGTAAGGACTTTTTAAAAACTCTGCCCTTTTTTGTATGTCTTGTGATACATGTAAAACAGTTGGGTTTTGATACCATAGTTGTGGTCACCTCCTTGAGTCTTTTTGAGTATCCTAACCTCTCTCTTCTCTGCAGAAACCCTGAAGGTCATACAGGCTCCATAGGAAACATTATTTTTTGAATTCCAGCAGAGAACAGTAAAGAGCCCTAAATAATGATGCTGCCCTGTAATGCATTTCTACATCCCTTTAGTGCTGTGATGGTTGGGCTTAATTAACCCTGCTGTTGTGTTTGCATTTACTATACACTTGTACAGTTTTGGCTGTAACAAAATGTAACAATCAGCGTGTACTAAAAAAGTAAGCAAAATAAAAGAAAACCCCACACTCATAGTAAGAACTCCTCAAATGAGGAAAAGTCATTCACAAGTTTCAAATCCACATGACAAATAATCTACAGGGTCTCAAATTTCATTTCGGGTCTGTTGTGGTTGGCTCTGGCCCAGCTCCTGCCCCAAGGAATGTGGAGGTGGATGCAGGGGAAACATCAACATGTCATAGGCCTGTTTTATTGCCGACAGAGTCAGGTAGTGCAGTTTCCTCGGACGAAGAAGAAGGTGGGGGTGACTTGGAAGAGGGGGGCTTGGCACACAGCCCAGGAAGCCAATCTCCATTATCTTCAGTCGATTCGGATGAGGAAGTGTTAGACTCACCCAGGCGCAGAATTATGCATAGAAGAGACCAATTGAGGAAATATTACAGGAGATAATAGAGGCCACCTGTGTTTGGGTGGGGCTCTAGTAATTAGAGATGCTGATATAAATAACAGCATGCTGGTTTGGCTGTTGTGGAAGATTATCTGATCGTTGTCTCTTCAGGACCGTACCTTGCTGATTCCAGACTTTGTTTGTTGAATTTTCACGACTTTGAAATCAAAGCAGAGCAAAGTGTGTGTGTCTCACTTCGTGGAAGAAGGAGGGCTGTGACGTTTCTTCACAGCTGCTAGCTACGTACTTAAGGACTGATTAAGGGAATTGTACAGCCTACAAGGTTGTTTTGGGACGAGTGCTCTTTGCAATACAAAAAGGGTGCTTTGTTTCTTTTGAATTTTGTGATAAAGAACTTTGTTTTTGAATTTTCAAGTGTGTGTGTGTCTGAAATTTGTACCCTTGAATTTTCGGGAGACTCATACCATAGAGCCCAGCAGAACAGGGTCATATAGATCCAAGCAGGGTTAAGTAAAGCCAGTTTCATACCAGAGAGCTGTCGCTCATTAAATAGCCCCTTCTATTTTTGCTTCAATGTTTTCTTTATATTGAGAGTTCATAGAGAAAACTATCAGTTTGTGAAGACATAATACTGCATTTTTTAAAAATCCTTTATTTATTACATTTATATTCCACCCATCTCACTGCAAAATGAGTCTGGATGGCAAGCTGTGGGTGGATTTAGCTTAGCAACCTGTCCATTTGGAAGAAGCTGCACTTTGATTTGGGGAACTGCAAAATCAACCCCATTCTATTCAGAATTTCAATCATATTCATTTGCCGCTCCCTGGTGTTATTATTGTGAATACACATCATTCTTGTACATGCAGATATCCATGTTCTCCAAGATAGCAGCAAGCCAGAATGCTTGCTTCCATTCTTAAGATAGCAAGTGGTGGGGGCAAAAATCCATTCATTGGTCTCATCATTAAAGTACTGTGTTTATTTTTCTTGTCCTCTGTCAGGTAGAATTTACAAATTTGGCATTTATGATAGCAATACTTATTGCGGAAATCTTCCATTAATTTTATGTGGATTGCAGTTAATATTTTAATGCAACAGCTTGGGTAGTATAGTAATTAAAGTACTGGACCAAGAGAGAGAAGACCCAAAGCTTAGAAACCAGTTACATGGACATGAATCAGCCAACCTCTCTCTACCCCAAAACAGCATCAGGCTTTCTGACAAGCCAGGTAATAAATGCTTTATAACACCGTGCACTGATAACTTTGCTCTACAAACTAGGTGAGCACCCAGAGCAACCCTGAAGGACAAACACTAAGAAAATATTTAATATTTTCAGTGGTTGAGTAAGCAGTATGCATTCCACAAAGCTTGATGAAGTGGAGATTTTAGCATCCATTGTTTCATTATGTATAGTGTAACTTGGTATTTGAGATTTGGAATTAAAATTACATGTTATAAAAAGTTGTATCTAGGAATATCCCAGAGGGGCAATACCCTTAGTTACAAAAATACTTTTTCTTGCCTTCTTATTATAATAACTGAAGTTTTTAATTGAAGGTTTTTTTAGATGTTATGCCAAAACACCACTTATGACATTTAACGATAGCTTATCATAACTTCCAGTGTAATATCTATCATCGCAGGAATGAAAGAATTGAGTTAATAAGAAAAAGAAACATGGATAGTTTTCACCATTGATTGCCTTTGTACACCTATCTTTATCATTCAGCAGTTTAATTTATAAGCCTACTCTCCCGTGACAGAGTACGGGTATATCTGTAGTTTGTGTGAAAATGTAACATTGTTAATAATGATTTGGATAGGTTCTAAATTGGAAGAAGAATCTTTCACCTTGTTGCTTGCCACGCTAGGTTCAGATCACAGTTTTTAATTCCAATGAATGATAGAGAATGGCAGTGATGTTAATGTTAAAAGTGACAAACCTGACAGGGAAAGATAATGTAACAGCTCTCTAACACACACGGTGTCATGAGAGTGTTTCCAGAATAATAAAGAATTAACTATCATCTTGAATTGTCAATTTTAACTTCAAGTCACTTCCATTAACAGGAAAAAAATATTCTGTCATATATCGAAATATTTCAATAACACTTTGAAGCTGGATGGTAAACTAAAATATCTAGTCAACAGGAGCAAATTCCGCTTAGATATATAACAGATATTTGGTCTCTGAGTGACAACAAAAGCCAAGCCACACTGGTGCCAGTTATCCTTGCATTAATTTCATCTTTGGAATTAATTTGAATTTCAACACATGAACTGCTATTAATAATTGTATTAAGACAAAAATCTTGCTATTAGAAGGAACTGCTCGTAGCATAGTTCAAAGGCAAAACTTCCTAATTGTTAACTTTCCCACATTTTGTCTTCAGTTCTTATGGATGTGCTTTTCATGATTCTATTTTAAAGTCTTCTGAATGACTCCAAGGAACGTTTAGCATAAGGGCAAATCTCATCAGTTATGGGTTAGTGATGTGAGAGAATTCCCCGTGGAGTGATGTTGTCAAGGCAGCAAAACAGTGTATTGATTGTTTTAGTAATATTATTTACACCCTCTTATTTTAACTGTAGAATCATAGTTTTATTTTTTTTTCTCCCTCTCATTTTGAGTGAACAGAAAGTCCCTCAAGTTTTTATAGTATTTCTTTTGTATCGGGATTATTTTTCTCTTGAATGGAAAGGTGTTTGCTTTCTACTGTATACCAATTTACATGAATATATGAAGAGCAGTCTAACTTTGGCACTTTTGGTCAAAAATCTTGAACAGAAAATCTGCACATTGACAAAATTTCCATCTGTCCATTACAAAAGACCATATGCTGAAATCCCATATACTATGTTTATACATTAGGAAAGATTGTGTTCCATAGAAGAACTCAATGTGTATGAACGCCAATACAGTGGTACCTCATCTTACGAACGCCTCTTCTAACAAACTTTTCAAGATACGAACCCGGTGTTTAAGATTTTTTTGCCTCTTCTTCTGAACTATTTTCACCTTACGAACCCAAGACGCTGCTGCTGGGATGAAGGGGTTTCTTTCTTCAGCTTTGTAATGATGCTAGCCAAAAATTCTGTCCAGATAGTGGTTACCATACCACACAATTGATGGATTTGTCTGTTTCCTACCAATGTTGTGAAAGCATACAGAATTTGCTCCCCACCCCCTCCTGCTCTGAGTTAGTCTTTGAAGACTTGAAGGTCTCCATCAATAAACTCCCTGTTCTAATTGACATCCTTCTGCCAGGCATGTCCACCATTGATTGGCAGGGGGAAAAGAGGACACTATAATTTTACATATATATTTTTTTGCATCATTTGTCCCTAAAGGAAAAACAATAGAGATCTCTTGTCAGTTTCATATCATTCAAAAGGAAAAAGGAAAGACACAAAAAGCTCCACGTTTCACTGCTCCATCAATGAACTTGTTAAAAACAAAACAACAGAATCTAAACTTACTATGTTCCACTATTGAATGTTGTTGTTGTTCACTGGTCTATTGTAGAAAAAGTTCCTTCATCTTGACAGCCTAGAATAAAATGTCTGTGGAAGGCAGCAACCAATAAGCACTTCTACTGAACACACAATAGTTATTTGGAGTGGAGGCATTTTCCTACCAGAATTAAAAGGCAGCTGACAATCTCCAGACCACTTTGGTGGTAGAGGTCAGAAAATATTTCTTCTGACAAGGAGCAACAAGTAGAGGTTACCTTCATGGTGGTCTGAAGTGGGTTGTAACATGATCAAGGACACGAAGTGAGTCATCTTCATGCTTGAATAAGAAGAACATGTGGACGAGTCCTTAATGTTATTCAATTAAGTATATTTTATGAAGCTAGCATAGATATCATTTTGAAGAGATATAGAGAAGGGATATTTTCTTCCTCCAAAAGATCTTGCCAACCTAAAATTCAGCAAGAGTTGGTTGCTTCATAGGTTTGGACCTTGTTGTAATGGATATGAGGGGAGTTGGCAGTAAGCATGGACTGGAAATAAATATTTTGGATGTGAAAAATCTGTCATCATCCAGTTCTTGAGTTCTTCTCATCAAAACCTGACCTGCACCCAACTGATAGTTTTTTCTCAACAATCAATTATGGTGATTTTGATCAGTTAGAATGAATTCTATATTTGCTGCTGAATAAGATAAATTGTGATTTAAAACTGGATTTTAAACATGGACTGAAGGGGAATGGTATTGAAACTATAGTATTATTAACCATTTATTATGTTGTCTAGTCACTGCTGTGGAAATAAATAATAAAATAGTGAAGGGCTTTTGATTGACCCAGCAATATTAGGTAAATCCTTGGAGAGGCGCGGCATATAAATCAAATCAAATTAAATAAATAAACAAACAAACAAACAAATAAACAAACTAACAAATAAAATAAATAAATCTATAAATTGCTGAGGAACAAAATCTTTAGTTAGACCATTCTTCACAGTCTATGTCAATTCAAATTAAATTGACAGTTCCATAATGGCAAAAACTAAGCATCAGTTGGGAACACTTTTATTTATTTATTTGTTTATTTAAAATGATCTCTATAATTGCAAGAACTAATAGTTTTGACAAAAAAAATCAACATTTTGATAGGGAAATCAAAAAAGGCTAAACAGAGTTTTGACAACTTTTGAAAAGCATTCAAAAGCATTCATTCATAGATTTTTGGTAAGAAAATTACATCTGTTTTCAATCCTATTGTTTGCATCATCACAGAATTTGGTGGTACTTTGATTTAATGTAGGATTCAAGCAGAATCTGAATAAACAAAAGCAGGTCAAAATGATGTTTAAGAAGACAGAGGATTCTTTTGAGATTAATTGTTTCAGAAGTCTGGCCCTGAGCTTAGTAATGTCTTACATCTTGCATTTCTACTTGGAAAAATAAGCTGACCAAGCTGTAATTAAGCACAGTTGTTTGTTACTGGTAGTTTTAAAATTCTTTTGAATTGTTTAATCTCAGTTTTTATTGTTTTAAAAATCAGCTGAGGGGACACTTAACCTCAGCTCAACTCCAGCCAATGTGGCAATTCCAAAGTGTGGCAGCCATTTCAATGGGCAATTTGAAGCAGCCACTTCTGGCAGTATATGCAGCCACTTAGCTGATGGTTCTTTTTAATTTGCTCTGCATCCTTCAAATGTGGTTTGAGAGATCCTGGAGAAAGTTTTAGTTAGCAGTACAGTGAGTTTTGTAGAATGGGACAAGTGCTACCTTGCTTTCTATCACAGCAGTGTATAGGTAGTCCTTAAGCTATTGACTAAGCTGAGCCCTACATTTATGTTGTTAAGCAAGAAGGTTGTTAAGTGAGTTTTGCTCCATTTTATGACCTGTTTTTGCCAGGTTTGTTAGTGAATCACTGAAGTTGTCAAATTAGTAACATGGGTGTTAAGCGAATCTGGCTCCCCAATTGTGTCTGAAAGTCACAAAAAGTGATCACCTGACCTCTGGATACTGCAACTGTATCTGCAAAGCATCCAAATGTAAATCACGTGACCGTGGGGATGTCACGAAAATCATACGTGTGTAACATAGTCATAAGTCACTATTTTCAGTACTGTTGGTTACTAAACTGTTGTAAGTCAAGAACTACCTGTCCTGTACCAATCCTACCGAGTGTCTTCAAATTTATTTTTATTTATTTATTTATTGGATTTGTATGCCGCCCCTCTCCGGAGACTCGTGGTGGGTAACAGCAATAATAAAACAGCATATAATAATAATCCAATACTAAAAACAATTAAAAACCCATTATTATAAAAACCAAACATACATACAGACATACCATGCATAAAATTGTAAAGGCCTAGGGGGAAAGAGGATCTCAATTCCCCCATGCCTGGTGGCAGAGGTGGGTTTTAAGTAGCTTATGAAAGGCAAGGAGGGTGGGGGCAATTCTAATCTCTGGGGGGAAGTTGGTTCCAGAGGGCCGGGGCCGCCACAGAGAAGGCTCTTCCCCTGGGTCCCGCCAAGCGGCATTGTTTAGTTGACGGGACCCAGAGAAGACCCACTCTGTGGGACCTAACTGGTTGCTGGGATTCGTGCAGCAGAAGGCGGTCCCTGAGATAGTCTGGTCCGGTGCCATGAAGGGCAAATGATCTTTACAGTATATTTTGTTCCTAATAGTACACTACTTCTTACTTCTGGGTATCTTCTCAAAATTCCTTCTCTCCCTCCCTCCCTCCCTCCCTCCCTCTGAAGCAGAGTAAATATTTCAAAATGTGGTAAATTGCAAAAAAGCAAATTTTCTTTCCCCTTCACATCAGCCTCTGAGAACTAGTAGCAGTATAATTATATGCACTTGCAGGCCATTGCACAGCAGGAGCAAGAATGCTCTCAGACTTTACTTCCCTAATGATAGGTTTACGTAAAGGCATTATATCTTTGCAGAAAAATGTAAACTTTAAAGTGGCAGCTACTTCTGTGCTTGTGGTGCAAGACATTTGCAGTAAGTGAAAGCAGATTAATAGCTCAAGTTTAGAAATAAACTATGTTGGGTTTTTCTGGTTAGAATACATTGGATTGCAGCCTGAATCAATTAAATGTAACATAGTGGCTGGAATTCTGTAAAATAAAGGCAAGGGAAATGCATCAGGAAGGTTAAAAAAAACAAAGAAGATATAGGAGGAGCAAATAGAAAAAAGAAAAAACCCTACACAAATCACTTATGCACATATTTCCTTTACAAGTCCTTTCAACATTTAATGGAGGTTACAAGACTAGACCAAAACATTTTTTCACTCTTTCTCTCTCTTCCCTACATGCCATTTTATTTATAAAGAGTGACTTCAGTGTTGTAGCATGCGTAGTTTGTTAGTATGGACCTCTAACTCTCATATATCCTAATTAAGATATTTTTGTTAGTTTCCATGTTGAAATTAGTGCATCATTAAATAATCCAAAAATCTTTATTTTCACTATGACAAGCTAACCACCATTATCTCTGCTGGGGCTTTTACATGTATTTTAAGAAGTAGAAACATTTGCAATGATGATGTCATAATTTACATCCTAGCTGTTGTGTTTGCCACATCTCTTGGACTAGGAGACGTTTCCATGTTTTATATTACTGTATTATGGTGTATTTTTTAAAATTGGATTGTGCAGCTGTGTATTTGCCCAGCCATTATTTCCTTTCATCAGTGGCACTTGTTTCCAGCTTTACATATTCACAGATTTTCTACTTCAGCAAACTTGCATTCTCACTACTTTTGGCTGTTTAAAAGTAGTTTTAAAATAGAGCTTACTTGAAAGCAAAATAATCTAAGAATAACCCAGCTGCAAAAGGATCAGGATACTCTTTGACCAGATTCTTTTTTTCCCCCACTGTGGACAACCCAAGGCCTTTCTGGTATTCAAATGCAACGAGATCCCTTTCCAATTGTTATTCTCCTACAACTGGTATTCAGACAGAGAGAACAATTTGACTAATTTCTCTATGCTATTCAGATATTTATATATCTCAATTATGTTTACTCTTTCTTACTTTTTTTACCAAGCTAGAGGCTCCCCAACATGATAATGTTTTCCAGGGGTAGGTTCCAGTTTGCATTACGATGTTGCATGTCCATATCCCATCATGCATTTTCCCTTCCATGCTTGCTCACTATCCCAATAGAATCCGAAACACAGCTGAGGAGCTGATAGCTGTGCTTTGAGATTAACCCGTGGGTGCGCAGGAGGGCTTTTTTTCCAAGTAGAAGAAGAGGAAAATCAACTAAACATGAGCCAAGAATGTGCAGCAGCAGCCAAAAAAGCCAATACAATCCTAAGCTGCATCAACAGGGAAATACACTCCAAGACCAGGGAAGTCTTAATACCACTCTACTACGCCCTGGTCAGACCACACCTGGAGTACTGTGTTCAGTTCTGGTCACCACACTTTAAAAAAGACATTGAAACTCTGGAGAAGGTGCAGAAAAGAGCAACCAAAATGATCAGAGGTCTAGAAACCAAGATTTACAAAGGGAGACTGCGGGAACTGGGCATGGATAGCCTAGAGAAAAGGAGGGCCAGAGCGGACATGATAGCAGTCTACAGGTATACAAGGGGTTGCCACAGGGAGGAGAGGATCACTTTATTCTCCAGGGCACCGGAGGGCCGGATGAGGAACAATGGCTGGAAGCTGACCAAGGAGAGATTCAATCTGGAAATAAGGAAGAACTTCCTGACGGTCAGAACGATCAACCAGTGGAACAACCTACCAGCGGACGTTGTGAACTCCAATACTCTGGACATTTTTAAGAGGAAATTGGACTGCCATTTGGCTAGGATGCTATAGGGTTCTTGCTTAGGCAGTGGGTTGGATTTGATGACCCGCATGGTCCCTTCCAACTCGTAACAATAAATAAAATAAATAAATAAATAAAAGCCATCCGAAGAAAAAAAAATTGCCAAAAATTCTAAAAAAAGATGGCGGTGCCCCCGCACCAGCACCGACCGAACTTGATTCATGGTGCCATTTTCACATCACCAGTGGATTGCTAACGGTTTGGGCAAACTGGGAGGATCCCACCCCTCACATTTTCTCATATGAAGGTGCTTGAATCCCATTGATTATTGTAATTTTCAAGCTTTATTATATCTTCTAAGTGTGGCAGAACTACATAAAATATTCCAGATGAAGACATATTCTATATTTGTATTACAATTTCCTAAGGTGGCCTACTATAAATTTGTCTTTTTCTAGCTGTATAATTATCATCTTCATTGTGCTATCCACAAAGTTCCTGACTGTTTTTTTCTGGCTAATTAGAGACATTTCATATCCCGATATGTGAAGATAATGATGTTTGCCACAATGTGGATCCCTTGTACTTACTTAAATTGAACCATATTTGGTTGATCATTCACTCAGTTTAAAAACATTCTTCAAGAGTTCTTCACAGTCAGTTTTGTTTTGCTTGGTTTTTTTTTTAACCCCCATGAATAGTTTGAAATCATCCTCAAATCCAGGAATTCAGTGTTTAATTAAGTTGGGTGTTTAGTGAACGTGATAAAAGCACAATTTTAAACCCTGATTCTTGGAGGATTCGTTACGTATGTCCTGTCATTGAGTAAATTACCCAAGTACTTCAAGTAAGCTTAGAACCCTAAAGTAATAACATTTTCAATCACTTAAGGGAGACAAAATGTTAAAGCATATATGTTCAAGAAACCTGAACATAAACACTTGAATGTTTATGCCTAATGAAATAAGATTATAACAGCCTTAATGCATTGCTTATTGCCAGATCATAAATATATAACTACTGAATCCTAGTAACCATGGAAGCAGTATGGTAAATTAGGCAGGATAAAGGTAAAAATATGATAACAAATCACATATAATGCTGTACTTATGCAGAACGATAATTTTTGACTGTGACATTTTATATTGTTTGCTATTTATATTGAAAATGTTGAATATCTAATGATTCACATGATACAATGTGTTTGTATCATTCATTTAAATGAATTCATTTTCAAGGATTTAAGTAGTGTGCATAACAGAAATTTTCTGAAAGACTTATAATTATTATGGTATTATGATGGTATTGTGAGATGTGGTGGTGCGGGGGTTATAATGCAGCAAAGAGAGTCCTTGACTTATGACCACAATGGAACCCAAAATTTACATTGCTAAATGAAACACTTGTTAAGTGAATTCTGTCCCATTTTTCAACTTTTATTGCCAAGGAGGTTAAGTGAAACATTGCAGCTGGCAAGTTAGCAACTTGATTTATATGAATCTGGCTTCCCCATTGACTTTGCTTGTCAAAAAATTGCAAAAGGGTATCATGTGACCCTGGGACACTGCAATTGTCATAAATGCAAATCAGTTGTCAAGCATTCGAATTTTCATCATGTGACCAATGGTTTTAAGTGAAAAATGGTCATAAGCAGTGTTGGGCGAACTGAAATTGCAAAGTTTGGGTTCGTGTCGAACTTTGTAGCATTTGGCAGGCTGAACCTGAAACTGAACTTTTGAAAAAGTTCGGGTAAAGTTTGGGTTTGGGTTCGGCCGAACGCTGCGAAGCGCCGCCACCCGGGAGGATTGTGGGGAATCCCATCATGGGATTTCCCACCTCCTTTTGCGCTTCACGGCGTTCGGCTGAACTTTACCCGAACTTTTTTAAAAAGTTTAAAAAGCGCTGTTCGGGTTTGGGTAAAGTTCGGGTTCAGGTTCGGCGAACTCACCCAAACTTCACAGCAGTTTTACCTATTCCAGTTTCTCAGAATCTCTGCTTAAAAATATGTTTCCTAGACTTTAATGTTTGTGATGCCATCCAACCAACCATCAATTTTTATAAGGTGGAGACTATTTCTTCTATAGATGCAATTTAAAATTGTAGCTTTTAGCAACTTTCTTTAGCAGCTGCTAATAATACTCTTCCAGCTCACATTTATTTTTAATGAACTACAAGTCCAAGAAGCTTTTCTCACATAATGTTATCTAAGTCAGGAGTTCCACAACCTCTACTTTGCATTTGATTCTTCATCTATAGATAAAGAATTTATCTCCATTAAATTTCACTCAGTTTCAGTCCACTTTTCAATTCAGTTTTGAATTTGCCTTGAATTTTTAAATGTATTAACTCTCTATGATCTCTTCATTTAAACATTAATAAAATTTTAAAAAATGATTGAAGAGTACAAACTCATTACCAAAGTCTGTAGCACCCTATCACTCCAGTTTCATAACGCACTACTGATGAACATTCTTTATGCATGGTTTCCAAGCCAGGAATGTCATAAGATACTTATTAAATGTTTTGCTGAACTCGAGTTATATTTTGTCCATAGTCTTTATAAGATACTAAGGAAATTATTGATTAAAAATACTGACAAAATGCTTTATAAATCAATACTAACTTCTGATAATCACTATATTCTTTTTTTTAAATGCTTATGGGTCAATCTTTGTGTGTGTCCTTGATTATTGCCAATAAACAGATAGTACTGCTGAGTTGTCTCTTTGGAAAATATGATGTGTAGCCAATACACTCCTTAAAACCCACCTTTGTCGTCAGGCATGGGGGAACTGAAATATCTCCCCTGGGCCTATACAATTTATGTATGATGTGTGCTCTCTTACTGCCACAGGCTTTCCCCTGCCTTCTGACTGCCACCACCTGTATTTCCCATTTGCTTGCTGCACTCGCCAGGATTCCCCACCTCCTTTTGCTTGCACCTGTAGTCCCGAGGCGGGGAATGCCAGAGCTGCCCCATTTTCATGCCACTTTCCCCTCTAGCCCTCTGCTTCCTTTGCTTCCTGCAGCTGCCCCATCCCGCTGCCAAAATCAGCCCTAGCCTACCGCTTCCTTTGTCCCATCTTGCTGCCAAAATCACCCCTCCAAAAGCTTCCTATGCCACCCCAAATCACTCCCAAATCGCTCCCAAAATCACCCCTCCAAAACCTTCCTAGGCCACCCCAAATCGCTCCCAAAATCACCTCTCCAAAAACTTCCTATGCCACCCCAAATCGCTCCCAAAATCACCCCTCCAAAAGCTTCCTATGCTGCCCCAAATCCCTCCCAAAATCACCTCTCCAAAAGCTTCCTACGCTGTCCCAAATCGCTCCCAAAATCACCCCTCCAAAAGCTTCCTAGGCCACCCCAAATCGCTCCCAAAATCACCTCTCCAAAAATTTCCTATGCCACCCCAAATTGCTCCTAAAATCATCCCTCCAAAAGCTTCCTATGCTGCCCCAAATCATTTCCAAATTCTTCCAAAATCACCTCTCCTTTCAAAATGCCTCATTTCTTCATGCTGCCTTTCTTCACTCCATTTGCCTTTGTTAGGACCTCGATTGGGGTGGCACAGTAAGTGTTTACCTCATTTCTCCTTGCTGCCTTTCTTCACTCCATTTGCCTTTGTTAGAACCTTGATTTGAGGTGGCATAGGAAGTGTTTGAAGGGGTGATTTTGGAGGCGATTTGGGGTGGCATAGGAAGCTTTTGGAGGGGTGATTTTTGGAGTGATTTGGGGCAACGTAGGAAGGTTTTGGAGGAGTGATTTTTGGAGTGATTTGGGATGGCATAGGAAGGTTTTGGAGGGGTGATTTTGGGAGCGATTTGGGGTTGTTTAGGAATCTTTTTGAAAGGTGATTTTGGAGGCGATTTGTGGTGACATAGGAAGTGGCTGGAGGGGTGAATGTAGGAGCGATTTGGGGCAACGTAGGAAGCTTTTGGAGGGCTGATTTTGGTAGCAATTTGGGGTGGCATTAGCCTTCGTTAGGACCTCCATTCCTTGCTTCTCATCGCTGTCCATCTCCACTCCGTTAGCCTTCACTTTGTCCACCCGCCGCTTTTTTTCTAAGCCTTAAAGTTTGGATTTTCCTAATGGGTTTGCACGCATTATTTGCTTTTACATTGATTCCTATAAGAAACATTGTTTCCTCTTACGAACTTTTCTACTTACGAATCTCGTCACAGAACGAATTAAGTTCGTAAGACGAAGTGTCAATGTATATATATTCCCAAGTAAATTATGAAAAAATCAATCCACAATTTTCAGTTGAAATACAAAGAACCAGGCTCAGATTACTGTATTTTGGATGCATTATGCAGAGACACACTTGAGAAAACCATAATGCTGAGAAACATGGAAAGAAAGAATAGACTTTCTTTCCATCTTTGCACCACCATGAGATGGTGGAATATAAATTTAATAAATAAAGTGGCCAGCAACAAAGTAAATAAACTAGGTTATGGTGATGGTGAGTATGTCATTGGATGACCTGAATATTGGGGACAAATTATCCTGAAGAAGGCAAAGCTATATGATTGCTAAAAATTGACACCAGCTTGATCAGACAATCAATGTGATATAAAAATACAGTCAAATATGGTTCTAAAAGGAGGTCTGAATATTTTCTGAATGCCCAATATCTCACAAACATAAATGAAAATATATTATTGTAAGCTCAATAGGAAGAGTTTGTTTTGGGATTTAGGAGGTGTGCCTCATTGTGAAAAAAAAATCAATATAGCTCCCAGGCTGATGTTCAAAATGGCATTGAAAACATGGCTGGTCCCTCAGGCCTTGTGGAGGATGATGCTAAGCCCATATACAATTTTATTTGATTAAAGAAAGCATTCCTGCGGGCACGAATGATCTTTATTTTATTGTTTGCTTGTTTTTAACATTGTAAACCACAGAGGCTTGTGGAACTGAGTGTCCTCTAAATTGAATGAATATAATGACTAAACAAGAAAAGCCCCCAAATGAAAATATTTTTTTAAATTTATTTATAATCAAATTTATATAGCTGCCCATTTCACCAAAGGTGAGTCTGGACAGCACACAAGAGCTACAAGGGTCACTATACCGTAAAAATAAATTAAAAACTGAAACATCACACTAATGATTATCATAAAAATCTAATTGAGGGAGGGAAGGACGGAAGGAAGAAGGGAAGGAAGAAGGGAAGGAAGGAAAGATAAAAATGCATCCCTCAGCAATGAAGCCATTGAGACAAGTTTCTGGTTCTTTGTGAGCTCCAGGCTTGGCAGCATAATCAGGTCTTGAGGGTCTTTCAGAATATCAAAAGGATTTTTTAATGAACACCCCCCCCCCCCCCCGTCGCAGCCAGCCCAGTTTCAAAGCTGGCATTTTACCACATTTATAAAAGAAAATATTATCCACTTGATGAAGAAAACATTGAGGTTTTAAATGTAAGTACATTTTACATTCATTATTCTTAAAAAATGCTTACTACTCCTTGAGATTTTATCACTGGGGAGTGCAAACTCCCTTTTAAAACCTGTGAATGTGAAAGAATTTAGTGACACCTGTCTCCATCCCATTATTTTCTTCCTTTAAAAATGGTCACATATATGAAGAAGAACTCTTTCTTCTTCATATATGTGTTCTCTTTTCTCCTTCATTCCCACTTGGGCAAATATTTCCGTAAGGCACCTCTGAATACAGTATGAAAATCCCCTGAGGCAGAGGAGAGATAATCAGCTCTGTTTCTTTGCTTTCTGCAGAGACTAACCAAATGTCATAGAATCAGCTTGCATTTGGACTCCCTGCTGTTTTCCTTCCTGTTTTCTGGACATCCAGTTGACCCTCTCACTGTCTTTTTCATACGTGCGTGCAATGTGATTGGTGGAACTGGGTCATGTATCTGCCTCTGGCTATCACCATCATGCCTTTTCCTTCAGAGGCAGCATTTCAGCTTACTTAGGTACTTGTGAAAAGCTTAAGTAAAACAGATCAGTTTCCATGGTCACACCGGAAAGAGCTATGGTGTTAGAATACAGCAATTCCAAATTCTTTTGAGTAGGAAAAACAGTGATAACACAGGAGAAGGATTTATTTCCTAGTACCTGCAGTCCCATAGATAATTTCTGTGTTTATTGTTTAAAACATCCAAATGTCTTTTTAAAACAGAATTCTGGCCACTGTTCAGTTTAGTGAGCTTTATTTTTTAAAAAACTAAACACACAATATTTGAGGTTATAGGTTATTGTATTTAACATGTTTGGTTAAATGCCCCAGTTTTCTAATGCTTCCTGCCCCAATCAAAAATAAATACAAGATTGACGGCAGAAAAAGACCTAGTCCATCTAGTCTGCCCTTATACTATTTCCTGTATTTTATCTTAGGATGGATATACAGTTGTACCTCGTGATACGAACCCATCGTCATACGAACTTTTTGAGATACAAACTCGGGGTTCAGAAAATTTTTGTCTCTTCTTACGAACTTTTTTCGCCTTATGAACCCACCGCCCGAACGCCGAACCCGGAAGTTCAGGTTCGGCATTCGGGTTCGTAAGGCCACCGAGAAGTGCCGCCGCCCAGTTGTCGCCTTTTGAAACAGCCGGGGGGCTTCTCGGCATTCCCTTGAACGCCAAACCCGAACTTTTGCCAAACTTCCAGGTTCGGCTTCGGGAGGCCGCCAAGAAGCCATGCTGCTCGGCTGTCGCCTTTTGAAACAGCCGGGGGGCTTCTTGGCGTTCCCCCAAATGCCGAACCCGGAAGTTCAGCAAAAGTTCGGGTTCGGCGTTTGGGTTCGTAAGGCTGCCGAGAAGCCTCGTTGCCCAGCTGTCACCTTGCCAGAAGAGCCGTGGAGCTGTTGGCCAGTGGGGAGGCTCAAATGGAGGTGGGGAATCCCAATAGGGAATTCCATGGGTGGAGCTTTGACATCACGAAGATGTCCTTCCTGGCCGGCCGAAACATGGACAACTCAGAGTGGATATATGTGTGTGTGTGTGTGTGTGTGTGTAACTTTGGATTATTAATCATAGCTGAAATATTTCAATAAGGGGAATTTATAAAGAGTACTGACAATGCCTTAGATTCATTTGCCTATCTCATTTGAATAATTCCAAATGAATGTTTTTTTTTAAATTATATGCACACACTAGGATATGTTCATTGTACATACACTAGGGTCCTCATTTATTATATATACATTAGGGTGTTGAGAGCTTTAGAGTGAGGTCACAAGGCTAATTCACAAAAGGAAGGAACTTTGGTTGTTATGTTTTGAACAAGATGGTAAATTGTTGAGCACTTTCTCATTAACTTTTCCTTCCACATCAGGGAGAATACAGGTTGGGAACTGTAGACGTTCATTATTTCCTATTAACCCGGTGTATTCTACCTCATTCAAATGTGATTCATTCTTTCTATATAATGAATTCTACAGGGCTTTAAGTAGTAGATGGTAACTGCATACCCGATTTTTTTTTTCAGAATCAACTGGACTGTGTAGCCTGCACAAATATGGAAGGGGACTGTTTGAGCTGCATGAAATATCTGATGTTTGTCTTCAATTTCTTCATATTTGTAAGTTTTCTTTGATTTATCACATGCAGTCTTTTTCATATGTCTCCTTAGGAGATGGTTATACTTTGGTAGAAGTATTACAGGTTCAGAAGACCTCTCCCTTATATGGGAACATTTGAAACAAGCAATTTGCTTTTTATCTGAAGCAGCCACAACATTTTACAATACTTTTGAAATTTGAAATGACTGATGAGGCAGAGGCTGCCTTTGAAGGGTAGTTCATAAGACCCATGAATGTACTATCGTTGTGAGATACTGCAATTCTAGAACTGATGGTCAAGTATATCTAGTCATTTGGGGGGAAGGCAGGGGACATGGTTGTATAATTTTTTAGTGTCTTTTTGCTCAACTTCCATTACTGGACTTCTTACAAACCATTAAAACGTGACATTTTAAGAGAGCTCTTGCAGTGAGACTGATAAAAATAGAAAGCCTCCATTTATAGATTTTATTCTGAAGTTTCAGTGTTCCCTGGATGCCAGAACATTTTCATTATTTTGTTTCTAATTCCAATTATTCTCTTGCCATACCATTTTTTTCTTTTGCCTTATAAACCTGAAAGTGGGAAATGTAAACCACTTTGGACTTGAATGGCAAGTAGGTAGGTGGATAGGTAGGCAAAGAGCCAATTTACTGTAGTGATTAAAACAACTGGTTAGAAACCAGTAGAGTAGGAGTTTTCATCCTGCATTAGGGACAAACCAATTGAATGACCTTGGGCCAGTCACTCCGTGTTAGTCCTGGCAGGTAATGGCAAATCACTTCCATGTTCCAAGAATCCTTACCAGGAAAGCTAAATGTCCCGGTAGTTAGTAAGATCAAAGCCAGGTAGAGGGTGGGAGAAAGGGAGGGGGAGAGAAAGAGAGAGAGAGGGAGGGAGGGAAGGTGAAAGAGAGGGAGAAAGAAAGAAAGAAAGAAAGAAAGAAAGAAAGAAAGAAAGAAAGAAAGAAAGAAAGAAAGAAACTGTGACAGGCAGAACTAGCCTAATAGTAACATTGACATGTTCATTAACATGTTGTTCAAGAACAACAAACTGTCTTCACATGTCACCCAAGCTCTTGGTATGAAATACAGTAGCTGTTGAGTCCAGCTTCTTCTGGCAGTACCTTTGTTTCTGAAAAAGCCATCTCAAGATAATATATATCACCTGTGTATGCAGATAATTCATTTTAGCTGAAGTATTTAGGAAAAAATTATCCCACTGAAATCTGTTGAAGTTTAACATAAGCTGGATTCATACATCATTATATTATGCTAATCCTTAATGCATCTTGTTGGTTCTTTTAACTGCTCTAGTGAAACCCGCAAATGATTGCTTGAAAGCATAACTTAACCGATCCATTTGATGACCAGTTAGCTTATTATAATATTTAAACCTAACTATAGAATAAGGAACACCTTTACAATTAAGAGACACCTAGCAGAATTTAATTTTTTTAAATTCTCCAAGTGAAATGATGAGGAATGAGCATGTTAAGATTACGATACTAATTTACAGTAATACCTCGTCTTACGAACCTAATTGGTTCCCGGGGGAGGTTCGTAAGACGAAAAGTTCGTAAGACGAAACATTGTTTCCCATAGGAAACAATGTAAAATCAATTAATCCATGCAACAAAAAACCCCCCACAAAAAACCGGCGCCGTCCGGCTGTCACCTTTTGAAACAGCCGGGGGGCTTCTCAGTGTCCTCCTGAACCCGAACGCCAAACCCGAACTTCTGGGTCAGCATCCCAACTGCAGATAAAGCATCAAAACTATCTTCTAGGAGAAGCAAAATTGTGACTGCAAATCTCCACTGCCTTGTGGCTCTATCCATAATTGGCAAAGGTTTCAGGAGTAAACCTTGAAGCAAAATCAGGAGCCGGAGTGCCGGAAACAGTTTGTGACTGTGTGTAGGCATGTTCTGATAACTCCTGCGACATAGCTGGAACCAATCATATTGGCTTTGCCATTCCATTGGATTATTTCAGAGACATGGAGAGGGGGGATCTGCTGGTTGGATAACAGTCTATTCTCCATACTAACCTACCCAGGCCTCGTGCTCTGGTGAGGTTACTCCAGCTTTGCCTGTGGCATTTTAGAAACTCTTTCCAGAGCATGATACCATAGTCTTTCGAGATTGAAGGATGCCAATGATGAAGTATAATAAATAATTAGAATTCTTAAATGGCGGACTGCTTTCAGCTGTAAATAATATTAATCACATTTTAAAATGAAATGTATTCTTGAAATTTTTGGAAGATGCCTTTTCAAATAAGTCTATCAGTTTAAGTCTCTACCAAAAATGGATGACCATTACATGTTAACAAATTAGATGTTAAATTAGATGTTTATGAAGTAGTACAGAAAACCCCCCTGCTATCTTGCAGTTGTCCAGATTTTAGCTGCTCAGTTGTAAAGACTCTATTCTCCTAACATAATAAATTGTACCATAAGGAGTTGGCCTGCATTGCAACAATTGCAATTCAACTTTTAACTTGAACTATGTTGTCTAGACCGGTGGTTCTCAACCTGGGGGTCGGGACCATTTTCGGGGTCGAATGACCATTTCCCAGGAGTCATCTAAGACCATGGGAAAATTCCCTCTGGTGATAGGAACTCCACTGCCTTGTGACTCTATCCATAATTGGCAAAGGTTTCAGGAGTAAATCTTGAGACAAAATTGAGGCGTCTAGTGCCTTAGAACGTATTTTTACAATTCATCCAATCAGGCATTTACAGTGAGGGTGAACCTCTGACCTTCCTGCCAATCAGCTTAAAGCTCTGTTGGGAGAATTGGTGCTAGACTTATGGTTGTGAGTCACCACAACATGAAGGAACTGTATTAAGGGGTCGCGGCATTAGACAGTTAGAGAACCACTAGAGTACATGTCCAAGAAAATAGTTTTAATCTGAATCTTCCTTTTTTATGACAGCTGGGTGGTACCTGTCTCCTGGGAGTTGGAATCTGGGTCATAGTTGATCCCACAGGATTTCGAGAGATCATGGCTACTAACCCTTTGCTCTTTACTGGAGCATATATCATGCTGGCTATGGGAGCTATGCTCTTCTTGCTGGGATTCCTTGGTTGCTGTGGAGCGATCCGTGAGAACAAATGTCTTCTTCTTTTTGTAAGTACAACTGAGTGGATTACTTTTTCCAGTGTATCTACTTGTGTGTTATTTTGACCTGTCTAGAAAATAATCTTATAAATTGCTACAATTTACTTATTTTAAATTTCACATATTTGAGCCATTCATGTCCCTCAGAAGATGACTCTTTCTTTTTGTTACTCCCATTACACCATTTAACTTTAAGGCATTTTCATCCCAAAGGAAAATAATATAAATTAATTAATTATAAATTAAATTAATAATATAAATTATTTTCCTTTGGGATTAAAAAAGGAATATATAAATCAGCATTGTTAAATCACAATTCAAACAGTTGTCTTCTTGAGTGCACATAAAATGAAAATTATGGTTTCTGTAAAATTATTTTAATATCATGCATTTTAATTATTTAATACCATGCATTATATTTTAAATTCGTGGAATAAGAAAAAATTCTTTGCATAATTTGTAGAATTACTTAAAATGCTTCCAACAGTTAAAGAACTGTGGAAACAATTAAGTGTATTTATAAATATCAAGTATATCTTTTCAATCTCATATTATCAACTGCCTAAATGGAAGGGAACGGAGTGGAAGTTCGTTCATTCATTCATTCATTCATTCATTCATTCATTCATTCATTCATTCATTTATTACATTTGTATGCCACCCAATTCTGAAGGACTCTGGGAAGAGTCCTTCGGGAGTGGACTCATAAAGCATGAGTCAATAGTTTCCTGTAAAACCAGACAAAGAACTTTCACAAAAGCCTAGGACAGGGATGGTGAACCTTTTTTCCTTCGGGTGCCGAAAGAGCATGGGTTTGCACTATTGCACATGCTTGAGTGCCCACACCCATATTTCAATGCCTGGGGATGGCAAAACAGCTTCCCCACCCCCTGGAGGCCCTCTGGAGGCTGGAAACAGCCTGTTTCCCAACTTCTGGTGTGCCTAGTAGGCTACTGTTTCACCCTCCCCAGGCTCCAAAGGCTTTCCTGGAGCCGGGGGAGGGTAAAAACGCCCTCTCCCATTCTCCCGGAGGCTCTCTGGAAGCAAAAAATGTCCTCCCAGAGCCTCTGTGTGAGCCAAAAATCAGCTGGCTAGCACACACATTCACATTGGAGCTGAGCTAGGGCAATGGCTCGCATGCCAAGAGATATGGCTGCATGTGCCACCTGTGGCACCCATGCCATAGGTTTGCCATCACTGGCCTAGGACATAAATTTTTATCTATAGCCTATTGCAAGAGTGTCAAACTGGCAGCCCAAAACCAGATGCATCACACACAAGCCAAGAACCCCTCCCCCCAGCTCCACGAATGGGGAAAACATTGTGAAATTTCACGTGATGGTATAGTGACTGGCAAGTTTGTGTATTGCAGCAGAGGCGGAATAACAACGTGGACACAGAGCTGGATTTAAAACTGGGTCATTTTTATTAATTAAATTAAAATTAATTTAATTCAACCTAACATGGACCCGCAGAGCTCAACTGAAATACTTCCGGGGCAGAAATGACATCATAAAAACCTCCGGGGCAACATAGGATGTAGCTCCATGCTGATCCAGGTGAAGGGGCCACGCCCTCACCTGGATCCCAGCCATGCCATGCATGTGGGAGGTCTTGCCGTCCAATCCCTGAAAGGGGATTGGAATGGGCGAGACCCAGAGGCAGGTTCTCCCCAATTGCTCAGGCCGATTTAAAAGGCACCATGAGCCCTTGGAGAGAGTCTGCCAATCATCCCCAAAGATGCCCAATGGAGAACACGCAGTTGCTAAACACCTCCCAATTTCCGCCCCTAACCTGCCAACCCAATGACCAGAGGTAAGCAAATTAGAACTAATCGGGGAGCGAAGCACCCCCTGACCATCTGTCCCATACCGCAGTGTGGAATAGATGAAAAAACGGTCGCAGAAAATACCGAGACCGCCAAAAATTCCTATTCGCCCCCCTAAGGGCGACCCTTGTAGCACACTGAAAGATAGGGAGGGAGGGCAGGTATTCGCCTGCTCATTGTCTGGGGCGAAAAGGAGGCCCCGAGCCTGTGCAGCCCTTTATATAGGGCTGGCAGGCTCCGCTCCGGCAACGTCATCGGCAAGCGCCGATGACAAGGCATGGGCAGGATCTCGCGAAATCTCGCAAAATCAAGGCCATTCAAAATGGCGGATGAGGCCGAGGGCCTCGTTTCATTCAAAATGGCAGATGAGGCCAAGGGCCTCATTTCCCTGGCCCTGTCGCAAATCCTGGCTGGCGTTAAGTCGCCGGCTGGGCATTCTCATTCCCAAGTTTGTGTATTCTCATTCTTATTCATGCATCCTAATTTGTAACCTGTTGCCAGTATTGCTTTTCTTGGAATAAAATTTGTGTTTTATCATCCGCCCTGTAGCTAAAGAATATGCTTTGCCAACCTAGAGTTTTGAGGAAGAAAAACTCTCAAGAGACCATAGTTATGCCCCAGACTTCCAATGTTGTTTAACTCACAAAAAATCTCTATAGGTTCAGTCTTTGTGGGGTATTAGATGCATCCATATGTCAACCAACTTGATCAAGAAGATCTGAGCTTCACAATCATATTTAATAAGTAGAGCCTTGACATGCTCCAAGACATGCTCTGTGGCAGAACAAAAGAAATGTCAAATTGTGCTACATACATTCAAACATTTTTTCCTTCTTTTTCTTTTTAATTTTTATTTGCTCACTTCTTGTAGAGGCAAATCATTTGGAGCAATAGTATAGCATCCACAAAGATTTTGCCACCATTTCAACTGTGTCCATATTTTATTTTCTTGTGGCTCGGGCTGAAAATGACCCAGATTGGGCAACTGGTTCATGTTTATGATGGGTTTAGTGTCTCGAGGTCACATGATCACCTTTGACCTTCTGACAAGCAAAATGAATGGGGATGCCAGATTCATTTAACAGCCGGTTACTAACTTATCAACTGCAGTGATTCACTCAACAACTGTGGCAAGAAAGGTCATAAAATGGGGTGAAACTCACTTAACAAATGTCTCACTGAACAACATAAATTTTGGGCTCAATTGTCCTAGGTCAAGGACTACCTATACTTCCCATTCTTTTGTTTCTGGATGGACTAAGTACGGGGGACAGACATCTTCATACACAACTCAAGAAAGTGAAAATGGTTATACAGATGGGAGTTGGATACAGGAACTTCTGTTGTTTTCTAATGACAGAAAAACAAGGAGGAGAATCAAGCTCCTAACCTTCTACAACCTAGACAGGTGACAGTCAGATCAGATTAGCCTCTGGTCAGTAGCCTCTGGTCAGTAGTGGGTCCTAAAACCTTGTACTATCAGTTTGCCCTTGCTCCCGCACTCACCTGCAACACTTCTAAGTATGTTGAGAAGCATTCCTGACAGTTGGTCGGAGCCTCCCGCAACCGGTGCTACCAATTCTAAGCATCAGGCTGAACTGGGAGCAACCCACCTCTGCCTCTGGTGTTTCCTAAGCAGCTCTCATCTTTTGGGAGGAGAATGAAAGAAGTCTTGTTGACAATGCTGCATGGATGCTGCATGCCAAGGAAGATGGTCAGAGGACTTCAGATATCCTCAATTTATCTTATCACTTGTGGGAAAGTGTTCTGCATTTCCTGTCCAATTCAATGAGTGTCAAATTTTAATTTAACTGGCAGGCCAAGGTGGAGCTAAAACACATCATAGCAGGCTGGTTGAAACAACTGGCTAATTGTATGGGCTAGGCATGTTAGGTTCATTGCTTGGTTTATGTAGTCTCTCAGTGTCTCAGTTTATTTCCATGTTTCCATTTTGTTGATACAACAAATACACACATACATAATTTGGCAAAAGCTAGATATTGAGATATTTTATACTAAATAAACTATATGTTCCACTAGCAAAAAAAATGTGTATTCCTGCAAAAACTGAATTTTTCACTCATTTGACTATTTACGCCTACTTTCATCTTAAATATGCAGGGTGGGAAAAGTGCTGTATATCAGTGTTTGTCAAGGGTGTGCAAAATAGCATTTTCTTTGGGGTGGGGGGGGAGGAATGGAGTTGTTACAAAGAATTGATGCTGGAAAATGATTACCGTATATACTCGAGTATAAGCCGACCCGAGTATAAGCCGAGGCACCAATTTTTGCCACAAAAACTGGGAAAACGTATTGACCCGAGTATAAGCCGAGGTTAGAAAATGCAGTGGCTACTGGTAACTTATAAAAATGGAAAACAATAAAATTACATTAATTGAGACATGTTTTAGAATATTTATTTTAAAGAAAACCAGTAAACTAGCTCTGTAAATTTAAAAGAGGGTAAACAAATTAACAATATTAACAATAAATTAAAAAGTAAAAAAAAGTAGCTCGATCAGGAAGCTAAAACCTAAGAGTTAAAATCCTTCAAAACTGGATTCCTTCTCATCATTAATTGGATTTACATTATTGTTCTGTTTTTATATATGCTGTGAGCCACCCTGAGTCCTTGGAGAGGGATTGCATACAAATCCAATTAAATAAATAAACAAACAAACAAACAAACAAGTGTATCCAAAGAAGAGCTTCAGCATTAGCTGCTGTGAGGTTATCAGCATAGAAAACCAAATAGATAGATAGATAGATAGATAGATAGATAGATAGATAGATAGATAGATAGATAGATAGATAGATAGATAGAAATAGATAGATAGATAGATAGATAGATATAGATAGAAAGATAGATAGACAGACAGACAGACAGATAGAAAAATAGATAGATAGATAGATAGATAGATAGATAGATAGATAGATAGAAATAGATACAGATAGATAGATAGATAGATAGATAGATAGATAGATAGATAGATAGATAGATAGAAAGATAGAAAGAAAAATAGTTAGATAGAAAAATAGATAGATAGAAATAGATACAGATAGATGATAGATAGATATAGATAGAAAGATAGACAGACAGACAGATAGAAAAATAGATAGATAGATAGATAGATAGATAGAAAGAAATAGATACAGATAGATAGATAGATAGATAGATAGATAGATAGATAGAAAAATAGATAGATAGAAAAATAGATAGATAGATAGAAAGATAGACAGATAGAAAAAGAATTCCTGTCTAGCTCTGCCTCATAACACATTATTAGATCCTATCCAAGCAAGGACAGCAACTACCACAAAATACCATTTTTTAAACAGTTTAAATCCTTTCAAAGGAGGGGGAGGAGAATCTGACAGCAGGGGGCCTTTTTAATCCGACTCACCATTGCAAATGGCTGCCTTCTTTGCTTGAGGCAGGGAGAGGAACTACAGTGTGCCAGAGGGGACAAAAGCTGGTGCCTCCTCGCTCTGGCTCAAGCAATGGCGCCCTCGTGTGGTGACTTTGTCAATGACCCGAGTATAAGCCGAGGCTGTGTTTTTTCAGCCCATTTTTGGGGCTAAAAAACTCGGCTTATACTCGAGTATATACGGTAAGTGTGGGGGACATGAAAAAAAATTGACTTGGCAGAGAGTTTGGATGGAATGGTTGTTATCTATATCTTAATTAGGGGAAAGGTGTTATTTTCATGGACTAATTAAAACGAACGTCCTCCCACAAAGTTTTCAAATATAGATGAATCAGAGGCTTCCCAGGAGAAATTTCTCAGTGATACATAATAAATGCCTGAAGCTTTCAAGTCAAGTATAAATTCAAGGAAAGTGTACAGCACAGCTGAGAGATGAGAGAAACATGCATCCCCAGGGAAGTTCTTAAATTTCTTTCTCTGTAGAGATTATTTCTCATGTTATGTTTTTATACAAAAAAATGTTGCAGTTGAATGAAATATAACTTGCTCTTCATAGCCCCTAAAGCCTGTCTAGTGGTTGGACTTGTTTTTTAAAAAATAAATTGCAAAGGTTTTCTGGGGGGGGGGGGAAGTTAGCTCATAGAATAACCTAATTATATTCTAAACCCTTTGATAATGCACGCTGTACCTATGATTTTTGCAAATCTACAAAGTAATTTCATCAGTAAGAAGATGCCAATCCTAGTGTGCTCTTTAAAAAAAAAAAAGCAACCAATACTATTTGCTCCACCTCATATTTAAGGCAGTTTTACTTTACATACACAAGTGTGAACATGCATCTAAAAGAAATTTCTTAAATAACTAAACAAAAATATGCACCAGAAAAGAAATATGTATATCCAAAGGTGAAAGAACATCCACAATTAATCATAAAACGTGGGAATAATTGCTTGAATTAATTTACAGGTACCCTGACCTCAGTTCTTATCTTTGATTCCAGAACAGCAATTTGATTGATTGATTGATTGAATTATTAAATAAATAATTAAACAAATACATGCATACATGCAGACATACATACATACATACATACATACATACATACATACATACATACATACATACATAATCAGATGACTTTGAAGCCTGTTTAATTCATCTAAGAGTTAAATCCAAATATTAGATGTATAGCTTCTGATTGATGATCATGGCAAATCCCCATTTTTTATTTATTTATTTACTTATTTACTTATTTACTTACTTACTTACTTACTTACTTACTTACTTACTTACTTACTTACTTTTTGATTTGATTTGATTTGTATGCCGCCCCTCTCCGTAGACTTGTTTTAATATTTCAACAAAGTTAAAAACATGTTATTATACGAGGACCGTTAAAATTTTGTTAACCAATTTTTGCTTGTAAGGAAAGTTCCTGCAATCCTTTTTCTTCCATCCATGGGGAATGAAACCTGCTGTGTATTTCAGATAAATACGTACAGTATCTGCAGGATCTGCAGCTTTCATCAAAACAACAAAAGAACTAATGTGCCATTGCCCCTCGCGTTGTACTCTTTTTGGATGTTTGTTTGTTTGTTTGTTCTATTTATGTAGTTGCCTGTCTCATATGTGTGACCTTGAGTGGTTCACAGTCACAGACTTAAAAACAAAAACAAACAGTAATTAAAAATAAACAACCAAAATGGAAAACATAAAATTTTTTTAATTAAAATTTAAATTGTGAGAGTGTACAGTCCATAAAGTGACAATACAACCAGGTAACAGGCTCAATACCATCATTGGATCTTCAACCACAATGACAAGGCCATGTCTTCAGATCCTTCTAAAAGGCCTGCTGGGAGAAAAATGTTCTAAAAGGAAGATGCTGTGGCAGAAAAAGCTTTTATTTTGGTTTCAGATGACATTTCTTAGTAGAAGGACCCATATTATGCTTTCTTGCCATTTCTGATGGAACAAGTAGATTAGATTAGATTTATTGGATTTATATGCCGCCTCTCTCCGCAAACTCGGGGCGGCTCACAACAATAATAAAAAACAGTACATAATAACAAATCCAATACCCACCAATCTAATTACAATTTAAAATTAATAAATTCATAAAACAGTCCCAAAATATATAAAAAACAGACACACAGTCAATCAATCAAATGGCAAAACAACATGGGCAAGGGGAAGATGCTTTAGTTCCCCCATGCCTGATGGCAGAGGTGGGTCTTAAGGAGTTTACGAAAGGCAGGGAGGGTGGGGGCAATCCTAATCTCAGGGGGGAGCTGGTTCCAGAGGGTCGGGCCCCCCACAGAGAAGGCTCTTCCCCTGGGTCCCGCCAGATGACATTGTTTAGTCGACGGGACCCGAAGAAGGCCGATTCTGTGGGACCTAACCGGTCGCTGGGATTCGTGCAGCAGGAGGCGGTCCCAAAGATATTCTGGTCCGGTGCCATGAAGGGCTTTATAGGTCATAACCAACACTTTGAATTGTGACCGGAAACTGATCAGCAACCAATGCAGACTGCGGAGTGTTGGACTGATATGGGCATACTTAGAGAAGCCCATAATTGCTCTCGCAGCTGCATTCTGCACGACATGAAGTTTCCGAACACTTTTCAAAGGTAGCCCCATGTAGAGAGCGTTACAGTAGTCGAGCCTCGAGGTGATGAGGGCGTGAGTGACTGTGAGCAATGACTCCTGGTCCAAATAGGGCTGCAACTGGCGCACCAGGCGAACCTGGGCAAACGCCCCCCTCGCCACAGCTGAAAGGTGTTTCTCTAATGTGAGCTGTGGATCGAGGAGGATGCCCAAGTTGCAGACCCTCTCTGAGGGGGTCAATAATCCCCCCCCCAGGGTAATGGACAGACAGATAGAATTGTCCTTGGGAGGCAAAACCCACAGCCACTCCGTCTTGTCTGAAAAGTGGACCCCCAAATGTCCCCATACCATGTACAGGTTTATAAGACATTACCATCACTTGATTTTTGCAACATCATCAAGCGTTATAAAAGACATTGGATTTAGTTTGCAGTGCAGCTTTACTTCATATGAGTCCTCCAATTGACTCCTCTGATTTCTATAATTTCCCCTCTCTCATTTGTCATGCAGAAATTAAAACAAAGGTGCCACCTAAAAAGATGCTTGTAGTTTCGTACCTAAGCCATTTTGCAGCTTTTTGTGAGGTGGGAGATGTTCCCCTTCCTTGCCATGTACAAAATAGACTGGCCTGGTATTTAATTTTAATTTTAGTTCTAGCAGCAAGAAGAAAGCCTATGAGTAGCACACAGCAACTTAAATTTTAGCATCTTTTTTTGTAGGTTTTTTTCCACCTTCTTTACAGTGTTCTTGGAAAAGGAGCACATTTTTGATAGACTTTGGACCAAAGAAAACATTTGGCACTTAGGATTCCCCTCTCAACCTCTCTTTCTTTTTTCCCCATTTCAATGCCTGCTTCTTTTTTATGTTTATTTTTCCAGGTTTCTTTTTGAGCCTGAAAACAAGTGATATTGCTTGTGATGTAATGAGTTAAAGTGATGTAATGAGTTAAACCTAATGTCCCACAGCTGACGTTAGAACACCATCTTTCGGCTTTGGCAAGGGGAGATTTTGCCCAGGTGCGCCTGTTGCCCCAGTTGCGGCCCTATTTGGACCAGGAGTCACTGCTCACAGTCAGTAATGCCCTCATCACCTCGAGGTTCGACTACTGTAATGCTCTCTACATGGGGCTACCTTTGAAAAGTGTTTGGAAACTTCAGATCGTGCAGAACACGGCTGCGAGAGCAATCATGGGCTTCCCTCGATCTGCTCATGTTACACCAACACTCCGCAGCCTGCACTGGCTGCCGATCAGTTTCCGGTCACAATTCAAAGTGTTGGTTATGACCTATAAAGCCCTACATGACATCGGACCAGAATACCTTCTAGACAGCCTTATGCCGCACGAATCCCAGCTACCGATAAGGTCCCACAGAGTCTGCCTTCTCTGGGTTCGGTCGACAAAACAATGTCGTTTGGCAGGCCCCAGGGGAAGAGCCTTCTCTGTGGTGGCCCTGGCCCTCTGGAATCAGCTCCCCCTGGAGATTAGGACTGGCCCCACCCTCCTTGTCTTCCGCAAACTCTTAAAAACCCATCTATGTCGCCAGGCATGGGGAAATTGATTCCCCTGGCTGTCCCGTTTTATGCATGGTTTGCTGAACTGTGTGATTGTTTTTAATAAGGGTTTCTTAATGTGTTCTGTTTTAACATTGGATTTGTAGACTGTATTGTTTGTTGGAAGCCGCACCAAGTCCTCGGAGAGGGGAAGCATACAAATCAAATCAAATCAAATAAATAATTAAATAAACAAACAAACAAATAAAAAAATAAACAAACAAACAAACCATTAAAGTCTCACATCTTTATATGACTCTTAAAGCAGCGGAGATATTTGACCTCTGAAAGCTGAGTTGACTGCAGAATTTTGGGTGTTGCAGCCCCAGGAGGCACTAGATATTTACAAAAGGCTGGCACATATTTATCAAATGCAGGTAATCCTAGACCTATGACCACAATTGAGTCCAAATTTTCTGTGACATTTGTTAAGTGCATTTTGCACCATAGTACGACCTTTCTGGCCAGAGTTGTTAAGTGAATCACTGCAGCTGATAAATTAGCAACCCGGTTGTTAAGCGAATCTGGTTTCTCCACTGACTTTGCTTGTCAGAAGGTTACAAAACGTGATCACGTGAGTTTGGGACACAGCGATAGTCATAAGTATGAACCAATTGCCAAGCATCTGAAATTTGATTTTGGGGATGCTGCGAAGTTTGTAATCGAAGAATGGTAATAACTCACTTTTTTCATTATCAGAACTTTGAATGGTCACTAAATGAACTGTTGTAAGTCAAGGTGTACTTGTAATGGTATGTGATGCAGAGTTGGTGAAGAGTTGTCCGATGGCGCAGAAGTACCTGTACTTACAAACTTAATTTGTTCTGTGACCAGGTTCTTAAGTAGAAAAGTTTGTAAGAAGAAGCATTTTTTCCCATTGGAATCAATGTAAAAGCAAATAATGTGTGCGATTGGATAAACCACAGGGTGGGGGGAGTCCCTGTTTCCTCCCAGGAGATTCCTAGAGAGGCCCCATGGAGGCTTCTCCCCGCCTTTTCTATCCCTGTTTCCTCCCAGGAGATTCCTAGAGAGGCCCCAAAGAGGCTTCTCTCTGCCTTTTCCAGTTATAGTTTTGGAGGCTCAGGTTTGTGAGTGGAAAATGGTTCTTGAGAAAAGGCAAAAAAATCTTGAACACCCGGTTCTTATCTAGAAAAGTTTGTAAGTAAAGGCATTCTTAGGTGGAGGTACCACTGTATTGTTGTCTATGAACTTCATAAATCCAAGTGATTGGTCATAATGGTAATGGAATAATCAGTGATAAACAATGAAATATACATGCCAAGTAAAAAGTAGCATATATCCCAGATGATCAACAGCTTTAATAGTGCATCAAACAATCCCCTAACTCTGGTGGTTTGACATTTCATAGTCATTTTCTTAAGCTATTTATTTGGCAAATTTGTTCCAATCTAGCTGTCAATTTCTAAACATGCTTTAGTCAGTTTGACCTATTCTTACTATTATTTTATCAAATGTTAAGGCAGATGTCCACTCTAGATAAATAGTAATGTACATTTCTTTTTCTTTTTCCCCTCTTTCAGTTCTTCATGTTTATTTTGCTAATCTTCCTGGCAGAACTCTCGGCTGCAATCTTGGCATTTATCTTTAGAGAAAATGTGAGTATGACGATGATGGAATGTTCTTTGGGAATTTGCAGAATTATATTCAGTTGGACTTCTGCTTTATAAATTTGCCAAGCAGTGCTTTGTTCAAGTTACTAAGCAATTTGAAACCACCCATTGAAAGTAAACAAGCACAGCTTGGGTCATGTATAAATGCTTTATGGATAGAAGACAAACCCTGCTTTTCAGGAAAAGGTCATCTTTAAAATTGAATTAGCTTTATTTTGTGAATTTAGGGGTTAAATTGATGGTTTGAGACTTTTTAAAGATTCAAATGTCTGATCTCTGGGAGAGCATTCCAAGGGCCTTATGATAAGTCGAACTTTCCCAACTGAAGACAAAGAGATCTTGGTAGTGCATATTAGGGTCCTTAGATGGTCTCTACGTAGATCTTGGAGAACTGCTGAGATTGTGGCTTCTCTAGCAGGACTGCTAGACTCTAACATTGGTAGAGTTTAACATTGGTAGAGTCTAAATTTCCAGAAACTTTCCAGACATTAGTAAAAAGATAACAGCATATCACTCCTGAAGCTAGTGGGCACAATCTCATTGAGAGAAGTTTTTATATCTGCATGAGATGTTAGTAATAATGAAAAAGGCATATATATGAAAATTATCAATGAATGAATACAATGTGATCCTTTGTCCTCCTGTCATTACAAATCTAGCAGAGCTTTATATACTGCTCAGAAAAATAAAGGGAACACTCAAAATACACATCCTAGATCTGAATGAATGAAAGAAATATTCTCATTGAATATTTCATTTGCACAACTATTCCATTTGTACAACAGCATGTGAAATTGACTGTCAATCAGTGTTGCTTCCTAAGTGGACTTTTTGATTTCATAGAAGTTTGATTTTTATTATTATTATTATTATTATTATTATTATTATTATTATTATTATTTATTAGACGTATGCCGCCTCATTCCGAGGACCCGAGCGGCTCAGAACATGCAATACAAACAATATGTATACAAATCTAATAGTTAAAATACAGTAACTAAAATCTCATTATATAAAAAACAGTCAATCTACTCAATCACATCCATACATAACATTTAACGGTCAGAGAAGGGGGCATGATCTAGCTGCCCCATGCCTGGTGACATAGATGGGTCTTAAGTGTCTTGGGGAAGGTGAGGAGGGTGGGGGCAGTACGAATCTCTGGAGGGAGCTGATTCCAGAGGGCCGGGGTCAACACAGAGAAGGCTCTTCCCCTAGATCCTGCCAGATGACATTGCTTAGTCGATGGGACCTGGAGAAGGCCAACTCTGTGGGATTTTATTGGTTGCTGGGATGAATGCGGCAGAAGGTGGTCCCGTAAGTATTCTGGTCCAATGCCATGTAGGGCTTTATAGGTCATCGCCAACACTGGAGTGTGTCCGGAAACCACTCGGAAGCCAATGTAGGCTATGGAGTGTTGAAGAAACATGGGTGTATCTGGGGAGATCCATGACGGCTCGCGCTGCCGTGTTCTGTACGATTTATAGTTTCCGAACACTCTTCAAAGGTAGCCCCATGTAGAGAGTGTTGCAGTAGTCGAGCCTTGAGGTGATAAGGGCATGAGTGACTGTGAGCAGGGACTCCCTGTCCAAATAGGGCCACACCTGGTGCACCAGGCAAACCTAGGCGAACACCCCCCTCACCCCAGCCAAAAGATGATATTCTAATGTCAGCTGTGGATTGAGAAGGACGCCCAAGTTGCGGACCCTCTCTGAGGGGGTCAGTGATTCCCTCCCCCCTCCAGTGTAATGGACAGACAGATGGAATTGTCCTTGGGAGGCAAAACCCACAGCCAGGGTTGAGTTTGATCCTATTGGCACCCATCCAGACCCCGACAGCCTCCAGGCACTGGCACATCACTTCCACTGCTTCGCCGAGTGGACATGAGGTGGAGATGTACAACTGGGTGTCATCAGCAAACTGATGGCACCTCACACCATGCCCTTGGATGATCCCACCCAACGGTTTCATGTAGATATTAAGTAGCAGGGGGAGAGGACTGACCCCTGAGGAACTCCACAAGGGAGAGACCTAGAGGTCGACCTCTGCCCCCCCCCCAACATCAACTGCGACCGACTGGAAAGGTAGGAGGAGAACCACCGTAAAATGGTGCCTCCCACTCCCAACCCCTCCCGCCGGCACAGAAGGATACCATGGTCGATGGTATGGAAAGCCGCTGAGAGGTCAAGGAGCACCAGGAAAGAGGATAAACCCCTGCCCTGGGTATGCCAGAGATCATCCATCAGTGCGACCAAAGAAGTTTCCGTACTGTAGCCGGGCCTGAATCCTGACTGCTGAGGGCCTAGATTTACTTGAAGTTATACAGTATTCTATTTTTTAAGTGTTCCCTTTATTTTTTTTTAGCAGTGTATTTGATGATTCTTCTACTTGGGCTTATTTCATCATTGTATTTACTCTAAGAAATTTGATACAGAAAAAAAAAATTACACATTTATCCCACCCACTCCAAAATTCTTTTGATAGTCTATGACAAAATCAAATAATTGTAATCCGCTTATTTTGCTTTGTAAAGTTTATCTATCCACTAAATGTTGTTGTACAAATACAATTTAGAGGGGAGGGAAGAGAGGGAGGGAGGGAGAGAGATATGAAATATTTGGTTTGTCTTTTCTTTATCATCATGTGTTCAAAATACTATATCATTTTATGAAATACAAGAAAACAATGAATTTAGCTTGCTATTTCTGTGGTTCCACTTTTTCAACTTCTCACAGCTGCCCAGATTACTTTGTGGTATTAAATAAATACAAAAAAGGTAATTTGCGCAACAGATTTTTTAAAAATTGAGGCTGTGAGTGTGAGAACCAGTGGGAGATAAAAGAAGTTATTGGGCAAAAAAAATATGTGGCTTATTTCTCAAGACTATTGTGGATATTCATTTAAGCTATATTCTCAAGTGATATTTGGTTGGCTTTTAGCTACTTATCCTGTAGGACCTAAGGGGGAAAAAAGATCCCAGCTGAATATTTGGTGGGTTTTTTGGTGTTGCAAAACTACTTTAGGAGACCTGTGTCTGACCTGCTGCTTTTATTGTTTTTCTTCCTCAACTACTATGGCAGTTGGATTTGCATCAATATATTTATCCAATTTTCTATTAAGTATTGTATTGATTTTGATTGTTCCTAGGACAAATATACTGTAGAATTGTTTATGAGTTGGGTAATTGCTCAGTGACTAAGAAACCAAACTTGCTGATTGAAAGGTCAGCAGTTCAGCAGTTTGAATCCTTAGTGCCACTGAATCCCTAGTGCCTTGCTCCCATTACTTGTCCAAGCTTCTGCCAACCTAGCAGTTCGAAAGCATGTAAAAATGCAAGTAGGGACTACTTTGGTGGGGAGATAACAGTGTTCCATGCACCTTTGGCAATGCTACATGACCACAGAGACGTCTTTGGACAGCACTAGCTCTTCGGCTTTGAAATGGGGATGAGCGCCGCCCCCTAGAGTCAGAAATGATTAGCACATATCTGCAAGGGGAACCTTTAACTTTACTTTTAATTGACCATGTTTCCAAAAAAAGCCCACTGCATTTAAATGACTAAACATTTGTAAATAGCAGAAAAAAATAAAGTAGAAAAGAGCAAACTAAGCAAGAATATCTTACAAGAGAATAAAGCTCATGGATAGCAGATCTAGGTTCATGGTGAGCAGGATGCATAACTCCTATATGCCAAATGATTCCCTTTATAGTGCAGAATAGAGGAGAGAACACCTATTTTCCATTCCTATTCTGTTGCTATTGCAATAGGATAAAGTTGGAATAACCAAAGGCTATTTTAACTTTTCAAATTAGACGTGCTAATTAACCATGCTATTACAGTGGTACCTCTACTTAAGAACTTAATTCATTCCGTGACCAGGTTCTTAAGTATAAAAGTTTGTAAGTAGAAGCAATTGTTTCCATAGGAGTCAATGTAAAAGCAAATAATACATGCAAAACCATTAGGAAAGAAATAAAAGCTCAGAATTTGGGTGGGAGCAGGAGGGGGAAGAAGAGGAGGAGGACATTCGCTACCGAAGGAAGAAGGTGAGGTGAGGGTAATAAAAAAAAAATCCAAAACTTTAAGGCTTAAAAAAAATGAGGGACTCTGAGGCGTCGAGGAGAGGCACGATGCTGCCTCCATACACTGCACCAGAGAGAGAAACCCAGGCAGGCCAGAGGGAGGGGAACCTCCTGCTCCTTTAACCAAAAGGCGGCTGCTACTGCTGCTGCTACCTGCTTCCTCTTCCTTTCCATACTGAAGGGCTTCCCTCTCCTCTCACCCACTTTGTAGCCAGTGGCTTTCCTTCACTGTGGTCACTCCTTGGTTTGGCTGAAGCCAAGTTGATCCGGCCAGGGCAAAGCGCCCCCTTTTGCCTTTCCGTGCCCATACGCTCCAGGAAACAACCTCACGCTGGGTGTATGGGAGGCAGCGTGAGGGAGTCAACACATTGAAGTGGTTTATTCCCTGTCAAAAGCCCAGAGAAAGGAAAATGCTTTGTTCGCTCTGGACTGCCAAAGCTCCTTAAGCGCCACCGAAAGGCTCCTCTGGCAGCCCAGAAAAGCCTGAGATGGCCAGGATTAAAGGGGGAATGGCAGGAATCTGGCCAGGCCTTCGTGCTACTTTCAAATTTCCTGGGAAATTTTGCGGGCTCAGGTTCTTAAGTAGAAAATGGTTCTTAAGTAGAGGCAAAAAAAATCTTGAACACCCTGTTCTTACCTGGGAAAGTTCTTAAGTAGAGGCATTCCTAGGTAGAGGTACCACTGTATTTCCTGGGGGTTTTGAGTTCTGAGAATACTAAGCTGTTTTCCTCCCTTCCTTCCTTTGTAGTTCATCTCTCTTCCTCTGTCTCTATCTCTTGCCTGCCTTATATCCTGTTTTGCTATTGTTGATACTTAATATTACGGTCACCAAAGCATTAATTGCTAACTGAATTGGCATGCACGTTGATCAGATCTGGCTGAAGAAATTGACCGGAAATGTGCTGGAAGCAAAAATAAAACTGGAAATTACTCATATTCATATAGAAGAATTTTACATGGATTGTATTGTCCCAATGAAACTTCATTTCCAAATTTTAATAGAGGTCTTAGAGAAAGATGTGAGTACAGAACCAATATTAAAACAACCAAATCTTTCCAAAGATTAAAAACATAGAAGGCCTCTTTTGATGGTCCCACAGTTGAAAAGAAGGAAATGCACTTTAAAAAAATGTAAAGGCTTCCCCTTTTCTCCCTTTTTACAAGGGGAGAACCAAAACTGCAGTGACAGTGACTGCTCTCTAAATAGCGATCACTTCCTCAGCAAATCTGTTATGGTCTGGTCAATACGGTCTCTATTTTCTAAATTAGTGACATTCCTTCAGGAGACACAAGAGAAAGACCTCACAGCAAGAGAAAACCACATATGTAATCTGTCAAATTATATCTTTGAGTATGACCAACCCAGATACATGCACAGATAGCCACATATGTGCACAAATCAGTGGAAAGGGGCAGAGTTGAGGGATACATTCCTGTGGTAGCAGGAATTGGTAGCAGTCAAATTCAGAGGAAGCAGTTCTGAATTTGTTGCAATATATGGACAAGAGCACCAACCAGCCAAATACAGTAATACCTCATGATACGAACTTAATTGGTGCAAGGAGGAGGTTCGTAAGATGAAAGGTTCATAAGACGAAACATTGTTTCCCATAGGAAACAATGTAAAGTCAATTAGTCCGTGCAACCAAACCCCCCCCCCCCCCCCGCAAAAAAAACGGCTTTCGGCGACTGCTGGGAAGCCGCGCGGCTGTTTTAAAAGGTGACAGCCGGCCTGGGGGGCTTCCCAGCAGCCCCCCGAACCCGGGTTCAGGGTTCGGGGGGTGCTGGCAAGCCCCCCAGGCCGGCTGCGACCTTTTAAAATACCCGCGCCGCTTCGCAGCTGTCTCCCGAAGCCAAACACGGATTTTCGGCTTTAGTGTTCGGCTTCGGGAGACAGCTGCGAAGCGGCGCGGGTGTTTTAAAAGGTCGCAGCCGGCCTGGGGGGCTTGCCAGCACCCCCCCGAACCGAACCCGGGGTTCAGCAAAATTTTGCCTCTTCTTACGAACTTTGTTCGAGTTACGAACCAGTGTTCGGGAGGCTTCTGGGAAGCCCTGCCGCACGGCTGTCACCTTTTAAAACAGCCGCGCGGCTTCCCAGCAGTCTCCGAACGCCGGTTCGTAACTCTAAAAAAGTTCGTAAGAAGAAGCAAATTTTTTCTGAACCCCGGGTTTGTATCACGAGTTGTTCGTAAGATGAGGGGTTCGTATCTTGAGATACCACTGTATATAAAAGCCAAAAACTACTCACACATTACAAAATCTTCAGAACCGTAAAGCCTACAAGCTTGAAACTTAGCATGCGTGTTTCTCTTGGCTTCTAGGTGCTTGCTAAGAAAGAATTTTTTGAAATTATTATTTATTAGATTTGTATGCCGCCCATCTCCGTAGACTCGGGGCGGCTCACAACAGTGACAAAAACAATACATGGTAACAAATCTAATAATTAAAATCTAAAATAACAGTTTTACATTAAAAAGTCTAAAAAGAAAAAAACCCAATAGATAAAATACATACACACAGTCATAACATGCAGAAAACTACATAGGCAAGGGGGGGATGTCTCAGTTCCCCCAAGCCTGATGACAGAGGTGTGTTTTAAGGAGTTTACGAAAGGCAAGGAGGGTGGGGGCAGTCCTAATCTCTGGGGGGAGTTGATTCCAGAGGGTTGAAGCCGCCACAGAGAAGGCTCTTCCACTGGGTCCTGCCAGACGACATTGTTTAGTCGACGGGACCCGGACAAGACCAATTCTGTGGGACCTAACCGGCTGCTGGGATTCGTGTGGCAGAAGGCGGTCTCGCAGATATCCTGGTCCGGTGCCATGAAGGGCTTTATAGGTCATAACCAACACTTTGAATTGTGATCAGAAACTGATCGGCAACCAATGCAGACTAATATCTAATGACCATCAGATCATTAGTTATTTCTTATATTATTATTAATACACTCTGATGCTAAGGAGTTAAGAGGTTCTACACCCCCTCCCCAACTCTGTTCCAACTGCCAGTGGATGTGGTCAGGATATGACTCATTCAGCCTATGGGCTGGGAGTTTAAACATTCTACTCCATGCTAAGGAGTTCAATTTTGTAGGGAAGCACTGGTATCCAGCTACTAGTAAATAATAAAATCAAGATCAGCTTTGATGATCTGGCCTTTATTATGGGATAAATATATGTGGTTATATATGTGGGATTGGGCACAGAATCTCATTCAAGGACTAGCAGCCCCAGATTGCTTTTCAAAAAAAGATCTAGTTGGTTTGAGTCCTTTAATAACATAACAATACAAGTGGGGCAGCTAGGGAAACATTTTTAAATGCTTTGTAGCCTTGATAGTTTTGACTAGCAGAAGGACATTAACAAAAATAAAAAGAGCATAAGAGGATATTAAAATACTTGCAGGTTGAATCCTTTAGGGCATGATTCATCAAAGCAGCAGAAATACTTGACAGCCAAGATTATTTACTTTCCATTGATAGGAGAATTTGATTAAGGGGATTTGAAAATAGTTATACCACTTGGTATGGAAGCAGATTTTTCTCTATCACTTACAATACACTTTGTACGAAGTTGAATAGGAACTTTAATTTGTCAGATTATCATAATGGTGTGATACTGTTGCTTTCCAATCTGATATTAGACATACTGACTTATTACTTCTAATTGGAAATTTTAAGGGTGATACTCCCATATACAGTATTCCTCATGTTGAAAAAGATGCTGTTGTGTAAGTTTATATATTCGTTGCAATTGCATATAAGTGAACAAATTAAAAAGCGGTAACACTCCCCATTAAAAGCAACCCGCTTAAAAGCAATTGAGGTTGACTACTGGTGACTGTTCCAGGCAACCATATAAAAGTGGTTTGTCCTTGTCTTTTTGTGGAATGCCTGGATAAAGGTTAATTGGTGTCTTAAGCACATCCCAAAAATGATGTCCCTTGGTGGAACTGAAAGTACCACTTCACTAGAGAGAAACAAATGCAGTTTCTGATGCTACCTTCATACCAAATATTTAAAGTTTAGTGATTCACCATACCAAGGATGACAGAGAAGCATTTTTAACAATGCAGGTTGAAGTTGAACATGGCAGATACTGTAAGGAAAATTACTTTTTAAAAAAGGGGAAAAAAACATTCAAGTGTGACAGCAAAAGAATTAAGGGCATGGTAGCTTGGGAAAAAACTCTTTGCTGTTTTTCTTTGCATGGTGATCTAAGCAGATGCTTATTATACTTAATGGTTAATCCAACTTTAGCTTAACTGGATATATGAAGGTGTACTGGAATTTTTAAATCCAGGTCTGGAATTTAATATATACAGTATGTGATTTTCTAGCCCAACTATTAGATGAGACGACCTTTCATATTCATTTGGAATGGCTTACTTCAGTTTTTACCAAACATTATTCTTAATTTCTATTTAAATAAAAGGTTATTTTGAAATAACCCAAAATAAATGGCAGTCTAATGCATGTTTACAAACTCACATAGTAATTAGCAACTCTTTAGTTTTTGACACAAAAGATGGGTAAATTAAGTCTGGAGCTTATATTCATTCAAAGAAAGGCCTGAAAAAAGGTTTTTGAATCTCCGCTGGCTTTTTCTAATCCTCATGTCTCCTTTACGTTGTTAGTTCAGCTCGGAAAAATGCACAACAAACACTATGAATATATTGTAGACCTGTGTCAGAGCACTTACTCATTGAATCTGAAACAGGAAAGAATGGTAACTATAGTGATAATATTGTGGAGCACAATGCCTGATTAAATTGAATGGTGATGAGGTGATTGGAGTGATCAGCTCCTAATTAGCACTTCAATACGCTGTATCACAGAAACCATTTCCTTGGATTATGGTCAAAATCAGCCTCATCTGTTATTGGAAAGGATGATAGGTAAGGTTTCTATAACATAGCTCTTGGATACATCCAAATAATTAATTGTTTTTATTGGCCAAAATCTCACAAAATAGGATCTTTATGTTCTCATGTGAGTTTGGGGCTTTTTCGGTTTGATTTTTTAAAAAATAATCATATTTGACTGTGAAAGTATATGAAATTTTAGAACGATTTAGAATAATTATCAAGAAGGAAGGACACAATCTTGTTCACTCTTTCTAAGGTAGCCACACCAAAATTTGCTGGTGTGTCATAGAAAAGCGAAGTCATAGAAAATTATCTTCCCTAGTCATAGAAAAGGGAAGATAATTAATTGTGCTTTGAAATAATAGATATCCTTTAAAGAACATTAAAGTACTCAGATAAATTAATAATTTTTTTTTTAATATTGCACTTTTTGTTGACGCATTTTCGCAGCCTGTTCTTAATGGCTTCCAGCTTGTCTTGTGTTATTATGGTTAATGCTGCTCTCGACACAGCCCGTCTCCCCCTCCGAGGAAAAAATAATTGATAAACACAGTTTTCCTTGTTTTGCAAGGCAGCACAATTTCATTTGAGACAACATCCTGCAGCCAAACTGTTTGCATCACTACATGGGGTTAAATAATATAGCTGAATAATTAATAGCAGAGGGGAAAGAAGAGATTAAGAATCCAAACGGGAGATGGAGAACGATGTGCTCTGCTGAGATTTCAAATGAGACAGTCAGCGGAGCAGGCAAAGAGAGACTCTTTCAAATAACTGAATTAGTGGCGTACAGGAACACAGCAGGAAAGGAAAACAAAATGGAGTATTCCAATTGGAGCACAGCTCAGAAGAATGGGATTCAACAATAGAAAAGGGAAGAGCTACACTGGAATTTCTTCCTTGGGCAAACCCCTGCCCTGGTGATAATTTTTCAAAATGCAAATTGCTACTCTGTAGGCACAGGAGAAACAATGACAATATTATGCTTAGAAAATGAGCACAAGTTTAAGTTTTAGTTTAAGTTTTATTAGATTTGTATGCCGCCCCTCTCCGAAGACTCAGGGCGGCTCACAACAACAGCAATACAATATACAAAGTACAAATCCAATATAAGTTAAAAGCAATTTAAAACCCATAAATATTAAAAAACGATCATTACTATACAATCACACCATTCTCATATACTGTATTACAGTCAGAAAAAGGTGGTGCTGGGGGGAAATGATAGTTAGGGGTAATTTGAATCTCCGGGGGGGAGTTGATTCCAGAGGGCTGGGGCTGCCACAGAGAAGGCTCTTGCCCTGGGTCTCGCCAAACGGCATTGTTTAGTCGATGGGACCTGGAGAAGGCCAACTCTGTGGGACCTGATTGGCCGCTGGGATTCGTGCAGCAGAAGGCAGTCCTGGAGGTATTCTGGTCCGATGCCATGAAGGGCTTTATAGGTCATTACCAGAACTTTGAATTGTGACCAGAAAGCTGGATGCTTAAGTGCTGTGGCCCAGTGAAGGGCTATCAAAAATTTTATTGCCATACTGTGGGCGTAGCTTATGCAGGACGCCCTGTATTTTCTTTCAACATCTTTCAGTGCTATTTTTGCTACCCCACTGCGTCCTCCACGGTCTGGGCAGTAACCCACCTCTATACGGCCCTATTGTGATCTACTGGTTGTGACCACTGCAGTTTTGTATTCCTTGTTGCTGTGTTTGATTTTCAAAGCAAAACAAAAGAAAACTAATTTTGCATTTTCTGGTTGATGCACCTTATCTTCATTCTTGTATTGTACACTTGCAGGGGGAAAAATGATTTGCTGTAGGTCCTTTATGTCAGACATCTTATCGGTGAACCAGATCTTAATCCCTTCTAGCCAACTTCACATTGCTTAATGGAAAAACCATCAGCAAAACTATCTCGAGCCAATCAAATTCTTAAAATGAAACTAACAGGAAGATGACAAATTGAAATTTAATGCCAACAGGCTATGGTGTATATCCTTTCAAGGTTGTAGGATTTAACTCAGCTTTTTTAGCCTCTGATTTCCAAATGTATTACAACAAACCTTTTGACCAGTTTTCCCCAAAATTCCTATTGGGATTTTTACTTTTGATGCCACAATAACCAGGTTTGGCAACACTACAACAATTGTGTAGATTTTATATATCAAAGTTTGAATACAGTTGTCCCTTGAACACTATACATTTCTGAGCTCTAGCACAACTAATTAAGAAGCACATGTCACTATTTTTTTAATTAATTAATTTATTTATTCCTTTGTCCAATACACAATACATATGGAAGAGAATAGACATGAAGTAATATATATAAAGATAATATGTAAAAATAGAGGAGAAGATATATGAAAGGAAGAAAATATATATGATATATGAGATAAAGGAAAGACAATTGGACAGGGGACGAAAGGCACACTAGTGCACTTATGTACGCCCCTTATGTACGCCCCTTATGTACGCCCCTTGACACAGGTTTCCCCATTAATTAAAGCAAATAGGTTATTTAAGTTAGTAATCAGCTACAGAATTTATTTTATGGCTCTTTGATTCTAGATACATTCCCCAATGTGGAAAAAATGAGAAAAGCATTAGCAAGGGGAAAATAGAAAACAAACTAACAAACTATAGAATGAAGAAGATATACACTATCAACATCTACGCTCTTACACAATTCTCCCACTATGCACACAGGGTTCCTCTTCATCTTCTTCTGTGTACTCTAAAATTATTGGGCTCTGTCCAAATGGATTCCAAACATATTTTCATGGAATGCTGTCACAATTTTAAAAGACAATTTTGGGAGGAATCTAGCTCTTTAACAGTTTTTGATTGCAGAAGTTAAGGTCCTGATTCCTGGTACCTTTATCCATCAATTGCACTTTGATCTTCAAATGATCTGTGGCACATTGTTGTGTTACTGCACCTTAGAATGCTATTGCACTTCCATGCAACTTCGTATTCAGGTGGTCTATAGTAGACTTGTGTAGTTATGAAATAGTTCATTAACCTATTATTCATCGTGATCACTAGAAAATGTCATTTGCTGGCCAAACATAAAAGATTACATTCTATTCAAACACGGATTCTTTCTGGTTCAGCTGACTCTTCGCTTTTATATATCCTTATACTCTTCAAAAATGAGGATCAGAAATAATTATGTGTTAAAAAGAATTATGTTGAAAGGATGAGTGAGTATCCCATGCTTCTGATGCAAGGACACCATTCACCAAAGTTTATAATATATTAAAATTGTCATTCCTTTTTAAAAAGAATAGTACAAAGCAATCACCTCAAAGTGCCAGCGATAAGGGCCAAAATACAGAAACATTAAATAAAAATTCTGGCTGAAATAAAATGATTAATCAGGATTTGATGAAAAACAGCGAGAGTTGACTTTATTTTACAGGATAAAGTATTCAGTGCACCCCATTTGTTAGTGCAATCACTAGCGCAATCATCACTGAGACAACTGTGATATGAAAAATGAAATAATTTTATGTCATCTGCATAATAGCAACAGTGCTGATACTGTCTGATGATGTTTTTCATGGTTGTAACTCGGAAGTATAACCGACAACAGTTACTCAGTATTGCTATAAGGCATTGCACACCAGAACAACTAGATTCAAGAACAGCATCGGACCAGAATATCTTCAGAACCGTCTTCTGCTGCACAAATCCCCGCGGCCGACAAGGTTCCACAGAGTTGGCCTTCTCCAGGTCCTGTCGACTAAACAATGTCATCTGGCGGGTCCCAGAGGAAGAGAAGAGCCTTCTCTGTGGCAGCCCCGGCCCTCTGGAATCAACTCCCCCAGAGATTAGAACCGCCCCCAGCCTCCTTGCCTTTCGTAAGTTACTGAAGACCCACCTATGTTGCCAGGCATGGGGTATTTGAGGCTAATATAGTTTATGTATGGTATGACTGAGTTGTAAGGTTTTAATGATATGGGTTTTTAGATGTTTTTAAGTATTGGATTTGTCACATTATTGATCTCTGTTGTGAGCTGTTCCAAGTCTTCGGAGATCTAATAATTTATATTTATTATTATTATTATTATTATTATTATTATTATCATCATCATCATCATCATCATCATCATCATCATCATCATCATTAATACCATCACTCTGCTAAACAACTAATTCCCACAATACTCTCAAATTATTCAATAAGACTGTATTACTATTATTCTTCTCATCCTTCCTAGTACCTATCTCTTCCCGCTTATGACTATAACCATGTTGCTTGTATCTTTACAATTTATATTGCTTTATTTATTTCCTAGTATGATTTGACTATCAGTAAGTAGTTGTATCTTATGATTCTTGATGAATGTATTTTATTTTTATTTATGTACAGTGAGAGCATATGCACCAAAGACAAATTCCTTGTGTGTCCAATCAAACTTGGCCAATAAAGAATTCTATTCTGTTCCATTTCATTCCATTCCATTCCATTGACAGGCTGCTTCACAATGAAACTTTTCTGTTCATCCTCCCTAATTTATATCTGCCAGGTGGTCCAGAAGGATACTATAATCTTGAGAGCTCTACCAGAAACAAGATTGCTCACTTTCTAACAAAAAGACTGAAGATGTATCTACCCCAAATCTAGGGTTAAAGTAAATTTGAAATAGATCAAAAACAACTGAAGTTTTCAAGAGCTCATGTCTCATATAATTTCAAAACTTTGTGGTATTACTAGTTTGAGACCCACACAACTGTAGAGTAGATCCCCAAATAGTCTTGATATAATAAAAAATGAGGTAGTGACAGATAAATCTGTAAAAAAAGGTCCTTGACTTGTCAATGAGTAGCAAGACTATGGTTTCTTTGAATAAATAGTACTACCCACTTCATAATTGTGCCCCATTTATTATGCCATCAACTATTAGCCCCGATACCTTATTTGTAACTACTTGTTCGAATGTTTGCCAGTGACAGATGTCAGTTTGGTTATTGGTTGTTCAACATGCTGGCTTTTAATTCCTATATGTAGGCTTCATGCTGCCATCATATAAGTAGGAACACTTCTGACTAATTAAGAAGAAGTTGTAAGAGCAGTAAGACTGCAACAGAAGGCAGGTATTCACAGAGACAAGCATTGCAATAGAGGGTAAATACAATGTTACCGCAAGCAAAGAATGCTATAGATTCTTTAGAAATGGGGGAAACAATGAAGGAGTGAGTATTCTGTGAAGATAAATGGGAGCATATCAGAACCTAGGATTTGAAAGGACCTCAAAAAGTCTTTCAGTCCATCTCTTTACCCATGGCATAGCTTTTTTAGTAGCTTCCTTAAAGTAACAAATGTTCTTAAAATTTGTACCTAATATACAGTGATACCTCGTCTTACAAACGCCTCGTCATACAAACTTTTTGAGATACAAACCCGGGGTTTAAGATTTTTTTGCCTCTTCTTACAAACTATTTTCACCTTACAAACCCACCGCTGCCACTGGGATGCCCCGCCTCCGGACTTCCTTTGCCAGCAAAGCACCCGTTTTTGCACTGCTGGGATTCCCTTGAGGCTCCGCTCCATGGGAAACCCCACCTCTGGACTTCGGTGTTTTTGTGATGCTGCAGGGGAATCCCAGCAGGGGAATCCCAGCAGTGCAAAAAGGGCGCTTCGCTAGCAACGGAAGTCTGGAGGTGGGGTTTCCCAGCGAGGGGAGCCTCAGTGAAATCGCAGCATTGCAAAAACACAGAGGTCCAGAGGTGGGGTTTTGAGGACTTCGGTGTTTTTGCGATGCTGTGATTTCACTGATGCTCCCTTCGCTGGGAAACCCCACCTCCAGACTTCCGTTGCCAGCAAAGCGCTTGTTTTTGCAATGCTGGGATTCCCCTGCTGGGATTCCCCTGCAGCATTGCAAAAAAACCGCAGACGTCCAGAGGTGGGTTTTCCCATGGAGGGGAGCCTCAAGGGAATCCCAGCAGCACAAAAACGGGCACTTCCGCTGGCAAAAGGGGTGAATTTTGGGGCTTGCACGCATTAATCACTTTTCCATTGATTCCTAGGGGAAACATTGTTTCGTCTTACAAACTTTTCACCTTAAGAACCTCATCCCGGAACCAATTAAGTTTGTAAGACAAGGTATCATTGTATTTTCATCAGGCAGGATGTATGTTTAGTTTCATATTCTTGGTTATGCTAACTATTTTGTCCAAATTGCACCCAGTTATAAATACAATTAAGATGTCCCAATAGATTGCAAGCAAGTAATTGATCTATGGCTTCAGTGGAATAAACTTTTTCTTTTCTTCCTGGTTAATAAATCTTTGCTGACAATTTATATGGGTGTGGAAGTGTGTCCTCCACATCAATACAATATAAAAATCGGATTTTCTTTCTTTCTTTCTTTCTTTCTTTCTTTCTTTCTTTCTTTCCTTCTTTCCTTCTTTCTTTCTTTCTTCTCCTCCTCTGCTTGATTAGACTCATGCTATTTTTCCCCTATTGCTGCTCTAACTCTGTTATTTCATTACCCTGAACATCTTGGAGGAGGAGAAATGCATTCTGCTTTCTAGCCAAAAGTCACAGGAATCTACATCTCTAGGAAAAGAGGTTGCTGATAAACTATCCAGCTAATTTTCTAATCACTGTCATCATTGCCAAAAGCTTAAGTAAAATCACTGGTGAATCCAAGTGCTTTGTGTATTGACAATACAATGCAAAAACCTTCATAGTCTAACTCTAGATTCTAAAAAAAAAGAAAACAATTGTTAATCAGTATTACAGATTTTTACTTCTTTATTTTTGTCCACCCTTCTGAAATGGCTATTAACTCTTATTACCCTTTTTTGTAAAATATGTGGTGCAAATCTCAATGTTCTACTAGTTAAAAGGAATGGGATATTTTTCTGGCATTACAGTTCCAGCATTGGGCTTTGTTTTAGATCGAATCTCATAAAAATCACACATACAATCCTCCAACTTTTCCATTGGGATCTTGCCTGTCAAAACAAAGGTTTCACTTTATATTCAAATAGCTCTTTTGTTTAGAATTGGTCAAAGGAAGCCAACTGGGACTCTTACCAACTGCAATATTAGTTTCAAAGCCTGCACTTAGGAAAGAGACAAACATCAATAAAATATCTGGGTGGCTGCCTTCACAGGATGGGAGACCAGGCTCCTTAAATTATGCAAAAGAAGGAAAGGAAAACACAATGCTTGAGTATGTATGGGCCACCTCCTAACCCCAAGGTGCCTGATGGAGCTGGCATATTTCCCTAGACAATATTCTTGTCCAGTCTGACTAATAAGCACTTACATTTACAGTGATAGAGCTGCTCTTGCTGAAGTTGTTTAAGATACTGCTTTCATATGTTCTCAGCAAATCCTATGAGGTCTGCAGAAGGGGCTATTAATTTTAGTAATAATGTGTTTGAGGCAAACTATAAAAAAATAAAACTGACCCCCCCCCCCCCCCCGGGTGATTCAAGAAAAACAAAACCAAGAGCAAATATTACACTAGAGACAACTTGTTAATTCTGAACGATTAGTGAACATCCCCTTTATTGCTGTGGATGTAGAAATATCTTGCCAGGCTTGTTAAAATGTGTTATGTTTTCATTGGATTAAAAGAGGTCTTAGCATTTAGCTAGCCTTGACTGATCTGGAAAAAGCTAAGTAAAGAAGAGAGTGATTAATACTTGCATGAGAAATCACAGGACTGTAGAGTAGAAAGCAAAAAAAAAAAACCAACACCCAATCCCAACAACCTTACATTTGAGAAAAAAGCCATGGCAAACCATCCTTATTATTTCCAAAATATCTTCATGAACTTGTCCATGTGGTTACCATACCAGAAGTCAATCCTCAATTCATGAGTGGCATTCTTTATATATCCTGAAGATTGAATTAATAACATCTTTCAAATTGCTAGCGCTGCAGTTTCATATTTTATCTGGGTATTTACAATGGACTGTAGAGGGAATTATACGGCAATAAAAAGTTCAATAGTTATTTGGGCAGATCAATCATAAATACTTTACTTCTAGCTTTGTATCTATAAGCAATATTGAAGAAAGTCCACTCCAACAGGGGAATTTCCTCTTCCTTTGCTCCTGTTTGCAATGCTGACTTCCACTTTGCTTGGCTGAGTTCCCAATCATTATGAAGATGTTAGAAGGACATATAGCAGAGCCATAGAAGAAAAAGACATGGTCAGTTCTGCTGAATGAAATGCCTGCATCTCCCAAAAAGTATGATTTTGAAAAATTGTACGAAAATGTTAGAATTTCCCAAAATTTGTCTATTCCGCAAAGAATAAAAAGGTCAACACACTCTTTTGATTATACTCTTAATTTTGTATTCTGGCTTATGTTCATAAACATTGCAAAAATAAGGATTAAAGCAAAAAACGAGGAGAGTGTGCCTCTCACATTTAAAACAAACTATGTTTTGGATGTTGATTGTGAGAGCAATCATGGGCTTTCCCAAATATGCCCATGTTACACCAACACTCCGCAGTCTGCATTGGTTGCCGATCAGTTTCCGGTCACAATTCAAAGTGTTGGTTATGACCTATAAAGCCCTTCATGGCACCGGACCAGATTATCTCAGGGACCGCCTTCTGCTGCATGAATCCCAGCGACCAGTTAGGTCCCACAAAGTGGGTCTTCTCCGGGTCCCGTCAACTAAACAATGTTGCTTGGTGGGACCCAGGAGAAGAGCCTTCTCTGTGGTGGCCCCGGCCCTCTGGAACCAACTACCCCCAGAGATTAGAATTGCCCCCACCCTCCTTGCCTTTAGTAAGTTTCTTAAAGCCCACCTCTGCCACCAGGCATGGGGGAACTGAGATACTCTTTCCCCCTAGGCCTTTACAATTTTATGCATGGTATAAGCTGTATGTATGTTTGGTTTTATAATAAGGGTTTTTAACTGTTTTAATATTGGATTGTTATATGCTGTTTTTATTACTGTTGTTAGCCGCCCCGAATCTACAGAGTGGGGCGGCATACAAATCCAATAAATAAATAAATAAATAAATGATTAGTGAAAATGTATCTATCTATGTGCCTATCTGGACTTCAGCTGCCTATCTGGACTTCAGCAAAGCCTTTGATACGGTTCCACATAAAGAGCTGATAGATAAATTAGTGAAGATTGGACTTAATCCCTGGATAGTTCAGTGGATTTCAAGCTGGCTGAAGCATAGACATCAGAGAGTTATTGTTAATGGCGAGTATTCTGAGCAGAGACAGGTTACAAGCGGTGTGCCACAAGGGTCTGTTCTGGGTCCTATTCTTTTTAATATGTTTGTGAGTGACATAGGGGAAGGTTTGGTAGGGAAGGTTTGCCTATTTGCCGATGACTCTAAAGTGTGCAATAGGGTTGATATTCCTGGAGGGGTCTGTAATATGGTAAATGATTTAGCGTTACTAGATAAATGGTCAAAGCAATGGAAACTGCAGTTTAATGTTTCCAAATGTAAAATAATGCACTTGGGGAAAAGGAATCCTAAATCTGAGTATTGCATTGGCAGTTCTGTGTTAGCAAAAACTTCAGAAGAGAAGGATTTAGGGGTAGTGATTTCTGACAGTCTCAAAATGGGTGAGCAGTGTGGTCGGGCAGTAGGAAAGGCAAGTAGGATGCTTGGCTGCATAGCTAGAGGTATAACAAGCAGGAAGAGGGAGATTGTGATCCCCTTATATAGAGCGCTGGTGAGACCACATTTGGAGTACTGTGTTCAGTTCTGGAGACCTCACCTACAAAAAGATATTGACAAAATTGAACGGGTCCAAAGACGGGCTACAAGAATGGTGGAAGGTCTGAAGTATAAAACGTATCAGGAAAGACTTAATGAACTCAATCTGTATAGTCTGGAAGACAGAAGGAAAAGGGGGGACATGATCGAAACATTTAAATATGTTAAAGGGTTAAATAGGGTTCAGGAGGGAAGTGTTTTTAACAGGAAAGTGAACACAAGAACAAGGGGACACAATCTGAAGTTAGTTGGGGGAAAGATCAAAGGCAACATGAGAAAGTATTATTTTACTGAAAGAGTAGTAGATCCTTGGAACAAACTTCCAGCAGACGTGGTTGGTAAATCCACAGTAACCGAATTTAAACATGCCTGGGATAAACATATATCCATTGTAAGATAAAATACAGGAAATAGTAAAAGGGCAGACTAGATGGACCATGGGGTCTTTTTCTGCCGTCAGTCTTCTATGTTTCTATGTTTCTATGTATCAATTTTTTAAATAAAATTTTTAAATGAAATTAAGGTCACATCCAACAAGGAGTAGAAAATTTCATGAAATATGAGAAATAGCCCCTGACTTACTACTGAATTTCCAAGGTGGAATTTCACCTGGAGATGCCAGCACCTGGAATTGTAAAATCATGTTTATTTATTTATTTGATTCATTTGATTTTTATGCCGCCCTTCTCCTTAGACTCAGGGCGGCTTACAACATGTTAGCAATAGAACTTTTTAATAGGCTAGCCTATTGCCCCCACAATCTGGGTCCTCATTTTACCCACCTTGGAAGGATGGAAGGCTGAGTCAACCTTGAGCCGTTGATGAGATTTGAACCGCTGACCTACAGATCTACAGTCAGCATCAGTGGCCTGCAGTACAGCACTCTACCTGCTGCGCCACCTCGGCTCTGTTGTAATAAGTGAAGTGTTTTCTTAAAAGGCCGTAAAAGTGAAGGGCCACTGTCATGTCACTTTCCCCCCCTGTTACCTAGCTATGAATTCAGGGACTCCATTGGATGGATCATCTAACCATGTAGGCTTAATCCATCACGTGCTAATAGCTGTTATAAATCTTGCTTTCAAGTCTTATTAACTATGAGTAGAAATGCAGCCCTGCTTTGAAGTTCTGGCATGGATTCATTCTTTCCCTCTTTGTGTGTGGTTTTTGTTGCAGCTGACCAGAGAGTTTTTTACCAAGGAACTGAAAAAGCATTATCAGGGGAACAATGAATCAGACGTCTTTTCTTCCACCTGGAACTCAGTCATGATCACAGTAAGTACTTGATTGTTTAATGCATCCTGATATGGATTTGAAAAAAAATCTTAATTACAGAACAGAGTCAGGACTGGCTCATGCTTACTTGATACCAGGAAATCCCCGGACTGTAGACTATATTGGGAAATCCTGCCCACCAAACAATAATAAGTGGCAAGTAATTTAGGAAGTTTTGCCAAGAAAATCATAGACATGAGATTACTAGGAGCTGAACTTGATTTAAAGGTAAACAAAATTGACATTCATTTTACATAAAACCGTGGCTGGCAGTTGCACAAAAGAATAAAAGCACAATTAATTTTGACAGAATAGGAAAGAAAAGAAAAGTAAGAGACAGGGGAATGGAAGGCTCACCCTCCTACAGTATAAATGCTTCTATTCCGGTTCAATAGGAGTTTCACTCTGGGAATGTATTTAGGATTATACAGCCAGGCTGGCACAGTGATTGGAATGCAGTATTGCAGGCTAACTCTGCCGACTGCCAGCAGTTTGATTCTCATTGGCACAAGGTTGACTCAGTCTTCCATCCTTCCAAGGTTGGTAAAATGAAGACCCAGATTGTTGGGGGTAATATGCTGACTCTGTAAACTGCTTAGAGAGGGCTGTAAAGCACTGTGAAGCACTGTATAAGCCTAAGTGTTACTGCTATTACAGCACCAGAACACAATTTTGCATCTCTATATTCAAAAATAATTTCTATTAAATAGTGAGACTTTCTTCCAAATAGGTATGAGTAAGCCCAAAGAGAGACCTAATGTGTCCAAGTGCTCTAACTATAACAGAATGGCAGAAAAGGTAAACAGGTGACAATTGCAAACTTCTACTCTTTTGTTGACACCATTTATAGGACTGGCTTTCAAACAAGCAGCTTGTTGTCTTTATGCATTGGCTGGGTTGGGGATCTACAAGGTATGAGTTCGAGGCACCTCCTGTTTCTTAACTATGGAAGCCTTTTTTAACAGAAGTAAAGCAAAACCTGAAAAAAAAGTCGGCCAGATATTGAAGGAATAAAATAAAATCTCTGAGATATGTGTGTGAAAGATCGGCAACAGTGGTTTTTCCCAACTAGCTTTTCTTGTGCCCATTTTGTTCTCTGTTCATTGCAAAACAAAACAAAACAGAATTAATTGTGCCAGGCTGCTTAAATTATGATATTTAAGTTGTTCTATATGCTCCTGGCTTAGTTAATTTTCAGTCAGATATCACTATTAAGGAATTCGTGCCTTATTTTATGGAAATGATCTCATTTGGCATTACCAGAGGATCAAAGGCAGCAATTTGAAAATGTTCTCATTAAGTTCTAATGAAGGTTGTTATTGCTGTTGCTTTAATTGTGTCACTCCTCTGGGAAATTGTTGGGTCTTAACATATGCAAGTCCATATGTAATGGTATTCCGGGATTTTTATATTACATTTTCTCAAACAAGCACTGAAACCTGGTTCCGGGATGGGTTTGTATAATGATAAAAATAAACTAACCATATTACAACTAGTGCAAAAGAGGTTGTGATATTGAAAATATAATTTTTAATAATATAGCATTAGATAATCTGAACACTTATTTATTTTACACAATAGTTTTCCTGTTCATAAAGACAGAAAATAGCAGGCAGTTCTTTGGAAGCTAATCAAAAGTCTCAGGCTTTTCACACACTCGACTAGAAACATATCTGCTTTATTTTATTTTATTTTTATTTTATTTTTTAAAGAAAATAGTAATGTTTAGGAAAAATAGAAATTTACATCAAATATCAAATTTTAACCTCAGTTTATACATTCAGAAATCTGATTTGGTTGCTTCAGTTTTGTCTTCAGTTGTCTTCACTTTTCCTAGAAAGCAACTTAATTCTGCCAGAAATATTAACCCTTTGATCACCTTTCCCATGTGCTAGTTTGGGTGCTGTGGTGTCAATGGTCCAGAAGACTTCGCGGCAACCTCTCTTTCGAGTCTTCTGGATTCCTATCCTGCTGTTCCTGAAGCTTGTTGCAAACGGGAGCTCCAGTCTCGTGATGGACCATTCATCAATAAAGAAGAATGTTTAAAAGGAAAGGAAGTGTATCAGAACCAACAGGTAAAGAGATTATCAAAAGTATTGTGCAAAAAATTCCTGCCTTGATAAAATTCTTTATCTGAATGATTGAAGACTATATCCTTTCTTTGGCTAAACTTCCAGGTTTTTGTACAAGATAGAGTAAAATAATAATAAAGAAATAAATGATAGGAAGAGAAACCAGGATTGGCTCTTTTAGTTTTTGCTAAATGCAAGTTTATGTGTATGTTTATGTTTATTAGATTTGTATGCCGCCCCTCTCCGTAGACTCGGGGCGGCTCACAATACAATAAAAACAATTCATAACAAATCTAATAATTTACAATTTAAGATATTTAAAAAACCCCATTATTAAGCAGACATACATACAAGCATACCATACATAAATTGTATAGGCCCAGGGGAGATGTCTCAGTTCCCCCATGCCTGACAACAAAGGTGGGTTTTAAGGAGTTTACGAAAGGCAAGGAGGGTAGGGGCAGTTCTAATCTCTGGGGGGAGCTGGTTCCAGAGAGTCGCGGCCACCACAGAGAAGGCTCCGACATTGTTTAGTTGACGGGACCCGGAGAAGGCCCACTCTGTGGGACCTAATCGGTCGCTGGGATTCGTGCGGCAGGAGGTGGTCTCGGAGATATTCTGGTCCAATGCCTTGAAGGGCTTTAAAGGTCATAACCAACATTTTGAATTGTGACCGGAAATTGATCGGCAACCAATGCAGACTGCGGAGTATTGGAGTAACATGGGCATACCTGGGGAAGCCCATGACTGCTCTTGCAGCTGCATTCTGCACAATCTGAAGTTTCCGAACACTTTTCAAAGGTAGCCCCATCTAGAGAGCATTACAGTAGTTGAACCTTGAGGTGATGAGGGCATGAGTGACTGTGAGCAGTGAGTCCCGGTCCAAATAGGGCCGCACCTGGTGCACCAGGCGAATCTGGGCAAACGCCCCCCTCGCCACAGCTGAAAGATGGTTCTCTAATGTGAGCTGTGGATCGAGAAGGGAGCCCAAGTTGCGGACCCTCTCCGAGGGGGTCAATAATTCCCCCCCCGGTGATGGACGGACAGGTGGGATTGACCTTGGGAGGCAGAACCCACAGCCACTCCGTCTTATCAGGGTTGAGTTTGAGTCTGTTGGCACCCATCCAGTACTTAAGAATCAGAATAGAGTTGGAAGGGACCTTGGAGGTCTTCTAGTCCAGTGCACTGCTCAAACAGGAGATCCTATACTATTTCAGTCAAGTGACTGACTAGCCTCTTCTTAAAAACCTTCAACTTCTGAGGGCAAGCTGTTCCACTGGTTAATTATCCTCAGCGTTAGGAACTTTCTCCTCCGTTCCAGGTTGCTTCTCTCCCTGATTAGTTTCCATCCTTTGTTTCTTGTCCTGCCCTCTGGTACTTTGGAAAATAAATTAACCCTCTCCTCTTTGTGGCAGCCTCTCTAATACTGGAATACTCTTATCATATCCCCCTAGTCCTTCTTTTCTCTAGACTAAACCTAAATCCTCCTGCCATTCTTCATATGTTTTAGTCTCCAGACCTTTGATCATTTTAGTTGCTCTTCTTACAAAACCAGGTTCCTCCCTTATGAAACCAGGTTGCAACGCCTTGGTCTCTTCAGCCTTGAAAAGCGGCGTGTAAGGTGTGACTTGATCGAGGTATAAAAAATCATGAGTGGGATAGAAAAGGTGGATAGAGAAAAAATATTTTCTCTATCACACAATACTAGGATGAAGGGGCACTCCCTAAAGCTCATAGGTAAGAAAGTGAGGACAAATCAAGGGAAATATTTCTTCACCCAGAGGGTCGTTGGTTTATGGAATTCACTTCACGACCTCAGAAGAGGTAATGACAGCTGTCAGCCTGAATAGCTTCAAGACAGGTTTAGACAGATTCATGGATGCCAAGTGTATCGGTGGTTATTGAAACGGATGTCCATGTGCCGCTTCTGTGTTGGTTGAGGCAGGCTGGATTCCCTTGAGTACCATTTGTTGGGGGTCAGGGGAAAGGGAAGGTTTTGCCTTCTCTTTCTGCTCACGATCCCCATGTACAATTGGTGGGCCACTGTGTGACACAGAATGCTGGACTCGATGGGCTTTGGCCTGATTCAGCATGACTCTTCCTAGGTTCTTAGGTTCTCTGAACTTTTTCTGAGGTCTCAATATCATTTTTGTAATGTGACCAAAACTGGATGTAGTATTCCAAGTGTGGTCTTACCAAAGCTTTATAAAGTGGTGCTCTTACGACCTTTACATTTTCAAGAAACATCATCTAGTAGGAACATATTTATTTTTTAATTCCATTTTCTTAGCCCCCTATCTCAGTCAATGACTTTCAGCAAGATTCAGCATTCAAAAAGATAGGTTCATTCTACCAGATTGAGTTAGACAGGTAGAGACTGTTGGAAAAAAGTGAACTCTCAGTTAACCCATCCCAGGACATGTAGGGCTTTAAACATGGTAAACAGCACCTTGAACTGCACCTGGAAATATACCAGTAATCAGTGTAGCTCACACAGAAGTGATGTTACAGGTGCTGCATATCTGGCACCACTTACTACCTATGTAAGCCACATTCTACACCAGTTGATGTTTCCAAATGCTCTTCAGGGATAGCCCCACTAGAGCAGTAGAGCAGTTTAGATCATATCATAGTGGTCTAAATTTTGCAAATGGTTAATTAATATTTTAAAATAATGATGCATCTATAGCCATGATGGTAAACCTTTTAGACACCAAGTTTCCAAACCGCAGACACGCACATGCCCAAACTGAAAGGTGTGCATGCATGTGTGAAGAAATGTGCGTGCATGCATGCATGGACATGTGCATGCACAGCAGAGACCCAAGACCAGCTGACCAGCAGGATGCGGAGCATCCCAACACCGGCAGCACAGCAAGAGGTAAGATCTTTTTCTTTTGTGAGCTTCTGTTTCATCGTTTGCAGTGAAACAGAAGCTCACTGAAGAAGCACTACAGAGATATGAGCTGGGACGACGGCACACATGCCAGCAGATATGGTTCTGTGTGCCACCTCTGGCACACCTGCCATAGGTTCACCATCACAGATCTATAGCATAGGGCAGTGATCGTAAACCTATGGCACGGGTGCCACAGGTGGCACACGGAACCATATCTGCTGGCACGCAAGCTGTTGCTATAGCTCAGCTAAAACATGCATTTGTGTGCTGATTTTTGGCTCACACAGAGGCTCTGGGAGGCTGTTTTTGGCTTCCAGAGAGCCTCTGCGGGGATGGGGGAAGGAGTTCTTACTCTCTCTCAGCTCCAGGGATGCCTTTGGCGCCTGGGGAGGGCAAAACATGAGCCTACTGGGCCCACCAGAAGTTGGGAAACAGGCCATTTCCAGCTTCCAGGGGGAGGAGAGTTGTTTTCACTCTCCCCAGACATTGAATTATGAGTGTGGCACTCACACATGTGCGATAGTGTGCACATATTTATTTATTTGTTTGTTTGATTGATTTGTATGCCACCCCTCTCCGAAGACTCGGAGTGGCTCACAACAATAAAACAGTACAAATCCAATTGATTAAAACAATTTAAAAACCCTTAATATAAAAAGCAGTCATACATCTCATATAAACCATACACATGCTCTTTTGGCACCTGAGAGAAAAAAGGTTCGCTATTACTGGCATAGGGGGGCATGTCTGCAGAATAGTGGAAAATGAACCAAAGAATCTTGCAACAGTGCTTCTACTCACAAAGCACATATGAACAACTTAAGCATCATAGAGATTTTATAACCTGTCTTCCAGTCTAAGGGGTTTTTTTTCCAAAAGGTAAACAAGTTGATTAAGCTTAGAAGCCCAATCAAACATTTCCTGACGTAAGTGTGGTGGGAAATATTTTCAGAATTCTTTTCCTTCATGCCTTGTTCATTGTGATGAACATTGGTCAATTTTTCTGTAACTTAATACTGTTCAGTCATGTTTGTTACCTTGTGTTGTGATTCAGCCTGAGGCTCCTCAGGGACCGGCTGGATCTCTGCCGGATCCATGCCCAGAGGAGGAGGACAGTGAACAGGAGGGGGAGGACCAGGCAGACGGGGGAGAGGAACATCAGGAAGAGGAGGAGGGAGAGCAGCCTGAGACCCCCTGGGGGGGGCTCTCCCCAGCTAGTAGCCTGGATTCATTGGATGAAGACGCACAGGCTATAATAGACATGAGGCAGCGACAAGCAGCTCAAAGACGGGGCCAATTAGAAAGGTATTTCCATCCCTGAATTGGCAACAGCTGGGTTTGGGTGTGGTTCTCCTCAGCAGGGTTGAAAAGGCAGGCCCGCCCTTACAGTCTTGTGGAGTGTTATCAACTGGGAGTCCTGTGACCTTGCTTCGATCCTCGGCGTCTCTGATCTTGGCTTGTGGCCTAGAAGTCTGGAAGACTTGGGGGACGCGTGGGTTTTATTATCTCCAGCGTTGTTTTTGCCAGCAAGAATCCTGTTTTATTGCCTGGCCTTCGTGAAACCTCTGTGAAGCTTCATAGTGTTCCTGTCTGTAAGAACAGTTTTTGTTACCTCTGTTTGCTTTGAATTATATAAACTGCCTTTGCTTTTTACCAGTGTGTCTGCTACTCTTTTTGGTTGGTGTTGGCGTCTGGGGGGACCCAGACAGAACACCTTGGATTATTTTTTAACTGTTCCACACTAGGACAATATGACTACACTAAACAAGAACTAAACTCTCAAATAGTGCTTCTTGTAGTTTCTGTCTTTCAGTAAGGATGAGTAGGGACCACCTTCCACAGGGTCTAAGGAGTTTTGCCTTCCCATTTGCAACCCTCTTTTTTCTGGAATAGTTCATCTCCTCAGATCAAATCAGCCTCAATCTTAACCTTGTTGTATTTTAGGAGAGCTTGCAAAAATGTGGCCTTCTTGGATAGCCTAGGAAGGCAGCTGGGATTTGCTGAAAGCTCCAGTCTTTCAATATTGATAGTTCCTCCCTGCCTGTATTTTTCTTTGTAATGTTATAAAATATGATTATAATGAATAAATTTGAACTTTATATTTTTATATTGACTGTTTTTATTAATTGTGTTACACTGCCCACGCTCCCATTTTGTAAGATGGGCAGCTGCTCATTTTCGATTAATCAGTGAAGAATAAATAAATCATTTGTAATGCTCCTTGTTAATAATTATTCTGTTATTAAAATGTATTGTTTTGTTTTGTTTTATTTTTTATTTTAATTTCTTTCTTTTTTGCTCAGTGTCCCCTTAGTTTGAAATTAACTTGGTAATTTATTAATTAGATGCACTCACTTTGCATAGACATTTATTTCAAGATAGATTTCTTTCTTTCTTCCCAGGGTTGCTACACTGTGATCCTGAATTCCCTTGAAACCTATGTGTATCTTGCAGGAGCTCTTGCCATTGGTGTTTTAGCCATCGAGGTACAGTACAAGTGGGATCCTCCTGGTCCCAGTAATGTCAAAAGATGCCTCCTTTCCTTATGTTCCTACCACAGCCTCCTCATCTGAATTTTTATTTTCTAGTCAGAAAGTTAGAAACATAGAAACATAGAAGACTGATGGCAGAAAAAGACCTCATGGTCCATCTAATCTGCCCTTATACTATTTCCTGTATTTTATCTTACAATGGATATATGTTTATCCCAGGCATGTTTAAATTCAGTTACTGTGGATTTACCAACCACGTCTGCTGGAAGTTTGTTCCAAGGATCTACTATTCTTTCAGTAAAATAATATTTTCTCACGTTGCTTTTGATATTTCCCCCAACTAACTTCAGATTGTGTCCCCTTGTTCTTGTGTTCACTTTCCTATTAGTTACTTGTAGGAATGTATTTTCTAAAAAAATGATTTTTATTTCTCAAATTTGGACATTGCAAGATGTGCAGAGTTCAACTCCCAGAATTTCCCTGGCTGGGAATAATTAGACAATTATTACCAAATTTGAGAAAAACTAACTCAGCGGTAGTACCTTAGGTTTTATGTGAATAGAAGCACATTACTGGCATTCCTTCAAGCAGCTAGTGGTTGAGAAAATTAAAGTGAGGTATGACTCAAAACTGCTGCACACCTCTTCTTATTAGTTTGGGAGCTGATTTGGAAGGCTAAAGTTTGAATGGGCACTGAAAATCCTATATAATCCTCCTAGTTGCTAACTTGAAGCGTTTATCTGTGCTGGGAAACAACTATCCTGCACTGCCCTCTAGTGTTAGCCCTAGCTTATTCACTCATTCTAAATACATATGTTTGAGATGAGGTCAGTATTACTTCATAAAGCTGCGTGGAAACAAAGCAATTATTTATTTATTTATTTATTTATGATTGATGGATTGATTGAGTGATTGATTGGTTGTTTGGTTGTTTGGTTGGTTGGATTAAGAACATAAGAAGAACCATGCTGAATCAGGCCAAAGCCAATCGAGTCCAGCATTCTGTGTCACACAGTGGCCCACCAATTGTCCTTGGGGATCTTGAGTAGAAAGAGAAGGCAAGACCCTCACTTTCCCCTGACCCCCAACAAATGGTACTCAAGGGAATCCTGCCTGCCTCAACCAATATAGAGGCGGCACATGGACATCCATTTCAATAACCTTGGATTTATATGCCACTCCTTTCTGAGGACTCATACAACATATAAAAAGAGACAATAAAATACAGTAAGCTAAATCCAATTAATTAAAACTAAGTAAACTGTTCTAAAATCCTTAATTATATTAAAAGTCAATCATACCCATTCAAACAACAAGCATACATAACATACATACATACATCTCCTTTTCTAATTTAGCATTCATTAGAAAATTATTCCTGTATTCACTTATGGATCAGTTTAGTAGGGGTTTTTTTAGGCTTTTGTAGAGATTTTCAAGATTTGATGGGGTTGCTTAAGTTTCCACATGTTGCATGGATGAACTATCCTGGCTTAAGGAGTCCTGGGTATTCTTCAGCAGAGGTGATTCTATAGTTAAATGTATGTCACAGCATATTCTTCCTAGACGGGCGGCATACAAATCTAAATAATATTTATTTATTTATTTATTTATTTATTTATTTATCTAGATTTGTATGCCGCCCCTCTCCACAGACTCGGGGCGGCTCACAACGAGTGAAAAAAGACAGTTAGCGACAAATCTAAATTCCTACTAAAAAACATTTTAAAAACCCCATTTCCTAACACACATACATACACACATACCATTCATAAATTGTACGCCCAGGGGAGATGCCTCAGTTCCCCCATGCCTGACGACACAGGTGGGTCTTAAGGAGCTTATGAAAGGAGAGTAGGGGCAGTTCTAATCTCCGGGGGGAGTTGGTTCCAGAGGGCCGGGGCCGCCACAGAGAAGGCTCTTCCCCTGGGGCCCGCCAACCAATATTGTTTAGTTGACGGGACCCGGAGAAGGCCCACTCTGTGGGACCTAATTGGTCGCTGGGATTCGTGCGGCAGAAGGCGGTCTCGGAGATATTCTGGTCCAGTGCCATGGAGGGCTTTAAAGGTCATAACCAACACTTTGAATTGTGACCGGAAGTTGATCGGCAACCCATGCAGACTGCGGAGTGTTGGTGAAACATGGCCCTACCTAGGTAGGCCCATGACTGCTCTCGCAGCTGCATTCTGCACGATCTGGAGTTTCCGAAACTTTTCTGGAGTTTCCGAACCTCGAGGTGATGAGGGCATGAGTGACTGTGAGCAGTGAGTCCCGGTCCAGATAGGGCCGCAACTGGTGCACCAGGCGGACCTGGGCAAACGCCCCCCTCGCCACAGCTGAAAGATGGTTCTCTAATGTGAGCTGTGGATCGAGGAGGACGCCCAAGTTGCGGACCCTCTCTGAGGGGGTCAATAATTCCCCCCCCAGGGTAATGGACGGACAGATGGAATTGTCCTTGGGAGGCAAAACCCACAGCCACTCCGTCTTATCCCACCCCTCATTAGATTATCTGAACCAAAGAAAAGGAGATGGAAGAAACTATTGGAATTTGTCAATTAAAAAATAATAATCTTAAAGAGCTGAAGCTTTAAATTGATCATTGGCTCACAGGGAGGCCATAAAAACAATTAAGGAAATGTATGATATTACTTCAGCAGGATTAAGTTGCTATTTAGTGATTATTTTCCACAGACAAAGTTTGAAGCAAATTTGTCCAACTGGCCTCCAAATTCTTGCGGGCTAAGGAAGAACAGAATTCCCCATCCTTCTTTAAAAAAAGTGTACAAACTTTAATCAGGAGAAAAAGTGTTAATGATTTCCATACAAAATAGTTCTTTTGGATAAAACTGAAATAAAATTGAATCCTAGACTAATTCTTCCAATAGTTCTCCTTTTTTTAAAGCTAAGTATTGCTACACTTTTCTGTTATAGTAAGATTCAGTGGGGACCTATTTTGCCATGTTAGATATAAATGTTGTCTCTGACATAGCATGTAGATCAGGAGTGAGTTCTACTTACTTTGCCCACCAGTTCACATCACGACGGAAGTGCATGTCTATTCCTAGAAAATATTTTTTTAAAATAGTACCTGTGCATGCACAGAAGCAAAAGTTAGCTTCTGTATATGGGCAGAAGCAAAATCCAAAATGGAGGTGGCCACAAACTGCGAACGACAAAACCAGCTCTGTGACGTCATGACCGGTTTACTAACAGTTCTAAAGAACCAACTAGAACCAGTAGGAACCCACCTTTGATATAGATAATACTCCCTAATATCCTTCTAATACTTCAGATTTTCATAGAGATGGGCAGACAGACAGATCTGCATACATCCACATATAGATCCACATACGTCCATATTTGATATGTCTCTAATACATAACTACTTTTAAATTTACAATTTTATGTCCTTTATGCCTTCTGTGTCTACTTTATATGGCTCCTAAATTCAACTTTTTATCTATTATATTTTAAGGTTTGTTCCTAATGGCTATTTATATACAGTGGTACCTCATCATACGAACTTAATTGGTTCCAGGAAGAGGTTCGTAAGGTGAAAAGTTTGTAAGATGAAACAATGTTTCCCATAGGAATCAATGTAAAAGCAAATAATGTGTGCAAATCCTTCAGGAAAATCCCAAACTTTAGAAGGGAGGTGAACAGAGGGCAGGGAGGAGCAGCTAAAGGGGACGGGTGGAAGAAGCAAGGCTAGGCTAAAGGGTGAGTGGGAAGGAAGAAAGGCAAGGGGGGCGCCCCTCCCTTTTCTTTCTTCAAAAGACACCATTTCAGTGCCTTTGCAAGCACCTTGTTCTCTGCAAAAAATTTCTTCCCCCAAGCTGCCCCTCCCTCCTCCCTTTTCTTTCTTAAAAAGACACCGTTTCAGTGCCTTTGCAAGCACGTTGTTCTCTGCAAAATCTTTCCTACTCCAAGCAGCCCCTCCCTTTTCTTTCTTCAAAAAAGGGGGGGAAAGAAACCCCTTCATCCCAGCAGCAGCTGCTTGGGTTCGTAAGGTGAAAATAGTTCGGAAGAAGAGGCAAAAAAATCTTAAACACCGGGTTCGTATCTTGAAAAGTTCATTAGAAGAGGCGTTCATAAGATAAGGTACCACTGTATATATAAACACACACCCTTAAAGGTCTATGACTGTAATAAAATGGATTTGGTTTGATCTGTAATAATAACCAGGATCCTCTCTTTTGTTTTATGTCTTTTACAGCTGTTTGCTATGATCTTTGCTATGTGCCTCTTTCGGGGGATCCAGTAGGAAGCATTTCATGAGCCACAAATGATTTTTTTCAAGGACTTGCTTTGAAGAAGGAAAAGAAAGAAGATAAATTTTATTTTTCGGTTAGCAAACTAAAAAAAGGAGGGAAAGGACTGTAATATATTAATGATCAAAAGGATTGTACTTCAGGGGCTGGAACTTTGAGGTGCTGTCTTGTTCCTTGCCATCTCCAAGAGGAGTCATTCATCTGAAGCCACTCAAATGGATTGCACTAAAAACCTGCAAGTCAGGGATGGGAAATGAACTCTAATAATATCCAGGATGTTGTCTGGAACACACATCTCTCATACAATAATGATCCACTGATTGAAGAAGATAAAGAAGACTACCTACTTTAAACCAGATCTTCATTTAAAATACTAAAACTGTCATCTAAAGCATTGAGATATATACAGGTTACTTCAGTTTTAAGCTAAGAGGGGGAAATGCATTGGCACTTGACTTGCAAGCCTTCTACCAAGATAAATAGTTTTCCATCTCATGTGTGATCCAGAAGATACAAGCATTCAGGAATGCTTGGAATGGAGAATGTCTTCTCCAAGAATCTTGAGGATGGGGTTGTGTGTATCAGATCTAATGGTGAAAATTGGGGTAAGCTGAAATCAGTGCATACCATTTTAGTGCATACCCTTAAATTTCCTGATCAGTGTTATATGAAAACAAAGACTAAAGCAGCTCAGCTGCTGGGTCCCTCACCTTAAAGGAAAAAAAAAGTATGTTCTTGTCTAGAATTGTTGGTGCTGTCTCCCATAAGGAGATGTATCTGTTTTGGGTTTTTTAGGCTTTTGAATGTCTTGTCACCATCATGCTCTGTGAAAAATACATTGCCAAGTTTGGCCTTCATATAGCAATTGATTTAGCTTGGTGTCTTGTCCCCATGTGCCTTTCAATTGTGTTAAAAATAATCCCCAACAAGCACGGAAAGCAGTGAGGCTGTTTTGCAGTTGCCTTTTGCAAAATTTAATTTGTAAGTTTTGTGGTGTTGCTTCTGACCTAGGCATTCTTCGCTTTAAAAAACCCCAATATACTCTTTATTTTATTTTATTTTTATTTTTATTATTTTTAACTATTGTCAAGTTCTAGCTTTAGTGGTCTATTATCCACTCAGCAAACACAGTCAATAAGCCCAAAAGGGCAGAATTGAAGTTTCAAGACATACAAATAGCAATGTGTAAAAACATTTGAAGTATAAAACAAAGAACTTTGAGCTTTGATCTCAAGTTTTAAATAGTTATTTCCAGTTTGAAATAGTTTTCCCTGATCATTCCAGAAGAGCCAACCTGCCCAAAAACACTTGCTTCAAACTGGGAATATTTTGGTCAGCCTTAAATTCAAGCTGTTGTGATTGCTTAGGATTCTGATGGATATTAAATTAGGGTGAAATTGCATTATTTACTGAAAGGTGGACAAAGATTTAAACTGGCAAAATAATGTGATATGACATTACTTTAAAAGAGATGGTAACCTACTACTGAAAGTGTGAATAGGATTTGCTGACATAAGATGCCAAAGATGAGATGTTGAGAATCCCTGTGGAAAGCAACATTAACAGGATGTTCATTTATAAGTAATAATCTCCACAAGTATAAGTTTGGGGGGGTGAGGGAACCAGCAGTTATTATTTGATATGAGATAAAAAATATGCTAGAACAATCATAGTTATCATGGCTATTTGGTTAATGAGCATATGATAAGTTAAATCTCAATCTTTGACAATCTCTCAAATATGATTTCAGTGTTAGTTTGTTAAGTTCTGTGCTTTAGAATTCACCATGACTTCCAAACACAAGAAAGCCAGGATCTGAAGAAGAATTCTGTTAGTTGGTCCCATCTAGAGATCCTGATCTCCCACAATACATTTTGTTAGTAGAGTGGGGGGGACAGAATTATATTTGAACAAGGAGAGACATAATAAGAGGGGTTGGAGGTGCTTACCTTTGATTTCGTAACCTATTATTGGCTGTTACCATGGGGCAGGTCCAGCAAATGAACTGCAGGTGATTAGTGGTTTCTTTAATTCCAACTACTAAGCCTAAGCCAACAGGAAGCATACTACATGTGCTATTAATTTTTATTCAGAAATCTCTGAAGATCAATACCTATTTCAAGGAGTTGGCCCTGAGATATGTTCGCTGGCTTCCTCCAAAAGATACTTATACCCTGAAAAATGAAACTTATTAAGTGAAAGGTGGGACAGGTGGCAGAACTAAGAGAAATCTAATATAGTTTCCTATTCTATTTCTGTTTCAGAATCTCAGTGCCTATGGGTCTTTACTCTAGCTTATCTGATGGTTTTCTAATTTCTGACTCACTCTGCTATCTCCAGTTTGCGCTCCAGTTTGAACACTTTTCTGTTTTAATGTTCCCTTTCCTTTCAATACTTCAGCACAAGCACTCACGATAATCCCAAAGAAAATCCTAAAGAATGACACTGAGCTAGCTGTATGAGCAATCAAATCTAATCTACTCTTTAGTAATGGCTTAATCTAGCTTCTGTTTAAGCAATTCCAATGAAAGGGAGACCACCACTTCCTTGGCAGAGAAAAGAGAGCCAATTTTTTTACAAAATAATGGGAATTAACTTGCTGGCTTCAAAGATTCCCGTCAAAAACATCTGACACTTACTGCAAAACCACACTAATGTCTGACAGAAGGAATAAATGTATTTATGTAAGAGAATTATTAAAAGTAACAGTATCAGATTTGACCATGCATGCAATGAGAAAAACGCAATTGGGATTTTTGTGATGTCAGATTTGCTAAATTCATTTTAGAATAGTCAAGGATTGTAAGATTGATTTTCTATTCTGTGTTTAGTTAGAGTTAGGCTGCTGCCGTTAGATCCCAAATATCATTTGTTTGGTTTAGGCTTAGCAGATCAGATTAAAGTGAGCCTTTTTGGGGGGGGGGTTCATAAACTTTGGTGTATTATGGGAGCCCAGCAAAATATAGAATTATGATTCAACAATCTATAGCTCAGCATGATACATGACCCAACCCTTCCAGCAAATTCCAAACTGCATCATCTCTCTTCCTGACCTGAAAATAGATTAAAGGGCAATTTCAATTCCAAATAAACTTGTGCCTGAACCCTTTGTCACTAATCTTATTAAGAAGAAGGGATGACCCATAACATGTTCTTCTACCCAAGCTTAAGTGAAATGAATATATTCTGCTCAAAAAAAAAAAAAGGGAACACTCAAATAACACATCCTAGATCTGAATGAATGAAATATTCTCATTGAATACTTTGTTCTGTACAAAGTTGAAGGTGCACAACAGCATGTGAAATTGATTGTCAATCAGTGTTGCTTCCTAAGTGGACAGTTTGATTTCACAGAAGTTTGATTTACTTCGAGTTATATTGTGTTGTTTAAGTGTTCCCTTTATTTTTTTTTTGAGCAGTGTATATGGCTAAACCCTTGCAGAGATTGAATGCTTCAAATGGAGTTTGTCCAGAAGAAACTGGGTCAGGGCTGTCTCCTTCTTATGTTGGTGTTTGTGACTCTAGATCCACCCAAGTATTTCTCATTCTCTGTGGTTGTCACTGTTGCAAGTGCCTGGGAAGCAGGTCACTTATAAAGTAAATGTTGAGATCTATTTTAAATGTTCCTTTTATTAGAAGGCTAGAGCTAATTTAACTTGTATTCCTTATTGTAATGCTTTTTATATTGAAAGGGATTTTTTGTAACATAAAAATAGGATGCTATTCTGAAGCATTTGCACAGTTTCTGTGTGCATTTCTTAAAAAATGAAAAGATAAAAATAAAGACACTGTGACAACAAAGCTTTACTTTCCACAATTCACGGCTTCTGCGTTTTTCTTTTTGAAATTGAAGTGTAATAAGCCTTTTTCCTGAGGGGGAAAAATAGAGTCAAAATCCAACAGTAAAACTTTGCACTGAAAATATGGAACAATTAGACCATGTCCTGTTCCAAATTATGAAATCCGATATAATCACCAAGTTGGGTTTTTTTATTTTTGTTTTGAGTTAAGACTGGGTTGGCGCTTACTCTTCAGAGATCACACAAAATGTTTTGACTTTTTGAAAGCATTTGCACGTTCACTGTGAAAAGCCTGCAGGAAGCCGGAATGTACATTGAAGACATTTTTGAAAACACAATTGTTTTTAGATTGTCAAGGTTATTTGAATAAAGTTGGCACAGGATGGACTTTATCTTAAAGGCTCAAAGGGAAATGTTCTTCAACCACAATTGAACTTTTTATATACAGCGAGCACATTAAAGAATGATCTCTTGGGGTTACATATGAATGGATCAATAAACAAAGGTTATTTGCCCAAATGTTATTTTGGAAAAAAAAAAAGGCTTAGAAATACAATACTTTACTTAAACGCAAAAACCAGTAAGGATATGACTGTAGCCATATCCAGCATAACATTCTTACACCAACACTCCGCAGTCTGCATTGGTTGCCGATCAATTTCCGGTCACAATTCAAAGTGTTGGTTATGACCTATAAAGCCCTTCATGGCATCGGACCAGAATATCTCCGAGACCGCCTTCTGCTGCACGAATCCCAGCAACTGATTAGGTCCCACAGAGTCGGCCTTCTCCGGGTCCCGTCAACTAAACAATGTCGGTTGGTGGGCCCAGGGGAAGAGCCTTCTCTGTGGTGGCCCTGATTCTCCAGAACCAGCTCCCCCCAGAGATCAGAACTGCCCCTACCCTCCTTGCCTTTCGTAAACTCCTCAAAACCCAGGCATGGGGGAATTGAGATATCTCCCCCGGGCCTATATAATTTATGTATGGTATGTTTGTAGGTATGTCTGCTTAAAAATGGGATTTTCTTAACTACTTTAAATTTTAAATTGTAAATTATTAGATTTGTTATGAATTGTTTTATTATGTTGTGAGCCACCCCGAGTCTACGGAAAGGGGCGGCATACAAATCTAATAATAAATAAAATAAAAAATAAAATGAATTCTATTGCAGGGGCCACTAACAGTATGCAAAGTACAGAAAAGGAGTAAGAAATAGTAAGCCAAAGAAGTGAAAAGACAATAGAAACAAGAAAAGAAACGTAGCCGGGTTTAAACCAGCACTGCTCAATATTCCTCTCTTTACATTTTTTTGCTTTGCAAACCATACTTAGTTTGCTTTGCATTTAGTTTATGTATGCAGTGTACCAATTCATATTTTGTCTTTTTTATCCTCAAATTTACCACCTCTCTATTTTTCAGGAACTCATCAATTTTCTCCAAACTGATATCTTTCTTGGTCTCCTCCAACCTGTTTGAGGTCTTAGTCATCTGTGTACAAAAATCTATGCACATTTATATCCTAAAGTGACACACAGATCTAATATTACCATATGCATTCCTGCAAGGGTGGGTTCCTACCAGTCCGGTCCAGTGTGGGTGCTCTGATAGCAGCCCACCAATGATGCAATTTAGACGTGATTGCTCTGGTGCCATTTCTCCCAGTCCGTGTGTGCTGCCATCTTTTTTCGGTTTGAAATGTCCTTCTGTGCATGTGCGGAAGTAGAATCTGTGCTTTTTTTCCTGGTTTGGATGGCAAATTATTATTATTATTATTATTATTATTATTATTTATTAGATTTGTATGCCGCCCCTCACAATACACACCGGTAGTGAAAGGTAAGTGGAATCCACCCCTGCATTCCTTGTATATTTATGCACAATACATTAAAGAAGAGGTAGCACATAGGTAGAACTCACTCTTCGATTAATGTTGAGATATTTTAACTGGTATCTCATTGACTTTTTGTACGTGATTTTCTTCCATCATAGAGTGCTCCTCCCATTTTCAGGAAGCAACCTTCAGCTCTTTACTCTTTCCATAATTTATATCTTTTCCCTGTATCGTGGAATTTGGGAATGCTTTCAATAAATCAACACTGCAATAAATTCATTTTTGCAAATTTATTTGGGATGAAGCCCAATAAATGGCTTGTGTGATGTGTTGTCACTGGAGTGGAGAGGGGAGGGTGGTTTTTCATTAATTAGTTGATTATTTTTTTCCATTCATTTTTTTTTTATACAAGATGTTTTTATTTGTGTAAACCTCCTTAAGTTGCCATGTGTGGAATAGGCAGCAGTATAAATTTTCTAAAATAAAAATAAATAAATAAATTTATATCACTGTCCCTATTCTTTAGAATGTTCTTCTGGTTGCATTTCAAAGTGCTTCATACCTCTCATTCTTTAGGAAACTTCAAAAAAAATCCCCTTACAATTGGCACAAGAGGGGACAGTTTTATGTTGTGTATGTGGTGCATATTTTTTAGGGATTTTAATCTTTCTTGTTCTTTTTGCATTGTTCATATTTAGCTGCCTATAACCTTTAGGAATGGTTGAAAAGCACCTTTAAGACAACCCCTGGGAATGCTTGTCCTACAAGTATAGTAAATGAACAACCAACAAAACTGCTGAAACACATCACAAGCTGAATGGTGGGGAAAAGGAATGATGGAAGGAAGCTGGGCAGCTAACTATCCATCCTTCAGCCACAAATCCTGAGTAGACACCTAATCCTGTGTCTTAGTGTTGCAGCAACCACCACCCTTTCTACTTGCCATTCTCCTTCAGTTCTGCTTCTATATATATATGAAAACCTGTAAGATGGGAATGGGACAAAACTTCTCCAAAAATCTTGCTAGAAGGTTGTTCCTCTTTCAAAACCATTTCTAGCTGTTCAGCATTATGGCTAAAATTATTATTGTCAATTAGATTTTCTCATATTAAAGACCAAAGGCAAATTAATTCAGCAACAGATAAACTTATAACTGAACTTCAGATCACTATTAACCCCTATGAAATTTTCACCACTCCCTTAATTTTTTTGCAAAGATCTGCCTATTAATTTTGGTGTCACTTTTTAAAAATGTTCAAATGCACCAGTAGATCTTTCTGCTTTAAAGACTGTCAGTGGTCTTAGAAGAAGCATGCTTCATGACAAGCTGTAAGAGATTTTTTTCAGTTGTTCATAATGTATTTTACCAATACCAGATTTTGTTGGCGTTAGCAGGCATATGGAATTTTGTAAATAAAAAAATGAGGTTGCTGGTCTATTGCCTAATGATTACTTATGTAAAATAATTGAAAGGCTAATGAAGTCTGGGTGTTTGAGATTATTTATTAGCTTCCGTTTAATAAGTGCGTTTGATTTTCACACACTTGGGAAGCCAATGAGTACTTATATTCAGTAATCCATGTTGAACTCTTGCTTTCCTGTTTTCTAGTTCAGTGGTACAGTTTATAGCTTTTATAACAATTTCGTGAAATAAATCCCTGAGCATGTTTGGTTTCAAAACAGCAGGCAAAGTGTTTGATCTTTAACAGTCTATGTTGAAGCCCCTGTTACTGTGACCCAGGATATAAATATATATACAGTGGTACCTCGACATACGAGTCTAATTCGTTCCAGACCGGAGCTCATATGTCGATCAACTCGCATCTCGAACGAATGCCTTTAGACTTTGTTTTTCACGCTGAGATAACTGGAAGCATGGAATTCTTGCGCCACCTAGTGGAAGCTCGGCTCGTATCCCAAATTTGAGTTCGGGTGTCGAACAGAAATTTTGCTCGTGTCTCGGCTCGTAACTTGGAATACTCTCATGTGGAACAGCTCGTATCTAGAGGTACTACTGTATATATATATATACTGTATATATCAGACCAATGGACTTAACTATCTAGGACAGGGCTACCAACCCCTGGTATGATCCATACCAGGCCATGGCTTATTTGAAACTGGGACATGTGAGAGGACTACATTCATATGAGCAATGTCCCAGCACACATGCATGTCAGTTCCCGGCTTGCATGGCCTGGTTCTCATTTTAGCCCCCAGCCGGGTTGCTAAGCCATAAAAGTTGGTGACCACTGATCTAGGATGGCATGGACTTAACTATTCTAGCCCTGAGAAGCTATATGTCCATGATGGCGAACCTATGGCATGTGTGCCACAGGTGGCATGCAGAGTCATAACTGCTGGCACACAAGGAGTTGACCGTAGCCCAGCTCCACCATGCATGTGGGTATCTGCCAACTGATTTTTGGCTCAGACAGAGGCTCCAGGAGGGTGTTTTCGGCTCTGGGGGGTGAGGGGAGGGCCTTGTTGCCCTCTCCAAGCTCCAAGAATGTCTCTGGAGCCTGGGGAGGGTGAAAAATGGGCCCACCAGAAGTCAGGAAATGGGGAAATGGGGGGGGACGCTGAATATAGGTGTTTGCACTATTTCAGCACCCGAGGAAAAGGTTCACCATCATTACTATATGTGATGTTGTAAGCCACCCAGAATCACCTGACAGTGGCATATAAATATAATACGTCATAGTAATATACATGAAAATGATATTGTTATACCAATATGCTACAATCTACTAGTATGATAACAATACTGGTAGATTATATGGCAGGGGCTTTATTACTAATAATATTTTGAAAGTGAGCCCTGGTAAAGAGACAATTATGAATTTTAATATGCTAATGAGTCATATTTACTATAGATATATAACAGGACAACAGCTTGATTCCTAAGTGCATATAATTCCTTTCCTTGAGACAAAGTTCATTTTAAAGATTTGGAGACTGGATTAAAGCACAGTTGAAAAGTGTTCCTTCCTCTAATTCAGTTTTCTACCTTGGAACAAAATGCTCAATACCAGACGGTAACTGCTTGGAATCATACTTATTTCATTAAGTGTACAAATCATCTTTTCTACAGAGCAAGAACTTAAAACAACTGAATGTAGCATTACAAAATTCATTCATATAGATGAATTTAATCTCTCCAGGCATTCTCTCTTAATTCTAAATTCACCACTTGAATCACCACATTTATCATAAAGTCAAATACTTTAAGAATTTCTATTCGATTCATGGTTTTTGTATGGTCTTCAGCTACAGCATACATGGTAGTCCAAGTTCATGCGCATACGTAGTTAATGCCAGAAGTTGATCAAGGCGGCAGTGTTGGAAATAGTTGAGCAGGAAAAAAAGACCACAGTAGGCAAAATCAGCACATATAATTGGCCATCCATGAATAAGTCTTTAGATTTTCCAAATACCATTACTTGTTGAAAATGAAAAGATGCTACTTCGGTCTTCAATGTTATCCAGTTTTATGGATAGTCAGGTCTTTTCACAATATAAATCAAATATCCCTTTTCTAGAGTCACTGTGCTTAGTCCAAAAAGTTTGGTCCATCTTAACAGATATATGCTAACAAATTTTTTGCAATCCATTTCAGGAAGACAGTTATGTATGTTTAATATAGGGCAAAGTACAAAAACCACTATAAGGAAATTTAAGAAAAAGTAGGGGAAAGCATGATATTCACTGTTGAATGTATTGAAAAGTAAAAGGTAAATGGTTAGATTTTAATCCTGAACTGATAGATAACGTGGTTTGTATGGAAATCACAACCAATTCCTGATTTTATTTAAAAATATCTGCAGATTTTCCCAATGTTTTGATGGGAACAACAGGGCAGGGGAAAAAAGCAAATTAGCTTTATTTGCCCAACTGATTACAATGAATTGCAGTTTGAGTAGACTCCTGGGCAGTGTTCTCTCTAAATTTTTTTTGGGGTGGGCGGAAAAGTATAGTGTCTGAGCGGCAGTCCCTTCGGGACTGGGCGACACAGAAATAATAATAAAATTTCCCTCTCGGCTTCTGGGCAGGTTTGGAAAACTCTGAGTTGATGATGATTTTTAAGTGAGCGATTGCTCACCTGCTCAGCTTAGAGGGAACTATGCCCCTGGGTATACCTGGAGCATTATGACTCGTACTTTAGTCTATGGTTTCTCTTTTTTATATATCATTAAGAACTTTGGTTTTGAGTTTGAAGAAATCAGCTTATATTTATCCCTTTTGGTTAAATAATGGATAACAGAATGGATAAAAGGACATGCTAACACTGCCATTTGTAATTGGCAAACATTACATCGACAATATAGAGAACCTTGTTTGAGGTCATGCCTACCACCAAATAGGTTAATTTGTTCTAGGTTAGCAACGTCTTGCAACTACAAGTGAGGACAATTCATATTTAAACGTCTTTGGGGCATCTTGCAGAGTCACAGTTCAAAGTAAACTGATTTAGTTCATGTACCAGGGTGCAATCCAGTTTTGGAGTTAACTGCCAAACATGACAAATGACCAAATCATTTGTAATTTCCCCCTCGGTGCTCCTAGACATACATGTGCACATAAATACCAATTTGACCATCTTTCCATTTCAAGAAGAATGAAAAGATCACCAAAATCAGTCTACCAATCTACATTCACAAATCATTCCAGCATATACAATACAAACTAACCTAGACATGTTCAGTATTTACTATGCCATTTTAGATACGTGTTTATAATCAAACTCTTGTGAATTCTTCATTTGCACTAACACTGGACAATAATTTATAAAAACTGGTAAATATTTCCCTGTGTTTTTATTTTTATCTTGAAAAAAGAGCTTGTCAAATCATGATTTCAGTTCCCTTTTCTAATGTTCCTCTTCTTAGAATTATCTGAGAGTATTTTAGTTAACAACTAATACTTTAAAAACCAAACACCTCTAACTAGAACAGTACTAAGTGGCCAACAGCAGAGAAGAAAGGGAGTAATGGTGATCAAAAATAAAAAGGCATATTTAGAAGCTGTAGCAGATTAAGGCTTCCTTCAAAAGAGTTTATTAATTTATTATTAATTTATTTATTAATTTAATTTATATGCCGCCCAACTCCCAAAGGACTCCGTTTGAATCTCTTTTTAAGTTAATAGAGTTTATGTCTGAGTTTCAGACATATGGTCATGATATCATTTTCTAAAAGGCACATTAAAGGATGTCAATATTCAACTTTCTAAGAATTCTTTATAATGTGCCTTTTGGATTTCCCCATAAGACAAGACATTGTTCCAGCCCTAGCTATAAGATTTTAGTAGATAGATTTGACAAGGGACCCAAACACAACTGACAAATGAAAAAGGAGAATACAGTGATACCTTGTCTTACAAACTTAATCGGTTCCGGCACGAGGTTCTTAAGGTGAAAAGTTTGTAAGACGAAACAATGTTTCCCATAGGAATCAATGGAAAAGCGATTAATGCGGGCAAGCCCAAAACTCACCCCTTTTGCCAGCCGAAGCGCCCGTTTTTGCGCTGCTGAGATTCCCCTGAGGCTCCCCTCCATGGGAAACCCTACCTCCAGACCTCTGTGTTTTTGCGATGCTGTGATTTCAGTGAGGCTCCCCTCATTGGGAAAACCCCACTTCTGGACTTCCGTTGCCAGTGAAGTGCCCGTTTTTGCACTGCTTGGATTCCCCTGCTGGGATTCCCATGCAGCATCACAAAAACACAGAAGTCCAGAGGTGGGGTTTCCCATGGAGGGGAGCCTCAGGGGAATCCCAGTCGCGCAAAAACGGGTGCTTCGCTGGCAACGGAAGTCTGGAGGCGGGGCATCCCAGCGGCGGCGGTGTTTGTAAGGTGAAAATAGTTTGTAAGAAGAGGCAAACAAATCTTAAACCCCGGGTTTGTATCTCGAAATGTTTGTATGATGAGGCGTTTGTAAGACGAGGTATCACTGTATAACTAAGACGCCCACTGCAATTTCAATGGAATTGCTGGGTTTATCTATGTAAACCTTGGAAAGCTGCTCCAAATTCTTTTCCAAGTCATCGTTGAACTTCAACTCCTGTCATCCCAATCCTGCACTGGCTGTTGTGACAGATGTTCAAACTAGTCGGTCTGGACTAGAGGATAGTAGAATGGAAAATCCTGGGCCATCATCTAATTTTACAGTGAAGTAAATTGGCTAACAATTGGGAATCACCCTCCCCCACATTCTGAGCAAGGCTCATTATCTCAGTCCTTTCCAAAGAGACATTAGGCAACTTTGATCTCTCTTTTTTCTTGTCTGCTGTGGCAAGGAGATCAGCACTGGACTGACACATTGATGCATGCTATAATGACTGCTTTTAAAGACAATGCACTAACGTGAACAAAAAGGAATGTGGAAAAGAAAAAGAGAATAGAAAAGCCCTCCAGTTCTTCCAAATCAACCAAGGTCTCCCACCCACCCCTAAAGTTCTGGCCATTAGACTTTCTTGGGTCTGCGTCCAACTTGATAGTAATAATAAATGCTGATAAGTACAAAGAGGGCTCGGCTGATGAGAAGAAATGTGGCTCCCATAGACACTTGGCCATTCTCAACCAAGGTGATTGAAGTCACTGAAAGAGAAAGGTGAGAGGTGAAGGCTAAAATAAGACAGCCCCACACTTACACCAAGCAAACTACCAATACATTAGCTGTCTTCTGTAATAGTGAGATTACAACAAAACCTAGTTTACTACATTCTTATTTAACAGAATGGCCATATTGCTTTTTGTTAAGTCATTACGGTTAAGTAGACCTATTTAACAATCGTGAAAAGAAGGTTATAGCTAAAACATGAAGAAGGCTGTCCCACAAATGTGCTTTTGAACATATATGTTGTCACGCTGAGAATTGCCAGCCACAGAGACATTCAGTAGTTAAAGAGTTAATGTGTGCCTTCCCTCTGATCACACCCATATTTACATCACATCCCACATAGTCACATCCGCCTGTTTACGTAGCAAGCATTCCACTCTGTACTCTTCTCTATGCAGCCATGTTCCAGCTGTTTTATAAGTGTCGCTCCTGGCACAATTTACTTTCTGTTTACTAAATAAAGTTTTGTTTACTTTGATTCCTGCCTGCCGAGTCTAATTAAAAATCCATCCCTCAACATATGTTTCTTGGTAGAAAGATACCTATAACTCAAATCTCTTTTAACTCTGTTAGATTATCTTTGCTTGAGATTGGGCTCTAAGTAGGGAGCCAGAACATTTTATGATGTTGCAAAAACCAGGGTTTATAGATATATAATTCATTGACAGTTTAGCAGTAGTAACCAGAATTGACTTTCACTGTATAAATTTTCCCTTTAGACCTGAAAATTCAAACCAAAAAAGATCAAATATTTTGCTTGGGATTCCAGTACATGTAGAAGCTTTTTAAATTTCACTGTATTTAACAGTTTTTTTTAAAATCAATTTGAAAGTTTAGTTTTCCCACTGACTTATGTTAAGAAAGCAATTTCCGAATATCTCAGAAAGTGCAAGATAGACTGGATTTCTGACTTCAGAATTTTTATCTTGTGACAACTGGCTATAAAAAGAGAAAAGACACATTTATCAGTTAGTGAAGGAATACAGAACAACAGAGTTTGAAAAGCAACTCCCTGCCTGCCCTGAAAGAAAAAAATGTTTGAAAAACAGAGGGAAGGCATAGGTTTTTTAAAATGAAATTAATCAAGCTTGTAAATTGCTTTGCTTTCAGAGCTTAGATGCTTCAGTGAATTGGGATGCAATAACTAGATGTTATCATTTTCATTTCAACACTTCTTTGTCAGCAAATATGAGTACTAATATCACTGTTGGTTTAAATTCCTGGTCTCTCAAAATAGTTAGGAAATATTTCTTTGGTTATTCAGTATTTATTTATTGGATTTCTATGCCGCCCCTCTCCAAAGACTCGGGGGTGGCTTACAATATATAAAAAACAATAAAAATATCCTAAATACAATTTTAAAGTTAAAACTAACTAATTTAAAACTCGAGTTCCTTCAAAATCAATATCTAGATCATAATATGACTGCCTCTTTTCACACACACATGCACACGTGGAGTGGGGGAGAGGGACAGAGAGATAGGGAGAGGGAGGAAGGGCGAGGGACAGAGAAGGAGAGGAGGAGAGACAGAGAGGGAGAGGGAGAAAAGGAGAGACAGAGAGAGAGATTTTGTTACTTCCTGTTTCCCAAAAGACCACTACTTACCCAGGAACTGTACTGCAAAGTAGCAAGCTTCGGTCAGTAGAGTCCAACGGATTATGACCTTCTCAGCTGTGTAGAGGGCATTCCACATGATGAGCGAGATGCCTATTGCAGATTGGAAGGGGAAAAAAAGAAGGATCAGAATAGCTGATTTAGGACAGGATAAGGAGAGCGGCAGGATATGACAGAGAAATACTGCCATTCATGTTGCTTGTAAACCAAAGCTTTATGAAAGGACAACTTCCAAATGTGAGCTACTGCAGATTCACAGGTACCATGATTTAAGCCCTCTGCCCTTTCATTTTGCAAATTTTGAAACTTGCCACAGCCAAAACTCATGAGTTTACTGTTAATTTGATCTATATAGGTTATGACCTATAAAGCCCTACATGGCATCGGACCAGAATACCTTCAGGACCGCCTTCTGCCGCACAAATCCCAGTGACAGATCAGGTCTCACAGAGTTGGCCTTCTCCAGGTCCCGTCGACAAAACAATGTTGTCTGGTGGGCTCCAAGAGAAGAGCCTTGTCTGTGGTGGCCCCAGCCCTCTGGAGTCAACTCCCCCCAGAGATCAGGACTGGCCCCACCCTCCTTATCTTTCGCAAATTACTGAAAACCCATCTATGGCGCCAGGCTTGGGGGATGTAACTGACCCTTAGCTGTTACACATGTTATGTGTGGTTTAATTGGATGGTATGACTGTTTTATAATGGGCTTTTATAATTGTTTTTAATATTAAATTTGTGCTCTGTATTTTGTTGTGAGCTGCTCCGAGCCTTTGGAGAGGGGCGGCATACAAGTCTAATAAATTATTATTATTATTATTATTATTATTATTATTATTATTATTATTATTATTATTAATTTGACACACAATCTACAGTACTGTCTTAACAAATTGTTTATCCCTTCAGTTTCTTCTCAACCACCTCCTTTTAATGTGCTAAAGCAAGTAATTTTAGTCCATGGTTTAACAAGGATATGCTTTATTTGAAAATGGATGTGACGTATTTTAAGCATTTATGATGTATCAGACTATTTTAATTATATATTAATTTAGAATTGTTCACTATCTGGTCATATTTTATCTTGTACATTTTGTTCTTTGTCTGCATTTCCTATTTGTATGTTCTTTTCCATTTTTATTTTATTATCTGTTTCCTTTCTCTACATGTGTGTAATTTTTTTTTCCTAATAGAATAGAACAGAACAGAATTCTTTATTGGCCAAGTGTAATTGGACACACAAGGAATTTGTCTTTGGTGCATATGCTCTCAGTGTACATAAAAGAAAAGATACAATTGGCAAGAATCATGAGGTTAAATACTTAATGATTGTCCTAAGGCAGTGTTTCCCAACCTTTTTTGAGCCGCGGCACATTATTTGTATTTTCAAAATCCTGGGGAACACTGAAAGGGGGGGGCGGGCTAAAGAAAAGTTTGGACAAAAAACCCTCTCTCTTCCTCCCTTTCGCTCTATTTCTCCCTCTTTCTCTCTTTTCCTTCCTTCCCTTCATTCTCTCTCTCCATCCCTCTTTCTTTCTTTCTTCCTCTCTTTTTTGCTCTCTTTCTCTCTCCCTCCTTCCCTTCCTCTATGTCTTTCTCTCTCCCGTGCTCTCTCACTCTGTCTCTCTTGCTATCTCTTTCTTGCTTTTTTCTCTCTCTCTTGCTCTCTCTCTCTCTTTCACTGTCTTGCTATATGTCTCTTTCTTTCTCTTTGCCTCTCTTGCTATCTCTCTTTCTCTCTCTGTCTCTCTTGCTATGTCTCTCTTTCTTTCTCTTTCTCTCTCTCTCTGTGCCTCTCTTGCTAAGTCTCTCTTTTTCTCTTGCTATGTCTCTCTTTCTTTTTCTCTCTCTCTGCCTCTCTTGCTATGTCTCTCTTTCTCTCTCTCTTTCTCTATCTCTCTTTCTCTGCCTCTCTTGCTGTCTCTCTTTCTTGCTCTGTCTCTCTTTCTCTGCCTCTCTTGCTATGTCTCTCTTTCTCTCTCTCTGCCTCTTATATGTCTCTCTTTCTCTCTCTCAGCTGACTGCAAGCGGGAGCCCTGACGGCGGCAGCTGGACGCGGTGCTGGACACCGTATATGCCAGGCACGCAGCGCCAGCATGTACGACGTCCAGCAGAACGTCCAACCGCCACCGTCAGGGCTCCCACTTGCAGTCAGCTGAGAGTGATCGAGCGAGCGATCCCTCTCGCCGCCGCCATCTCCCCCGACTGCCTGCGGCCGCTGCGGCCCCCCCCGCTCCCATCGGACACTTGCCGTCGACGAAAGAGGAGCTCCAGCTGGGCGGGGCGCTGCCGGTACTTCCGTCCTGGGGCTCCCGCTCACAGATGTCCCCCGCCTCCTGCTCGATGCTGCGGTTTTCGGCGCTCTCCTGCTGGGCCCCAAAGAAAGAAGGCGGGAAAAAGGTGCGAAGAATGGAGCTCTCCTTCTTCCTGCCTTCCTTCTTTGGGGCCCAGCAGGAGAGCGCCGAAAACCGCGGCATCGAGCAGGAGACAGCTGCGCGCGGGAGCCCCAGGACGGAAGTACCGGCAGCGCCCCGCCCAGCTGAAGCTTGGCGGCACACCTGGCCATGTCTCGCGGCACACCAGTGTGCCGCGGCACACCGGTTGGGAAACGCTGTCCTAAGGTACAAATAAGTAATCAGGAAACAATCAATATTAATATAAATCATAAGGAACAAGTTATAGTCCTGCAGTCATAAATGGGGGGAGATAGATGATAAGAATGATGAGAAGACTAATAATAATAGCAATGCAGCCTTAGTGAATAGTTTGACATTGGTGAGGGAACTATTCGTTTAGCAGTGATGGTGTTCGGGGAAAAACTGTTCTTGTGTCTAGTTGTCTTGGTGTGCAGTGATCTATAGCATCGAATGAAGATAGGAGTTGAAACAATTTATCAAAGTCAATCCTGGGCACTGCACTGCAATGAAGAAATGGGAAAAGGAGCGGCCATCATGAGGGAAGGGGGAAGAGCAGAGAAGGAAAGAGGGAAAGCAGCCCCCTCCCATCACACCTGCCATTTTGTTGCCCGTTTCTCTATTAGAAACATATAACATTGAAAATTGATGGCAGAAAAAGACCTCATGGTCCATCTAGTCTGCCCTTATACTATTTCCTGTATTTTATCTTAGGATGGATATATGTTTATTTAGGCATGTTTAAATTCAGTTACTGTGGATTTACCAACCACGTCTGCAGGAAGTTTGTTCCAAGCATCTACTACTCTTTCAGTAAAATAATATTTTCTCATGTTGCTTCTGATCTTTCCCCCAACTAACTTCAGATTGTGCCCCCTTGTCCTTGTGTTCATTTTCCTATTAAAAACACTTTCCTCCTGAACCTTATTTAACCCTTTAATGTATTTATTGCAATGCAGCGCAGCGTCCAGGATTCAGTTTGATGGTGTGTGGGGTGGGTGGGTGGGGGTAATTGGTTAGCCTGAGCAGGTGTGAACTGGCTGGATCCCACTACTGGCTCTGAGACTGGGAAAAATGGAAGGAAAAAGAAGTTCAGATGGACTTGAAGGATGAGGCAGGGGACAGATTGTCGTGGAGAAAAATCTATATATATTGTTGCTATGAATCAACATTGACTTGATGGTACAAATGGTAGATAATCAATCAACATAATCTATCCCATTCCTCACTAGGTTTGTGTGTCTGACACAGAAAAAAATCTTTATGCCTTGTTTTTGAATTGTCTGTGTACTTCAACAATCAATGGAAAGATAAATATAAGCAGTAAAATCCCTGCAGAAGCTCTAGAGATTACAGTGCATATATCACTAATTTACTTCCAGGAACTGCAGCTAAAGCAAAGGTAATGTTTTCCCATTAAACTGTTTGGGAACAATGTAGTATGTTGTCCCATAATCTAAACCTGTCCCCTTTGAAGTGGGAGAAAGAGAACGTACAATATTTGCTATAAAAATGAGGGTTCCTTCCAGCATAGCCAAGTTACCCTGTATTTTTATTTGCAGCCAGCAGATGCTGCTGCAGACTTTGAAAAAAGGATAAGGCAGGAAAAGTTATCCCACTGCACAAAGAACTCCCAGTGACCAGACTCAAATCTATTTTGATTTCATGCAACCATGCAAACCTTGAGCGAGACTTCTTATAGCTGTGCCCATACAGTCCCAACCTTATTTATAATTTCTCCCAGAAAGACAACAGGAATGTGAGCACAAAACAGCACTGGGTTGTGAATGCTAAAGAAAACTCATAGCCCTGAAGCAAATCATTTTAGACATCAAGCCAGCAGCTGTGGTTCAGCTTGGATAAATGCTTTCACATAAATAACCAAAATAAAAAACAAACAAACAAGCCATAGAAGCTATAGCTTATCCTTCTCCCTAACTAGATTAGTTTAATTTTATTCTACTTTATTGCACATGTCTGTAGGGTAGAGTTTGGATCTCTTTATTTGTTCGATTTATGTTCCATTTTCTCTGGAGTTGCTTACCGTTATGCGCACACTGTATATCTCCTCTAATTATATTGCCACAATGACAAGCTCATAAGAAAGCTTGTGCAGGGATGCAAAGCCAATTCCAAAGACATTATTGGCTGGCCAGGACTTGGGGCTCCTTTAACCAGGTTTTTAATCATTTAATTTACCCTGATAATTTTGGAGGGATTCCCATCACACACACAAATTTTAAATTTCTTTTTAAATTACTGTATATGTTTTATTTCACAATAAGAGCCGTGGTGGTGCAGAAGTTAGAAAGAAGCACTGCACACTAATTCACTGCTCACAGCCTAGAGTTCAAATCTCACCAGCTCAAGGTTGACTCAGCTTTTCATCCTTCTGAGGGTGGTAAAATGATGACCCTGATTGTTGGGGGAAATATGCTGACTCTGTTTACTGATAATACCAGGGGCCACTCTATAGTGTGGTAGCCAAAATGGAGCTGCACATGCAGTCCCATGTGACTGGCAGGCAGGCATGTGCACTTGCGCAAGATTTGCCTTCTACGCATGCACAGGAAGCCAAATCTCGCATGTGTGCAAGCATCCTCACATGAGATTTGGCTTCCTGCACATGAGCACACAAAGCTGCTGTGCACACAACCGCACCGGTAGCAGCGGCGACAGGGAAACCCTGCCTGAGTATATACTGTATTGTTTGGAGTATAAGATGCACCTTCCCCCCTTAAAAGATGGTGGAAATGTTGGTGCATCTTATATACCCAATACAGCCATTTTTGGCCTCCTGAATCCCGGCTCTGTCCCCATGTCCCATTTTTGCAAAAAAATAGGCCCATTTTTCACAAAAAATGAGATTCCCAGAGGATTTGGGAGGCCTGCAGAGTGCTCCTAGGGGCTGGGGGAGGGCAAAAATATCCTAGGGGCTTTTTTGCAAAAACGGTGTGTGTGTTTTTGCTCTCTGCAGGCCTCCCAAACCCTCTGTGCTCCCCATTTTTTCATAAAACAGGTGAAAACGGGCTGTTTTTGGCAAAAATGGGAGCATTTTTGCCTTCCCCGAGCTCACAGGAGCACTGCAGGCTTCCAAAACCCTCTCTGTGTACCCCATTTTTCACAAAAATGGGTGAAAAATGGGTGAGCTTTTGCAAAGAACAGGGTGTGCAAAGGATTTGGGAGGCCTGCAGAGTGTTCCTGGGGCTAGGGGAACGGAAAAATGGCTCAGTTTTTGCAAAACATTGGCCCTTTTTTGCAAAGATCAGGGCACACAGAGGGTTTGGGAGGCTTGCACAGTGCTCGTGGGGGCTCACAAGGACAAAAACTTGTTTTTCTTTGAAATCTTAGTGTGTCTTATACCCTATGCCTCTTATAGTCTGAAAAATATCCTAAGTCTAAGTACTATTGTTAATGTTAACTGACTAAATACACAGCGGATGTGTAAGAGAAATCAAGTACTGTATATGAGTGATTCTTTTTAAAAAAATAATAATAAATTTTATTGAAATTCTTAAAAGACATATGCAAAACACTTATATACTTAAAGTAATGAAACATAGAAAAAAGAAGTAATCATACAAAGATATAAAAAAGGAAAACAAAAAAAGAAAAACAGAAAAAAAGGGGGGAAGGAAAGGCACCAGCATGTGTATATACACTTGTGATTATAACTCTTGCTGTGCCACATGCTGGGACCTTTGAGTGATTCTTGAATGGGTAAAATAATGTTTTTTAAGGAAGCACTTTACAAGCATGTGTACATATGCATAGGCCTAAGTGTGCATGCCTGGATGGATTTTTTTTTAATGGAGGAAGGAAATTATTATTTTTATTTATTTATTGGATTTGTATGCCACCCCTCTCCCCAAACTCGGGGCGGCTAACAACAGTGGTAAAGCAACATGAACAATCCAATTAATAAAAACAACTAAAAAAACCTTATTATAAAAAACCAAACATACACACAAACATACCATGCATAACTTGTAATAACCTAGGGGGAAAGGATAACTTAACTTCCCCATGCCTGGCGACAAAGGTGGGTTTTAAGTAATTTGCGAAAGACAAGGAGGGTGGAGGCCGTTCTAATCTCTGGGGGGAGTTGGTTACAGAGGGCCGGAGCCGCCACAGAGAAGGCTCTTCCCCTGGGGCCCGCCAAAAGACATTGTTTGGTCGACGGGACCCAGAGAAGGCCAACTCTGTGGGACCTTATCGGCTGCTGGGATTCGTGCGGTAGAAGGCGGTTCCGGATGTATTCTTGCCCAATGCCATGTAGGGCTTTAAAGGTCATTACCAACACTGGTAATGACTGGACTTTAATCAAGTGGCCTTGCCAAGAATAGAATCTTGCTCCACAGAATTTCAAAATGAAATTTTACATCATTTGATAAAATTACAGTTTTTAAATGATCGTTTAGTGCTCTCACAAATGCATGATTGGGCTCCAGAACGATATAATCCAAGAAGAGTTTCATTCACAGTTTATTGATACTCTGGTGCAGGTGGAGGTTCTTACTTACTGCCGCTACTAGTGCAATGCACACACAATTTTGCGTTGCTGGCATGCACATGTGCATGAAGCAAAATCTTGTGAGAGGACGTACGCACACCCGAGATTTCAGCGATATTTTTGCTTCTGTGCATGCGCAGAAGCATAAAATAGCCAAAATTACATGTTTGTGCATGTTCCCTCCATTTTTGCTACAGCTCCATTTTTGCTACCGGTGCACATTGCAGCGCATAGCGGGTAGCAACCTGATACTGCTCTGGTGTAAATAAAGCATCATAATAGCTTTGGGACTGATTAGGAGGTGGTGAAATCATGATGAATAATCTCTGTGCTACTGTAACTTGACATTTAATTATTCTAACATCCTATTTTTATTTTTATTTATTTATTTTATTTGTCATACAAATATAGTATTGTATTGTAGTATGTTTAACATAATGTAAGTATAAAGTAGAGATAGAAAAGATAAAAAAGAGATTAGGACAGGAACGGTAGGCACAAAGGTGCACTTATGCGCACCCCTTACCCTATGTGTCTAGCAAATCCCAATTTTGCATTTTTTTTCCCTTATCACCTTTTTTTTGCTCTTATCACCCTTTTGGTCTCCCCCCCCCTTATCACCTTGAGGTTCGACTACTGCAATGCTCTCTATATGGGACTGCCTTTGAAGAGTGTTCTGAAACTTCAAATTGTCCAAAATGCAGCCACACTAGCTGTTTTGGGCCTTTCAAAATATGCCCACATCTGTCTATCACTCCCCGGACACAATTCAAAGTGTTGGTTGTGACCTATAAAGCCCTGCATGGCATAGGACCAGATTATCTCTGAGACCGCCTTCTGCCGCACGAATCCCAGCATCCGGTTAGGTCCCACAGAGTTGGTCTCCTCAAGGTCCCATCAACCGGACAATGCTGGCTGACGGGGCCTAGGGGAAGAGCCTTGTTTGGGGGGGGGGGCGGCCCTCTGGAATCAACTCCCCCCAGAGATTCACACTGCCCCCACCCTCCTTGACTTCTGTAAGAATTTGAAAACAAATTTATGTCGCCAGGCTTGGGGTCATTAAACCCCAGCTTCTGCCCCATGAATGTATTTGGTGTGATAGCATATATGTGACTTTTTGATTTTAAATTGTTAGACAATTTTTAAATTTAATTATTCTATTAATTGGCCTGGAAATGTTTTACTTATTTTATCTTTTACCCAAATGTTGTAAGCCGCTCTGAGTCCACGAAGTGGGGCGGCATATAAGTCCAATTAATAAATAAATAATAAATAAATAAAATAAATTTCAGCAACACAAACCTATGACACCCTTTGTGAATGAGGTCTTACTTCCATGGCTTTCTCTCAGAGTGACAAACATACACAGAGATACACAAGCACAAAATTGTAATGCTGGAGTCATATTGTGACATCAGAGCTAGCAATTTGAATCCATCAACAGAGAAGTAATACCACTGAAATTAATTGATTCATATATCAAATGTGGCATGTAAGTAAATAACCCTGCCTTGGAATCAACACGTTTTTTTCATCATTCAAACAGCATAATTTTCTGTGTGTCTGAGAAATGGCATTACAGGATCACACAATATTACTTGCAAAGTTTGGGTAAAAAGAAAGAAAAAATATGGCTAATTCCACTTGTCAAGCGAGCTAGTTTCATGCCTAGTTTCCCAAATACATTTTTGCTTTGGCACTGAACGTAAATTAAAACGAAATAATTTAAAAACTCTTGGAGCATCATTACAAATGAAATTTATAATGACATATTACCGTCTCAAAACAGCACATTTCCATGTGCGGGAAACTTTGTATCTCAGTGGGCAAATTATAACAGTGCAATTTCAGTATCATTATTCTTAGATGACCGCGATGATGGAGATTTATTCTACCCCTAGGGACTCAAGACAATTAACAACATTACAGGTCCTGATTCTTATTTACAATACCATCTTTCCTCAGCCTGTTAAATGACTTCAAAGCCCAACTTGATTGCACAGTATGTGTTCCTTCCTCTGGGCAAAATTGGAAGAAACTTTATGAAGATCAACAGTAAACATTCCATTAATTTACCTCTTGTCCAATGACAAGTGATTAAAAAAGTTATAATCCCAAATCACCTAGGGCTTAGTTTCAAGTTTGGCAATTTCTATGCAAAGACACTACACGCTTCATTCTCCTTCCATCCTAGGAAATAAACCTCCACTCTTCTAGGCAGTATTTTATGTATGTCCATAATGGACCCTGCTTATTGCCATCGTATGAATGACTCAATGTTACAACCTCTTTGGCAGCAATTGTTAAGTGAATACCTCAGTCATTAAGAGAACCAATGTTATGCCTGGATGTGGTTTTGCAAAAAACAAACAAACAAATGTTGGTTTTCAGTAAAACTATTGCAAAATGCATTGTGTGGCCATAGGACTCTGCTTTGAAACTTCAAACGATCGCTAAGCAACCAGTCCCAAATCAAGGAGTACCTGTATAGTGTTTACTCAGCTATTCCCAATGGACTAGACCAGGATATATATTTGATATGATTTTTTTAACGATAAATACATTTGTAAAATAATGATCAGATTTTATTAATTTCCATTTTTTTAATATGAAATGCACCTATTTAACATAACAAATTCATAAATGCTTATTTAACCATAACAAAAACTTTAAAGGTTGTTCAATTGTAACAAAATTATTAAAGGTAGTGTAATTATTACAAAATAATTGAACCTTATTTGATGGTGGCTTGCTGATGTTGCTGGGAAAGTCAGTCCCATATTCCAGAGCTGTAGCTTTAGTCCCTCCCCTCTCCTCCCTTCCCCTCTCCTCCCTTCCCTTCCCCTCTCCTCCCTCCCCCTCTCCTCCCTTCCCTTCCCTTCCTTTCCTTTCCTTTCCTCTCCTTTCCTCTCTTCTTTTTCCTTTCCTTTATTCTTCCTGGACTGGATTAATTGCTCTCGGCCAGATATGTCCCAGGGGCTAAGATTTCTCCACGGATCACCAAAATTCTCTCATCACCAGTGGACCACAGATCACAGGTTGGTAACCTGTGGACTAGACCACATCAACATCTGGGTGTATATCTCATGTATTACTTACTAAGTAAAGCTCCACCATAGAGACGGATAGGCATTTTACTGTTGACTACCTCTTCCTTAAAGACAGCATCATAGATTTGATCTGGAAAGGTAAGAGCCTGTAAGAAAAAAAAACAAATTTCAGTTTTTTAAAAAATCCCCTCCTGTAACTGAAATACACTGCTCAAAAAAAATAAATGGAACACTTAAAAAACAGAATATAACTTCAAGTAAATCAAACTTCTGTGAAATCAAACTGTCCACTTAGGAAGCAACACTGATTGATAGTCAATTTCATATGCTGTTGTGCAAATGGAATAGTTGTGCAGATGAAATATTCAATGAGAATACAGTGATCCCCCGATCATTGCGAGGGTTCCGTTCCAGGACCCCTTGCAATGATCGGTTTTGCGCGAAGTAGTGCTGCGGAAGTAAAAACACCATCTGCGCATGCGCAGATGGTGTTTTTACTTCCCAGCAGCGAGGAGCCGAAGATTGGGGTTTTCCCCCCGCCCACGCAAACTCCTCGCTGCTGCCGCGCCTGCCGCTCACCCACCCTTCGCCCGGCCACCCGCCGTTCGCTCGCTGCTCGCCCGGCCACCCGGGTTCGTTTGGCTTCGGGACATGCCGGCGGCGACGTTTTAAAACAGCTGTGCGGCTTCCCAACTGAGTCCCGAAGTCAAAGGCAAACTTCGGGACTCAGTTGGGAAGCCGCGCGGCTGTTTTAAAACATCGCTGCCGGCATGTCCCGAAGCCAAACGAACCCGAGTGGCCGGGCGAGCAGCGAGCGAACGGCGGGTGGCCGGGCGAAGGGCGGGCAAGCGGCGAACGGCGGGCGAGCCGGGCGAACGGCGGGCGAACGGCGGGTGGCCGGGCGAAGGGCGGGCGAGCAGCGAGCGGCGGGCGAGCCTGGCGAACGGCGGGCGAACGGTGGGTGGCCGGGCGAACGACGGGCGAGCGGCGAACGGCGGGTGGGCGGGCGAGCGGCGAACGGCGGGTGGGCGGGCGAACGGTGGGCGAGCGGGTGCTGGGGGGGGGCTTCGCCCTCCCGCCAGCAAGAGGGGGAAGACCCAGGGAAGCCGCCCAGCAGCTGATCTGCCTGGCGCCATCTACGCATGCGTGCCCATAGAAAAAAAGGGCGCGCATGCGCAGATGGTGTTTTTACTTCCGGGTTCAAAAATCGCCATATAGCCATTTCGCAATGATCGGGCTCGCAATACCCGGGGGATCACTGTATTTTATTCATTCAGATCTAGGATGTGTTATTTGAGTGTTCCCTTTATTTTTTGAGCAGTATATTTAGTCTCCAAAGAAAAGGATTTTTTCTGAAATTAGAAATCAAATATAATTAAATATGTTGCAGACAGATGTCAATGCTCACAAAGAGAAGTTTACTTGGATCACTGTTTCATCCATACAAGTGAACAGCGGTTGCAGACTGTAGTGGCAAAAGACAGAGGGAAGCTATAAAAAGCTACTAAAACATGTAATTTTGTTCTTTTATATGACAACTGCAATGAAATTACTATACACTCAAATGTGGAAAATTTTGAGGAATGATCAGTGAAGAAAATAGAGCTTGCAGAAATGGCTAAATCAACTCCTTTAATTATAGGAAGAACCATTATCTACTTTTATGACTGTAAACCCTCTATTGAATGAAACAAAAAAAAATGCATTATAAATTGTGGATTAGGAAAAAAATTGGCTAAAAGAAAAAAGTGAGGTTTTGTTGTAATTATAGATATAATTTTGTAATTATATTTATATTTTGCTGCATATCTCTTTTATGTTCTTTATTAGCTTATTTTAGTTTCATTACAACTTTTAATAACAATTATATGGAAAAAAAGAAGAAAGAAAGCCCAATTTTTATTTTAGAGAAACAAGAGCTGGGAGAGTTTAGATAATCCTGTTTATTGTAGCAATCTCGGTTAAAATATCCCAACATACATTATTACTGTCTTGCTTCCAATATTTTCTAATGAAGAAAAGCCTGCCACGTCTCTGGTTTTTTTGATTCCACAATCAAACTGTTGATTACTGTCAGGGCTTGTTTTCCTGTAAGCTAACTTCATTATTCCATAGCCTGCACTTTGTTATGAGATGCCAGGCCTTGACTATCTTCTACAGCAGTGTTTCCCAACCTTGGCAACTTGAAGATATTTGGACTTCAAATCCCAGAATTCGCTGGCTGGGAGTTACAGTCCAAATACAGTATCTTCAAGTTGTATCATGTCCTGTGCTGTAGAAGATAGCCCCGCCCAATGAATGAATGAATGAATGAATGTAGGATGTATGACATATGAATCTATTTAGTTTTTAACTGTGGGTTTTTTAGAATGCAATTTTATATAGATTTTTAATATGTTGTAAGCTGCCCTGAGTCTCAGAAGGGCAGCATAGAAAATGAATGAATGAATGAATGAGAATGAATGAATGAATGAATGAATGAATGAATCATTTAGTCCTTGATTTCTGGCAACAGTTGGGACTAGAATTTCTATTGCCAAGCAAGGTGGTTGTTTATAAAGAAGTTAATGAATCCAGCTGAATCAGTCATCTGATTCAGCAGTGTGTGCTTCTAGAAATTAATTATCTGCAACAAAATCGGATAAGTTTCATTCTGTTAGTACAGACTATTTTTTTATCATATCAATATTGTTTTAATTTTTTTTGCACTTTTTTCTTCTAGGGCAGGAGTTCCCAACCTCTGGGCCGAGGTCCACTACTGGGCCGAGGTCCACTACTGGGCCGAGGTCCACTACTGGGCCGAGGTCCACTACTGGGCCGAGGTCCACTACTGGGCCGAGGTCTGTTCTGAACCGGACTGCACAAGTGGTAGCTGAGTGTGTACACATGTGCACAGCTTCATTTGCATGGGTGGAGGGCAGTTGTGCCTGCCACTCACATGGTACAATTCCTTCTCTCCCCCTCCCCCACTAGGTCACCAAGTCAGAAAGCCTGGGAACCATTGTTCTAGAGCAGAGGTAGGCAAAGTTGGCTCTTCTATGACATATGGACTTCAACTCCCAGAATTCCTGAGCTAGCATGATTGGCTCAGGAATTCTGGGAGTTGAGGTCCACATGTCATAGAAGAACTAACTTTGCCTACCCCTGTTCTAGGGTATTAGGTATCCAACTCAAGTTTATGACACGTGGAAATCTGATACAACTTGAATGTAATCTTTTTATTAGTTCACATTGGTAATGAAAGCTAATGAGTCAAGGACCACTTTCTATCTCTCCAGTACGACGAGAAAACATTGATGAACAAATGGTCAAGGGACTGAATCTGAGGACAGAATTTTTACAGATTTCACTGTAGTTTTATAAATTGCCAAGAACAGAATGCTAATCATGTCTAGGCACATATGTTCCCAGTCTTCATCTGAAAATGTTTCCCATACTTACCATGATGGCAACCCCAGAGAATATGATGGCTGAGACAAACTGCCAAACCCTGCAAGTTCAAATGGGAAAAAAAAGTTAAATATCACATTTCCTCCAGTCAGCAATAAATGAAAAAAATAGTTACTTCTGCTTCTGCAAAAGGAGTCATCTGAGCAATTCCTATTGACAAGAGAATGTGAAATAAAACTGGGTATAAAAGAGAACAAATAAGTAATTTCAAAACACCAGGAAGTCCAGAAAGAGCATGTAAATGCTAATTGCCTATCATTAATATCATCCAAACATTGCTAATGAGATTTTATTTGGAAAATAGGATGTTCCAGCTAATAAGAGAAATTTTACAAAATATTTACAAGTTTAAGTTTGTTAATGAACTGTTTTCAGCTGGCTGTGCCATTTCAAGAAGAGACTCCTATAGGGATATTAACATAAAAATTAACACCTCCTGTAAGGAATTTGTCTCTTTGTTGGCTAGCAGAACTCTGCTATATTTTTATAAACCCCAGCAGTCCTCCAGGTTTATTGAATTGTAAGTTCTATCATTCTATGAACAACAATAAACAACAGCACAGAGATTTTAATACCGCAGGCAACCCTTTGTGATCGCCCTGTTTAAAGCTTTCCAAAGGTGCATGCAAAAAATTAGGCACTCCTGCTTAAATTGTATTCCTTGAGCGAAGAGAAGCTACAAAGTTAAATTTGAGATATTTTTGGTTAGTTGAATACATACTTACTATTGATGTGTAGCTGTTTATAAATTTAGAACAGTGACTGCAGCCGGTTTAGACTTTGTAAAACTTTTTAGCCAGTACTTAATAACACCTCCTTTGGGAGAAATAACAGCTTCTAAACGTTTCCTCTTTAGTCAGTTACAAGTGTTACAATTCTTGATTTTGGCTATTTTTCCACTCTTCCTTGAAGAACTCTTCTCACTCAATCCTTCCATTTCCAGATTACAAAGGTTATTTTTTGCAGATAACTGTACACAATTGTATTGTGGAACACACCCAGGCCTGTCTTAACGCACTTGCCCATGGTCCCATGAGCATGGGGGAACCCATACTAACCGGTGTATGTTAGCCATTCAATGCACTTTATATCATATAAATATTGCAACATATTCATTATATTTTACTGCATTTTTAAATTAATACTAACATGAAAACATATGTTCAATTTTATTGACCATTTACATTTGTATTCCTGTGAATAGTTGTCATAGGGATCCCAGTACACTACTTTGTCCAGGACCCATAATGCTGTTAAGAGGGTCTTGCGCACACCTTTTCCAACAATGGACTGTTGCTCTGGATTAACATCACCCTCCTAATACAGTGATACCTTGTCTTACAAACTTAATTGGTTCCAGGACGAGGTTCTTAAGGTGAAAAGTTTGTAAGACGAAATAATGTTTCCCATAGGAATCAATGGAAAAGCAATTAATGCGTGCAAGCCCAAAATTCACCCCTTTTGCCAGCCGAAGCGCCTTTTTTTGCACTGCTGGGATTCCCCTGATCGCAGCATCACAAAAACACAGAGGTCCGGAGGTCGGGTTTTGAGGACTTTGGTGTTTTTGCAATGCTGTGATTTCACTGATGCTCCCTTCACTGGGAAACCCCACCTCTGGACTTCTATTGCCAGCAAAGCACCCTTTTTTGCGCTGCTGGGATTCCCCTGCAGCATCACAAAAACACGGAGGTCCGGAGGTGGGGTTTCCCATGGAGGGGAGCCTCAGAGGAATCCCAGCAGTGAAAAAACGGGTGCTTCGCTGGCAACGGAAGTCTGGAGGCGGGGCATCCCAGCGGCAGCGGTGGGTTTGTAAGATGAAAATAGTTTGTAAGAAGAGGCAAAAAAATCTTAAACCCTGGGTTTGTATCTCGAAAAGTTTGTATGACGAGGCGTTTGTAAGACAAGGTATCACTGTACTTGTAAGTTGCTGCCACATAAATATGTCTTTAATGCTCAGTATACAGTATATGGGATTTTAGTAGTAATTTTTAATTAATTAGATTTGTTGTCGTGTTGTTTTTTGTATTCTATGAGCTGCCCCGAGTCTTCGGAGAAGGGCGGCATATAAATGTAATAAAATAATTAAAATAATAATAATTTAAAACAAACAGAAATCTAAAAATAACCTTTGCCTCTCTCTCAAATTTCTTGCACTGCATGGGATGAGGTGCTGCCTCAGTGAGGTTGCTCTTTTTCTGGTTGCTCCTGAGCTGCAGGCCAAATTCTAAGACTTGACCTTCAGCTTTTGAGCTCTTGGCTGAGGTCCCAAGCCAAGCTCCAGGCAGAAATCCCACCAAGATTTGCTGTTTACCGTAGCTTGTGGTCCTTGGCTTTTGGGAAGAAGCATGAGCTATGCTGAGCCTGGGGGAGGTGGGGGTGGAAAGCATTTCTGCCTGGCTGCAGCTGTTTTTCCCCAAGAGTAGAAAGCACTTAAGGAATTTTTTTGAATCATCACCTTGTTGAAGTATCAGTTTCAGTTTCTTCACTGAGAATAAGACATTCGTTTTTATTCATCACTAATTGAATCCATCTGTTTTTCCCCAGAACACCATCACTCTACTAAACAAATAATTCCCTCAACACTGTCAGACTTTTTACTAAATCTGCACTTCTATTTCTACTAGTTTTTCTCATCATTCCTATCATCCTTTTCCTCCCACTTAGGACTGTATGACTGAAACTTGTTGCTTGTATCCTAAGATTTTTATTAATGTCGATTGTTTCTTCATTGTTTATTTGACCCCTATGACAATCATTAAGTGTTGTACCACATGATTCATGACAAATGTATCCTTTTCTTTTATGTATGCTGAGAGCATATGCACCAAGAAAAATTCCTTGTGTGTCCAATCACACTTGGCCAATAAAATTCTATTCTATTCTATTCTATTCTTCCACCCATATAAGAAACTCCTGCAGTGCTGATTGTCCCACACTTCCAAAGCACAATAGATCCAATTCAGTGTTTAATGGTTGGCAAGAAGTTGTTTTTTCTTCAAATATTTCAGCCTTGTCCTCCAAATGTATCATGTTTGGTTCAGTGGTGGGTGTTGTGGCCCGCCAGCAGCACCTACAGCTGGTAGCTGATTCCAACAGTGAAAAGGCTGGTGTGGTGATGTGCCAGTGGCCTGTGCAACTGGTACCCAAGTCCGACACTGAGGAGGCTGAAGAGGATTTGGTGGCATAGGCAGAGCTTCACTAGGGCCTTCAGAACCTACAGAAGCTTCCATCAGTGACAAAGAAGAGGATGAGCCTATTCTCAATGCATGGGCATGCAGAGCTGCCAAAAGGCAGAAATGGTTCCTCAGGAGGAGGTCTCCTCGGGTGTAAGGCTTGGGGATAATTGGCCTCTTCCCTAGCATGACAAAGAAGGAGCCAATTTTCAGGAAACAACTTTGTTCATATTCCTTTGTGTCCTGACTACAGAAACATCTGATCTTGTTCTGCCTCTTGGAATTTTTCATGCAAATTGCTTCTGGGTATTTTGCTAACCATTGTAAGATTGCTATTATCTGCAAGACTGTTTACTCAGAATTGAGTTATTATTTTATGGACTTGAAATTGAATTAAAGGTGTTCAGAAAAGACTGCTATAAACTGTATTTGTGTTTGACAACTACTAAGAAAGCTCTTTAGTAGTCCTTCATTAATAAACTAAAATTTGTACACACACTTTTGTGTGTGCTGCGTTCTTTGTGGTCCATAGCCGGGGCAGAACATTGGGTTATTACTGGTTTGGACTGGTTGGTGTGAGCCAGTGGTGGAAATTTGGCTCTGTTTGCTGAACTGGTAATGATGGCTAGCTTGCCAAACCCCTGAACCAGTTCCCTGGTCACTGCTGCTTGAAAACAGCTGGCAACAAATCCTCTAGGCATGCACAAAGGCTTCTGCACTTACACAGAGAGTCAGTACACAAATGTAATGCAATGCATGTACAAAGTGTGCACTTCTGATGTGACACACACACTTCCAAAATGGTAGGGAAGATAAAAGAAACCCATCCCTGGTTTGGTTGTGACCAACAGTTCAAAGGGCAACTATACAACTACACATTTATTCAAGAATCAGCTAAACTTTTCAACCTATTTTTTACAGAACCCCACAGTTATCTGTGCCTCCAATTTTCTGGTTCTGATCGGTTTTCACACAGTTCTTTTTTTTTGTCTTTCATATTTTATGTATGTATGTATGTATGTATGTATGTATGTATGTATGTATGTATGTATGTATGTATGTATTCATTCATTCATTCATTCATTCATTCATTCATTCATTCATTCATTCATTAGATTTGTATGCCGCCCCTCTCCGGAGACTTGGAGTGGCTCACAACAACAGAACAATAAATATTTTCCTTTGGCGGCAAAAATTCATTTACAATATTTTTTCATTTCATGGCAATGTCTCTCACAATCTAAATTGCCAGCTAGAAGCATTTATAGAGGGTTTTTTCCCCCATAGCCTTCCTGCCCCCCCTTCCTCCCCTTTACTAATGTTACTATTTTTCAAATCTCAGAGCTTTCAATAATTGTTGGAAGTAGAAAGAGACAACAATCACAATCTCAAAAGCTAGACAAGTCAGAATATTATTAAATTGTCTTTACTAGGCTAATTGTAGGCTATCATCTTTTGAAGTCTATTCAAAACAAGAATAATATAAAAAAACATATGTGTGCATCCAAACTTCTGCCTCTGCCATATTCACTGCTTCTTATTCTAAATTTTTATTTTATTCATTTTGTTTGTCAAAACATGTACAAGATAGCAAGTTTTTGTATAAACATAAATAAAAGCAAAGTAGGTACAGGTATATAAAGGGACTTGAATCTATAGAAAGATAGGTTTAACTCTGTACCATGGGTCAATTTCTCTTCACTTGGGAATTCAATGAAACATACAACCAGCTGTGCTTTTATTTTTACACACCACTGTAAACACTTGAAAGCACTCCAAAACATTCTCGGTTTTCTTATTTGCAAGTTGTTCTTGTTGAACTTAGGAAGAGGGGAAATAAACCTTGTTCTCTGTCTAATGCATCATCCTAATTATCTAAGTAGTATAGTGCCTGTAGATATAATGGTCCCTACACTGTGGAATGAGTCACATTTTTCCTTATTTTGGAAGACTTTACTGAATTGCTACTCATCAATAAAACTATGGTGAACAGTGATATTTTTACCTTTAATATCACTTACTTATATATATCATCTAAACTTTTCAATTGGTAGAGTGGATAAAATATTGGATTAGAAGTTAAGAGATCATGAATTTCAGTCAAGCGATCATGAATTTAGTTTTGCCTTTGGCATAAAAGCCAACTTGTTGACTTCAGACCAAACATTCGCCTTTCAAGAAGACATATGAAGGAAGAAACAAGAAACAATATTACAATCCACTGACATTAATATATCTCAAAGACATGGTCAGAATATTTATTGAACATCTCTCTCTCTCTATGGGGGAGAAACTATTTATTCCTTTTACTATTTATTCTTTGACAAAGCTGATTATGCTGATGTTGGCTATCAACATCAGTAGCTTCCACCTACATGGTGATCTCCAGCTACCGCATCTCAAAATATGAACTATTTGAATTCAGAGAGATACTACCTTATAGCATTTGGCAGAATATTAGATACAGACCCATCAACCTCTTCTTATGTTGTGAACCAGGGCATCAAGGTCTCAAGAAACAAGTTTATCTAGAAACAACATGGCAGATTTTTCTATGCCAAAGACAACAAGCTGATTTTTTAAAAGTATTTTTTTTATATTTATGTTCTCTCCCCCTTTTATTTTTTCATGAGAACTCACAGCAGGAAAATTCCAGGAATTCCCTAATTTTAACTCCTACATCTGTGATGGCACAGGTGCTACAGGTCACACGTGGAGGGCACCTGAAGCCTGGGGAAGGTAAAAAAATGGCACAACAGGCCTATCAAAAGTTCAGAAACGAACTTCCGGTAGGCCTGTTGGGCCCATTTCATGCCTCCCATAGACTCTGGAGGTTTCAGTGAGGTCAGGGGGGGGGGCAGGAGAGGTTGTGCATGCATGCATGGAGGGAGGGAGGGCACTGCATTATGGGTCTGGGCACGCACGCCCTTTTGGCACCCAAGCAAAAAAAAGGTTTGCATCACTGCCCTACATAATCCTGTGAGATAGGCTGGACTGAAAGAAAATGAGTGATGCCCTCACAAGGGTGCCGCCAAGTGAATACAGCCACTAGGTGAATACAGATATAACCCTCCAATATTCTAGTCCAAGTTCTAAGTCTTCACTGCTGTACTCATGAATTCTGTTTCTTTTTAGAGCCATTTAACTTCTAGCTTTAACATATCCCCTGGCAGCACTTTAAATCCAGTTTCAAAAGCTGCTTAGCTTTTGATGGATTTCTTTCATCCTTGACAGTAAATTGAAGGAAGAACTCTGATTAACATACAATCATAAGAGTATCCCACAGCCATATTGGCCAACTGTAATCAAGACCTCGAAACATAAAGCCTTCTCCTCACTCTGTTTCTGCATATGTATGCCCAGACAGTATTCTTTTTATTGGAAAGTTGTTGTTGTTGTTGTTGTTGTTGTTGTTATTATTATTATTATTATTATTATTATTATTATTATTATTATGCCAATACAACACAGCAAACGAGATCACTATGCTGGATTTTGTATTTCATCACCAGTTGGGTGCTTCCCAAGCACCTAGGTCTGCGTGATGTAGCAGCGAATTATGTTTGCCGATCCCAGTAAAGCGGCCTTTTGCAATTGACAGATGGAGATTTTGTCAATTCTGATGGTTTTCAAATGTCCGCTGAGATCCTTTGGCACTGCGCCCAGCATGCCAAGTACCACTGGGACCACTTTCACTGGCTTTTGCCAGAGTCGTTGCAGCTCGATTTTTAGATCTTCATATTTCACTAATTTCTCTAGCTGCTTCTCCTCAATTCTGCTGTCTCCTGGGATTACGATGTCGATGATCCATGCTTTCTTTTTCTCCACAATCAGGATGTCTGGTGTGTTATGCTTCAGAATTCGGTCAGTCTGAAGTCGGAAGCCCCATAGTAGTTTTGCTTGCTCATTTTCGACCACTTTTTTGGGCTTAAGATCCTACCAGTTCTTTGCCACTGGTAAATGGTAGTTCCGGTTTATTATTATTATTATTATTATTATTATTATTATTATTATTATTATTAATTAGATTTGTATACCGCCCCTCTCCGAGGACTTGGAGTGGCTCACAACAAGAAAACAGTATAAATCCAATATTTAAAAAAGTTTAAAGCCCTTAACATAAAAACAGTCATACATCTCCTACAGACCATACATAAAGTGGAAAGGGCCCAGGGGAATCAATTTCCCCATGCCTGACGGCAGAGGTGGGTTTTGAGAAGTTTGCAAAAGGCAAGGAGGGTGGGGGCAGTCCTAATCTCCGGGGGGAGTTGATTCCAGAGGGTCGGGCTGCCACAGAGAAGGCCCTTCCCCTGGGTCCCGCCAGACAACATTGTTTTGTCGATGGGACCTGGAGAAGGCCAACTCTGTGGGACCTAACCGGTCGCTGGAGCTATGGAACCAGGACATGCCTCTAGATGCAAGGTTGCAATTGCTACTAATTTTACCACATAGGGCTTTTTCAACTGCAGGAAAAGGAAGCATGCTTGGAGCCAAAATGAGTAAAATCCTTTGCTGTCATGTATTCCTGGCTCCTGGTTCTGGATTGAACTTACCTGAGCCCCAAAGGTTCCCTCACTGCAAACTTGATTTCATTGCCCAAGACTTGACTGATCTGGAATTCAAATAAACAGAATTAATAAACTGATTCAGAGCCACCTTGTTAAAAACAATTGAGGAAAAATGCATGCAAATTATATTTTGGGTCCAAAAAGCCCCCTAAAAATTATTTATATTTGCTGAGAGTGAAAGTGTGACTACTAAAATGCTCTAAATCACATTATACTAGTTTAATTTTATTGCCAATTGAACACTGTTTATGCCTTTGTAATAACTTACAGGTAGAAGAGTTACTCTATTACTCATTACATTGCAAACTTTCTCAGGACAACAAAGCTAGATTCCTTGTGCTCTTGTTAATTCAACTGAATCAGTCCAGTTTAGGAGAAAATAAAATCTACTTTTTGTTGCCTGATGAAAACATATGTGTAATGAAACAAATTGTGGGGGTTTTGGCAATGGCTGCAAGGAAGATAAGAAGGCAACCTGGTATCTCTTTTTAAGATGAGGGGTGTTGGGTTGTTATTGTTTTTTATTGGGGAAACCTGTCTATATTTATGGAGATTTTCAGTCATCTGGGTCATGATTGTTCCAAAGCTGTTTTTTCAAGAGGCAGCTGGACTTTCTCATTTTTCTCCCAAGATGTTTCGCTTCTCATCCAGAGCTGAAAAAGCTTCTTGGATGAGAAGTGAAACATCTTCAAAGAAAAACTCAGAAAGTCCAGTTGCATAGTGGAAAAGCACCTTTGGGACTTTCTATGTTTAATTATAGTACCATTAATTATTATTATTTATTATTTATTGGATTTGTATGCCGCCCCTCTCCGCAGACTCGGGGCGGCTAACAACAATGATAAAAAACAACATGTAACAATCCAATTTAATAAAACAACTAAAAACCCTTATTATAAAAACCAAACATACACACAAACATACCATACATAACTTGTAATGGCCTAGGGGAAGGAATATCCTAACTCCCCCATGCCTGGGGAAAAAGGTGGGTCTTGAGTAATTTGCAAAAGACAAGGAGGGTGGGGGCCATTCTAATCTCTGGAGGGAGTTGATTAATATTAGAGTTGATTAATATTAGAGGGGATGTATTGTATTGACATGGATTGCTGTAATTTTATTTGAATTTTGCTAAAATCTGTGGTTAAAAATAAATGTTCAAATAAACTGTATACCAGCTGCTTTTCTCATAATGTGTAGTCTACAACATTCAAAACTATTCATATTGTCAACTAATTATGAAACCAACTCATCTAAAGAATGCCAGTTTGGAAAAAGATTGATCTAAACAGATGGCAAACAAGTTGCCTATCCTCGAATCAATAGTCACCCTCTGTATGGAATTAGCAGTATCAGCCTTCCCCAGAAAAGGCAGGAAACTGAACTGATGGTTTGACTACTGGTGGTGTATTGCGATACTTCTCAGCAATTTAAAGCTGCATCTCTATGGGAAAGGATATCTTATATAGGAAATTGTTATATCAAGAAGACAAGGAAACTTCAGTATAGTATTATCCCACCTCTCCTGTGCCTCTGATAGCAATTCTTCAGGGATTCAAAATATTAATGCAAAGAATATTATTAATCAAAGCAAATTATATCCTTGCTGTTAAAATATTTGATTTCTTTATGTATCAAGAAATACTTATCCAGCAAATTATGTTTTGCTGATGGTATCTGGATATATGTCGTGCCTATTCCATTTTTCCCTTTACCTATTTTTTTAAATAAAATGATCAGTATATTGTAGCACAGAAAACTTATCAGACCCGTTTTCTTTGAAGACTTTCCATTTTAAGGGTAAACAACAATGATGTTTTTAAAAAATAGTTTTAATTACTGGCAAACCTGGTCAGTCTGTTGATATTCAAGGTTGACTCAGCCTTCCATCCTTCCAAGGCGGGTAAAATGGGGACCCTGATTGTTGGGGGCAATATGCTGATTCTGTAAACCGCTTAGAGAGGGCTGTAAAAGCACTATGAAGCAGTATATAAGTCTAAATGCTATAAATGCTATCTTGAGTGGCTTCCTAAAGATGTCTGAAACAGACTCCGGGTTTATTTTGCACATTAAAAAAAAGTGATCTATCACTTGTTTATGATCCCTTTGCAAGCACGTTGGGGGAACAGCATGGTCTTGTTGTGTAAGTTTGAACAAGAAAGTGGGAGAGTGGGAAATGGGAGCAAAGAAATGCAGTTTATTTATATAAAAATACCTTATATAAAAATTATATAAAAATTATTTATATAAAAAAATCTTATGCCACCAGATTTGAAATGTTGGGCTTAGACAACTTAGAAATGTGCCGCTTTCAGTCTGATCTAAATGTAGTATATAAAATTATCTGCTACAATGTCCCACCTGTTAGTAACTACTTTAGCTTCAACCACAACAATACATGAGCAAAATAATATATACAAATTTAAGATAAACGCCTCCAAACTTGATTGCAGAAAATACCACTTCAGCAACAGAGTGATCAATGCCTGGAATGCATTACCTGACTCTGTGGTTTCTTCCCTAAACCCCCAAACCTTTAACTTTAGACTGTCTACAGTCAACCTCACCCCTTTCCTAAGAGGTCTGTAAGGGGAATGCATAAGTGCACCAGCATGCCTACCATCCCTGTCCTAATGTTTCCTTTTATTCGTAACCATCTCATGTATTCATAATCTTGTTCATATATTTCATTTATTTGCAATCATGTTTATAATAATAACAACAACAACAGAAGAGTTGGAAGGGACTTTGGAGGTCTTCTAGTCCAACTCCCTGCTTAGGCAGGAAACCCTACACCACTTCAGACAGATGGTTATCCAACATCTGCTTAAAAACAACTTCTGGAGGCAAGCTGTTCCACTGGTTCTGACTGTCAGGAAATTTCTCCTAAATTCTAAGTTACTTCTCTCCTTGTTTAGTTTCCATCCATTGCTTCTTGTTCTATCCTCAGGTGCTTTGGAGAATAGGTTGACTCCCTCTTCTTTGTGGCAACCCCTGGGTTATTGTAAGACTGCTATCATGACTTATATATGCTTGACAAATAAAAATAAAAAGTATCTCAAATTCGGCTGCATGAAAAACAAACAGTCCCAGGTGACTCAAGAAAATTGGTGAAGCCCTAAAATCTTTCAGCTCATCCTTTCTTCAAAAGAAAAGGGATGGTTAAAATTGTTTTTTAAAAAACAAAAAAAGACAATTACACAGGCTTTAATTTAAAAAGACCTAAATATAAAAGGCAAAGAAAGATCAATGACCAAAACATGTGGAATCCATAGAAAGTTATCTGAATGTAACTGCAAATTACCAACACTCACTATAGGTTACATCTTTTGCAACTGTTTCCAACATGGTTAAGTACTTACTAGGATTGTTCTCAGTCCAGAGGAGAGAACCAGAAAACATTTAATGCTTTCCCAGTGGGTTGTGCTCAATATTCACAACAGGCAAAAATTGGATTTTTTAGTTTTAAGATAAAAAACTGTGAGTTTAAAAGGCAAAATTTTGCATCCTGTTGCAGAGATTTATTTTTTATTTCTATTTATTCATCAAATTTATTTGCCACCCATCTCAAGGCAGAGAGAGGGAAATATCTTAATTACTGAACAATGAGTACCCTAGCAAAAATATATTTGGGTAGTCAAGAAACTACAAATCACAGGAAAGAAAGAGGCCCAAGGAAACAAGAACAAAGGCAATTCAAACAGCCTTCAGTTGCTTCCTGCCATCTCCAGCTTAGCACTATCAGCTAGGGAAGAATTTGCATTGCATTGTTATTTCCTGCTTTTAGCAAATGATACAAAAGCAATTGAAAAGTTGGCAAGAGAAAAATAAAATAAAGATAGCCTCCTCTGAGCTCACTGGATAGGCCAAAGCCCTGCTACTTTATTGGGCTATAGGTGACTTTAGAGAAGTATAATTAAACATAAGAGAGTTGCAAAGGTACTTTTTCATTATGCAACTGGACTTTCTGGTTTTTCTTTGAAGACGTTTCACTTTTCATCCAAAAAGCTTCTTCAGCTCTGGATGAGAAGCAAAACGTCTTCGGAGAAAAATGAGAAAGTCCAGCTGCCTTTTGAAAAAGCAGCTTTAGAACAACCATGACCCAGAATGACTGAAAATCTCCATAATATAAACAGGTTTCCCCCATACAAACAAACAAAAAACAAAACAAAACCCAACACCCCTCATCTTAAACAGAGATCAATTTCCTCTTCAAAAGAGTGATATTCTTTGGGGTGGAGGAGAATTGCAAAGGAAATCACCAAGGCATAGAGCTTCCAAGCTTTTGAATTCTACAATTTATAGCCAGTGCATTACTATGTAAAAAATAAAATTGTTTTTACTTATGTGAGGTTTAAGCCTCACATGTTAATTAGAGCGTTGTGTAACCATGGATATTTTCAGGACATGAGTTATTTTGCCCATAGGCCCTGTTACTGTTCCAAGTTCTGGGAACTCTTACTACAAGCCTGTTTGTCTGAAAGTTTGTCATACTTTTGGTTAGAGAGAGAGAGGAAAAAAGAGAGAGGGAGGGAGGTAGAGAGGGAGAGAGAGAGAGAGAGATTTGAAACTATCTACAATCGGGAAAATCTGCCCCCCAAAAAATCATCCATAAAATAAAATGGAGCACTAAATTATTTCTTTACAGAAATTGTTTTCCCTTCTATATAATCGTATTATGGACACTTTCCAATGACCTTTTAAAATTACCAGCATTTTAAGGTAATTCTATTTTTCAAAAAAAAAAAAAGGATTACTGTAATTCTACTTTCAGAACACAAAAAGGCTACATACATAAAAGGCACCTGTTCAGAAGGTCACCTGACAAGGATCATTTTAAGTTGCTAAGTAACTGCTGGGGTTCACCGACAAAAGGTCAATCCATTAATTAAAAGTACAATCATCTGTCAGAAGCAGAGTTCACACAGAGAAATGGACATTGGAGTCGCATGGAGCCAAGAACCTTCTCCCTACTTTAACACCACCACTTATTTACTCTGTGAAACAAATAGGCGCTTTCAAAATATACATACATACACACACACACACACACATACATACATACATACTCACATACATACACAGTAGCAAAGTAAGGTGGACTAAAACAGCCCTGGAAAATCCTAGAGACAAAGTTAGTTAAATTCATCATGCAGCATTGTCCCAATCAGAAAATGTTGCAGATCTATTGCCTATCCCTGGCACACTCTAAGCTGCCATTTGCCAGAACAAAGAAGCAAAACATTATCTTTTCATCTGACAACTTGGCTTTTGAATTTGGCCATCCATGTCACACTTTGCAACTTTACACCATGGGCTGACAAATTCACCCTCCTGGGTCTTATTAAAACGCATTCATTCAACAATGAATCCGCAACAGTAGATTCTCAGCCATTAATGGTTCCTGGAATTTTTCTTCCGTTTCCTTTTCATTTTTGGTCCAAGGGCTTTTCAGTCAGGAAAAAGCATTTCGTTTTTGTTTTTGAATAAGGATTAGAGTTAGAAGCAGGCATATAATGAGGGAAGAGAAGGGGGAGGGTGGACAGAGAAGTGTATAAATTCTTCCTTTCTGCTGTTTTGTCCATTCAAAGAGGAACACTAGAATAGAATAGAATAGAATAGAGTAGAGTAGAGTAGAGTAGAGTAGAGTAGAGTAGAGTAGAATAGAATAGAACAGAGCAGAATAAAGCTGTAAATTCCAAACTGCCTGCCATCTTGCAGGTTCCCCCTTCTCCCTTTCCCCCCTATCCTATCCTATCTGCATCTATCAATCTCTCATCTATACACTCTATGTTCTGTTCGTATCTCCTACTTTGTCGCCCTTTTTTTTTTTACATATTTCTTTTTATAAATATTGTAATAGATACTTTAATTTAGAATAGATTTAATAGGATGTATATCAATTGAATTCATGTTTATATGGAGATTTCCTGTTATTATGTATACCTTCCCCTCACAGTTTTTCCCCTCCCCCATTTTCCTTATACAGTGTTCCCTCGCTTTTCGCGGGGGATGCGTTCCGAGACCGCCCGCGAAAGTCGAATTTCCGCGAAGTAGAGATGCGGAAGTAAATACACTATTTTTGGCTATGAACAGTATCACAAGCCTTCCATTAACACTTTAAACCCCTAAATTACCATTTCCCATTCCCTTAGCAACCATTCAGATTATTACTCACCATGTTTATTTATTAAAGTTTATTAAAAAAAATATTTATTAAAGGCAGATGAAAGTTTGGCGATGACATATGACATCAGGTGGGAAAAACCGTGGTATAGGGAAAAAACCTATGAAGTATGTTTTAATTAATATTTTTGACAAACCGTAGTATAGACTTTCTGCGAAGTTCAAACCCGCAAAAATCGAGGGAACACTGTATTTAAAACTCAATAAACATTTTTTACAAAAAAAGAATGGAATGGAATGGAATGGAATAGAATAGAATAGAATAGAATTCTTTATTGGCCAAGTGTGATTGGACACACAGAGGATTTGTCTTTGATGCATATGCTCTCAATCAGAGGCGGGCTGCTAAGGTGGAACGGTGACATGTGCTCTCCCCCATGGCTCTGAATGCTAGCAGAGTCCAGTGCAATTCTGCTACTGCACCTGTGCAGGTAGCAGAATCGCGCACGGAGACACAGGCGCACCCATGCTTCAGCACGGTTTTTTGCTTCTATGCCCGTGCAGAAGCAAAAAAACTGCGCCAAAACATGGGTGCACCTGCATCTCCATGCACGATTTTGCTACCTGCACAGGTGCAGTAGCAGAATTGTGCTGACCTCCACTAGTACCCAGAGCCATGGGGGCGAGCACACATCACTGTTCCACCTTAGCAGCCCATCTCTCTTCTCAGTGTACATAAAAGAAAAGATACATTTGTCAAGAATCATGAGGAACAACACTTAATGATTGTCATAGGGTCAAATAAGCAATCAGGAAACAATCAATATTATCATAAGGATACAAGCAACAAGTTACAATCATACAGTCATAAGTGGGAGGAGATGGGCGACAGGAATGATGACAAGACTAATAGTAATAGTAGTGCAGCCTTAGTGAATAGTTTGACAGTGTTGAGGGAATTATGTTTGACGGTGTGGGGAATAGTTTGACAGTGGAGAGGACATGCATATCTCAGTTGAAGAGCTATCCACCAGTCTTAATGGTGGCGGCATATTATATTAATTATCAGCATAAAATATGCCGCTCCCACTGACATTTCTATCTTGCCACAGGAAAGTTACCAAATACACTAACGGGATGAAGGAAAAGAAGACTGATGAACAGGATAAAATAGGTGCAAAATAGGACATTGATTTTTGATTGATTGAACAAAAATATATAAATATGTATGATACTGACATTTTAAGGTATATGTGTTGATGTAAAAATGAAAATTGTGGAGAAAATATATTTTTAAAATTACACACCCATTAAAAAAATTGAAAGTTACCAATAAATGGTAGTGCACTCTGAAATCCTTTCACCTTGTCTACTATCCATGGTCAACTGCTACTTCTAATTCCAAGCTCATTAATAAGTGTGTGTCAAAAGCCACAAATTTGTCCAGTTAAGATAAATACATTTTTAGGAAGCCCTAAAAGTTCCATCAAAATTTGCACTTACTGATATGTACTAGATACTTATTCAAATTCTACCATGTGATAATTGTACATGCCACTTGGGTTGCAACCTAGGTAGCCTTTGTTAATTTAAGGAAATCCAAACTAAACAAGGTGCAAGGTGCTTAGCACTTGGATGGGAAATTGTCTGGCATTGAATTTTAGATTAGACTAGACATTGACAAACATTCTGGAAAACAGCAACAGATTAGCTGTACATTTCTTGGCTATTCCCTTTAAGGCATCTTCTGATACATCAAAAGCAAAATAACATTGTGAGAAAAAGGCATAAAGAGAAAAGAGGAGAGATACGATAGCTATACTGAAAAAAGAAGATTTTTGTGTGAGTTACCTAGAAATCAAAGTTCTCTATTTTTTCAGTTTAGAGAACCATAGGTTTTCTTACACCTACAAAGACATGTCTCTAATGAGGTGAGAACAGCAGCTTCAACCATCCACCCCCACCATCCAACTGCATAGGTCTCATAATTCCCACCCACTGCTGTTAATCTATCCTCAAGCTTTTGCTATTAATTCACATACACAACAGTTCTGTGCATATGTGTTGGTAGGAAGGGGAGGTTATGCAACTGATTAGAAAAACATTGGCTTTAATATAAGTTATAAAATTAAGGGGAAACCAAAGCAATACATACAAACTTATGAATTTCTAGTTTCTCCTGTCTCATCTGCCTTGCCTCTCAAGTGTGGTTTCATCCCTTCCACCCAGGCTTAAAACTAGCATTTCCTCTCTACCATTATCTGGTTCTCCTTTTCCACCCCATAATTCAACTCTCTTATTTTCAAGTATCAACAAAATGGTTGTTTTTTTAAAAAAATCTTGTTTGTTGAAATGCTATTTCAAATAGGAGAAATCATGGTTTTCAAGAATTCATGTATACAGCTTCTCAATTCTAACTTCTGCTAAACATTCTGAGAAGTTTGTCCTCCAAGCCTAATCACTATTAGTAATTGGTCCTACTCCAAGACACCTTTGTGCAACTTGCACAAATTGTTCTCAATCCCCTTCCTTTCTTCTTCATGTATGTGCCCTGCAATTCCCCCTTCCTTTCTGATCAAATATAATATTTGATTATTTAGGTTAATAGTCCCCTAATATTCAATTTCATTTTTCATTATGACCAAACAAGATGGCTCAAGAAACAAAGAAACAAGGGCTTGATGAAGACAGAATCTTTCTTTTCCTCACCAAGTATCAAAATCTTTCAGTAGTTAATGTGTCAGGGAACAAAGCAGCTTCTTATTAGGTCTGAATCATTCTACATATACACAGCCTTTGACATGAGGATTGGAAAACATCTGTATTGCTTTCATACAGATAACAGCATTCTTACTCTGGCTGAAATTGACAGAAATTGGAGTCTAACAATACCCAGGGGTCATTGGTTTACATTTCATCAACTCTCTCATCTTTTTTTAGAATCTTAGAGGAAATAAGAACCTTAAAGTAACATAATTAGTCCCCAAACACACTTACCCGCTCTCTCAGATACACTCCATCTATCAGATTAACATTAATAGTGTGTTACACGGATTTAAAGGCAATTCAGATTTTGGATGTTTTTATGAACACTGCGTATTCATATTAAGGAGGTAACTACCAATTTCTTCTATCCAGCTGAGTGCCCCTTCTTCTATCACAGTGGTTTTCAACCTTTCTAATGCTGCAGCCCCTTAATACAATTCCTCATAGGTCTAGCACCAATTCTTCCAACAGAGCTTTAAGTTGATTGACAGGAAGGTCATAGGGGCAACCCCACTGTAAACACCCTGATTGTAAAAATATGTTCCAAGGTACCAGAATAGAAGCTTTAGTTCCTAACAATATGGGAAATCTGTCTTCCTAACAGACAGGAAGCAGCAGGTGAAGCTAGGAAAAATCACATCAGATACATGTACAATCAGCACAGGTGCCTTCCCAAGGCTGTGTACTCTCACCACTTCTCTTTTCTCTGTACACTAATGACTGCATCTCAAATGATCCATCCGTTAAACTACTGAAGTTTGCAGATGATACAAGAGTGATCGGACTCATTCGAGACAATGATGAATCCGCATACAGACGGGAAGTTGAACAACTATCCTTGTGGTGTAACCAGAACAATCTAGAACAGAACACACTCAAAATCGTAGAAATAATGGTAGACTTTAGGAGAAACCCTTCCACCCTTTCACCTCTCACAATACTAGACAACACAGTATCAACAGTAAAGACCCTCAAATTTCTAGGTTCTATCATATCTCAAGACCTAAAATGGTCACCTAACATCAAAAACATAATCAAAAAAGCACCACAAAGAATGTTCTTTCTGTGCCAGCTCAGGAAGCACAAACTGCCCAAGGAGCTGCTGATATACTTCTACAGAGGAATCATTGAGTCTGTCATCTGCACCTCTATAACTGTCTGGTTTGGTGCTGCAACCCAACAGGACCGACACAGACTTCAGAGGATAATCAGAACTGCAGCAAAAACAATTGCTGCCAACCTGCCTTCCATTGAGGGCCTGTATACTGCACGAGTCAAAAAGAGGGTGGGGAAAATATTTACTGACCCCTCACATCCTGGACATAAACTGTTTCAACTCCTACCCTCAAAACGTCGCTACAGAGCACTGCACACCAAGACAACTAGACACAAGAACAGTTTTTTCCCAAACGCCATCACTCTACTAAACAAATAATTCCCTCAATACTGTCAGACTTTTTACTAAATCTGCACTTCTATTTCTACTAGTTTTTCTCATCATTCCTATCATCCTTTTCCTCCCACTTAGGACTGTATGACTGTTGCTTGTATCCTAAGATTTTTATTAATATTGATTGTTTTTTCATTGCTTATTTGACCCCTATGACAATCATTAAGTGTCGTACCACATGATTCTTGACAAATGTATCCTTTTCTTTTATATACTCTGAGAGCATGTGCACCAAGACAAATTCCTTGTGTGTCCAATCACACTTGGGCAATAAAATTCTATTCTATTTTTCTCATGGTCTTAGGAGACCCCTGTGAAATTGTCATTCAACCCCCAAAGAGTTCCCGACCCCTAGGTTGAGAACCACTGTTCTATCAGGAATATGACTTTAGAGATGCCTAAATAGACTTTAGGTATTCTAAAAAAGTTTAATCAAGAAATGGTCCACTGTAAACTTCCAAAAGTTGCTGGACTGCAACTCATACAATATTTCACAAAGGGCTATGCACTTAGGATTCGTGGGTTTTGGAATTTTAAGAATTGCTGGAGGTTAACATGTTCTTCATTACTGCCTAATCTCATTTCCTGCAGTTTTTGAAGTACTGTATGTTTTCAAGGTACAGGATTGTTCAAAAAGAATCAACCGATTTCATGGTGCAATATGTTATTAAGAAAAAGTAATACAATACTCCAGCCAAGTCACAGGTATTCTACTCACCATCAATTTTTATTTCCTGTCTTACAAGCAGTGAAGGGCTACCAACATTTTTACTACCACATTGTGAGCGTGGCTTATGCATTTTCTTTCAACATCTTTCAGTGCAAATTGGGTGCTCTGGGGTGGAGCTCCATTTTCGCTACCCCACTGCATTCCCCCCAGTCCAGGCAGTAGCCCACCCCTGCTTACAAGTGATCAATGCAATAAGAGAATTCTTCCCAAGTGCAAATCAGCATATCACATTCCATGAAGTTGATAGCTATTGTTATTCAATATTTAAGGCCATCAAACTTAGTGGGTAGCAGTGGAACATAAATGTGATCTTTTACTTATCCCCAAAAGGAAAAAAAACACACTCTTTTAGGTCTGGGGATTTCACAGGCCAAGCACAAAGTGCGAGGTCTTGGGCCCCCCAATGCAGAATGCCTTTTCTTGAGGACTCACCAATGGTTCCATTGCCAGAGGAACGGCGTGACTACATCGCCTCTGTGGCAGCCATTCAAAACCTAGGTAACTCCTCTTTAAAATGGTCACTGACTCATTACATGACTGAGAACTGAAGCAATGTGTGTATGTTTGGTTTTTAATAAGGGTTTTTTAATTATTTTAAATATTAGATTTGTCATATGCTGTTTTATTATTGTTGTTAGCCATCCCGAGTCTACGGAGAGGGGCGGCATACAAATCTAATAAATAAAATGAATAAATACGTCATAAAATCGGTTCATTCATTTTGAATAACCTTGTATATAAGTATATAATATTTTTCAGCATGAATTGTTAATTCTAAGGGACCACTATTATAGATATTCTTGGCAGCCCATTACCTTTGACCTATGAACCTCGCCATCATCATCCTCCCCGCCAACACCTAAGATCTTCCTTGTCTTCAGACGGCTCACAAGGTCTGTCTGGCTGTGCTTCTTCATCAGAGGGGGAGGCTGCTTGGTTGCCATGGTGACTTGCTGGCTTGGGCAGAAACTGAAATTAGACAGACCAAAGGTTAGATATATTAGAAAAAAAACATACATCTTAGAGAGGGTCAAATCCAGATTTTTAAAAAAGATTTTCATGAACATCCTTTTCATTTCAATTCAAACAATTCAATTCATTTCAAAACTTTATTGTCAGAGTTCAACATGTGTACAATGAGATTAGCAATAGCATTTAGACTTATATACCACTTCGCAGTGCTTTTACAGACCTCTCTAAGCGGTTTACAGAATCAGCATATTGCCCCCAACAATCTGGGTCCTTATTTTACCTACTTCAGAAGGATGGAAGGCTGAGTCAACCTTGAGCCGGTGGTGAGATTTGAACTGCTGAACTACAGCTAGCAGTTAGCTAAAGTATCCTGCAGTGCTGCACTCTAACCACTGTGCCACCCCGACTCTTATGACCCTGTGAACCCTATGAATTCATAGCATCATAAGAGTCGGGATGGCAAAGTGGTGATCCTGGCTCTTGATTGACTGAGCTTCCCTTTGTGCACCCCCCCCCCAAGCCAATACAACTCATAGTAAATCATGTAAATGATTTAGCCAAACATAGATTGGCAACTATTATATTCTTTCGTTAGAAACTTTTAAGTACCCAAAACAATTGCAGCAATAAAATATTTTTTGACTGTGGAATATTTACTTCCACTTGAATGATGAGAGCATACTAAGATCTCCCTCATGGTACATGAGGCAAATCAGAGAAACGTTAGACAGCAACAGGCAAGTACGGAAGTGAATTTTGCTCCTCAAGTCATATCCCAAAGGACTCTTAAACATTTACAACATCAGCTTTTTCATGCTTCTTACTCCGAGAAGCAACAGCAACAAAACACTCAGGCATAGAATTCCCCTCACAAAACAGTGTGTGTGGCTCTGCCTCAGTGAAATTCCTTGCCTCACAAAGGTATTGAACACCACCCCGGCACTACAAAATATTGGTTCAGCAATCTACTCTGCCTCAGTGAAAAAAACAAGGCAGGGACTCATCAGCATCATTCAGCCTGCCTATTTTCAAAACAGTAGCTGAACACATGAGGCTCTTAACGGGGGGAAAACCAAGAGTCACTTTTCTGGAATCACTGACAAAATAAAACATTTATTTGTGCATAACCCTAGCACTTTATAAGCATTATTATGAGGGTTATCCAGAAAGTAGGGTTACAAGATTTTTTTAAAATGCAAAGAATAAATATATTGTAATAAAAAATACATGGATTGTAGCATAGGTACTACATTATTTTCCACATTCAATACATTCTGTCCTCTGTGGCAGTGTTTCCCAACCTTGGCAGACTTCACCTCCCAGAATTCCCCAGCCAGCAAGCCGCCGAACCCAGAAGTGCCGCCGCCCGGCTGTCACCTTTGCAGAAGAGCCACGGAGCTGTCAGCTGGTCAGGAGACTCAAACGGAGGTGGGGAATCCCAATAGGGAATTTAATGGGCGGAGCTTTGACATCACGAAGACATCCTTCCTGGAGTCCATGTTTCAGCCGGCCAGGAAGGACGTTTCCGTGATGCCAAAGTTCTACCCATGGAATTCCCTATTGGGATTTCCCACCTCCATTTGAGCCTCCTGACCAGCCGACAGCTCCGTGGCTCTTCGTGAAGGTGACAGCCGGGAGGCGGCGCTTCTTGGCGGCCTCCCAAACCCGAACTTTTGCCGAACTTCCAGGTTCAGCGTTCAGGAGAACGCCGAGAAGCCTCCCGGCTGTTTCAAAAGGTGACACCTGGGCGGTGGCGCTTCTCAGCGGCCTCCCAAACCCTAGCCCCGAACTCAAACTTTTGCCAAACTTTTCGGGTTCGGGAGAACGCCGAGAAGCGTCCAGCTGTTTCAAAAGGTGACAGCCGGGCGGTGGTGCCCAGCATAGCACCGTTTTTGCGATTTTTTTTTGCTTGCAAGCATTAATTGCTTTTACATTGTTTCCTATGGGAAACATTGTTTCATCTTATGAACTTTTCACCTTACAAACCTCCTCCTGAAACCAATTAAGTTCGTAAGATGAGGTATCACTGTATTTGACAACTTTTTATTGTTGTATTGTGCTGTTATATTGCTGTAAGCCACCCTGAGTCCCACTGGGATTGGACGGCATAGAAGCTAAATAAATGAATGAATGAATGAATGAATGAATGAATGAATGAATGAATGAATGAATGAATGACCAGGGGATACATGATAGCAGAGTTCCAATATCTCAGGGGTTGCCACAAAGAAAAGGGAGTCAGGCTGTTCTCCAAAGCACCTGAGGGTAGAACAAGAAGCAATGGGTGGAAACTAAACAAGGAGAGAAGCAATTTAGGACTAAAGAGAAATTTCCTGACAGTTAGAACAATTAATCAGTGGAACAGCTTGCCTCCAGAAGTTGTGAATGCCCCAACACTGGAAGTTTTTAAGATGTTGGATAAATATTTGTCTGAAGTAGTGTAAGGTTTCCTGCGTAAGCAGTGGGTTGGACTAGAAGACTTCCAAGATCCCCTTCCAATTCTGTTGTTGTTGTTGTTGTTATTATTATTATTATTAATATTATTATTATTAAAGTTGTGGTCGTTTCTGGACACAGTGGTTGACAATTTTGGGGGCTATATTCCTAATACATCTAGAGGGAGATAAATTGCAGATTGATATTTTTGGTATCTGCAGATTTCTTGGGTTCTAAAACAAGAAAGAGAGGGCAGTTATTGAAATCCACTGAAGGCAGCTGCTTTGTGTGCTTCATCTTATTAATTATAGTGGGTGTGGGAAGCTTTATTATCAGCCAAGAGCCTGTCTTCCCTCCAGCTATAGAAAGTGGGGGAGGTTTATGTTTCCAAAAGACTTATAAGAGGTTTGCTGTTTCAAGTTCTATTTTAAAGACAAGAAAATACAGCATTTAGTCATGCCAGGGTGCCCCCATGGCCAAGATGCAGAGAGAGATAACATAAATTAAAATCAAATGATTATGAGGGTAGCATAAGCCTATTTGCGAGAGACTGTGGAAGACAAAAAAAAAGAGGGGGGAGCACAGAAACGGGGCAGTACCCAGCTACACAATCCAGAATCTGGAATGCAGAAATCATATGAACATTTGTTGTGATATTTTTTTACGGAAATATCTCCATTCTTTTGGAATTAATTTTTAAGCAAATATGTTTAGGAAATTGGCTTCATTTTAGTTTCCATAGATTAATTATAATTCATATTGGAAAAATGCTTTCTTCCATTAACCACAGCGATCCAGCAATGGAGAATTCTCATTCTCCCCCCCTCTGTGTCTATGTATGTGTGTGTGTGTGTGTGTGTGTGTGAAGTGTGTGAGGTCTCTCTCTCTCTCTCTCTCTCTCTCTCTCTGTGTGTGTGTGTGCAGAAATACCCAGAATGTCATCTTCCAAAATAAGGCAATAGCCTTATTGGTTGAAGAATGATAAGAGATAAAGTACACATAATTAAATGGCATCTCAAATCTTTTAAAAGTACACCACAACATAAAACAGTGTGTGGGGGGAAAGTTGTTTTAGAGCAGGGCCTTTTGGACCTCGGGGACCACCACGGTCATAATTTTAAATCCCACAGACCCTAATTCATAATTTTAAGATTTGCAAACCACTAGTATGATTTTTTAAAAAGAAAGATACTGTAAATACGTTTGTAAAATAATGATCAGAGAACTTCCATTTTATTAATATGAAATGCACCTATTTTACATAACAAAATTATAAATGCTTATTTAATTATAACGAATAATATTTAATAAATAAATAAATAAATAAATATTTATTTGTAAGTATTTATTTAATCATAACAAAATCTTTAAAGGTTGTTTAATTGTAATAAAAGTATTAAAGGTAGTGTAATTATTACAAAATAATTGAAACTTATTTGAGGGTAGCTTGCTGATACTGTTGGGAAAGTCAGTCCCATATTCCAGAGCTATAGCTGTAGTTCCTCCACTGCCCTTCCCTCCCGCCTTTCCCTTTCCCTTCCTTTCCCTTCCCTTCCCTTCCTTATCCTCTTCCCTCCTCTCCTCCTCTCCCCTAGAAGGAAAGAAACAGTATAGATAGAAGATAGAAGTAGTATCATGGGCCACCAATGGTCCACAGACTACAGGTTGGTGACCTGTGTTCTAGAGACAAAAATCTATTTTTTCCAATCTACATGCAACATGGACTTCCTAAAGTAGACGAGATTTACATAAGTTGAAATTCATACATCTAGAGAGCATCCCATTTGGTAAAGCAATTTAAAAACATGAAATATTAAAATTCTATAGCTCAATAATTTATTCTTCTCCTAATTTTTTTTAATACCCTAACACTTTCCCCCTCTATTGAGGACAAAACTGATTTCTTCAGGCATTCTAGAATCAGATGCAATATAATAACTTGGACTACAAGGACTTTTAAAGCAATTAGAAAAGAGAGGAAAATAGAACATAATATCTTCCCCAATTCATTTTTGTTTCCTTAGTAATAGATATAATCTTAAAAACATATATTTCAAAGCAATTAACAGAAATGCTGATACGGCATGAGGAACATTAATCATTTCACTGAAATTAATTTTAAAAAGAGAAAGAGATAATGTATGTGCACTGAATTAGGTAACCTGAATAAAATAAAGGAAAAATTGTTATATTGATGAGAAACATACTCCTAAAGCAATATCCTTCAGATTTTTGGTATTTCAAGTCTCCAAATTCCCAACCAGTTTGGTAGGTAAGTAGGGAAGGAAGGAAGGAAGGAAGGAAGGAAGGAAGGAAGGAAGGAAGGAAGGAAGGAAGGAAGGAAGGTTATTTGGCAGCATTTTTTAAGCCAAGCAGTAGAAAACACTGCACCCTATTCACTGTTCTGCATGTACAGTATGTGTGAGAAAGCTCTAATGTCCTTGTAGGACATAAGAGATTCAGCTTGGCCTATTTAAAAGTTATTACCATCAAATACTATTTGTTTATATATGACCATTGTTCTCCCTCCATACACAATACTCAAGTCCATTTTTACTAAAGTCTTATATTTTTCTCACTGGATATATCCAGAAACCAAGAAAATTCCCAAACTGGTTGGGAATTTAAAGCGCCTGATCTGGTGGAAGATTTTGGCAAAAGCTTTTTGCTTACAGTGATTTGCAAAGGATTGAAAGAGATCCTGCCAGGGGATCCCATGGGGAAATTGCTTCTCCAATTCAGGACTAGACGTGATATGAAGAGGAAGGGGCTACAGGTGTTTTGGAAATGTTATTCCAATTGATGCAGCTTATAAACGCATTTCTTCTCGGGAAAGATGATCACCTATGTGCATTTGAGTTTTGATTCCTAAACTGAACGTCACTGCATTTTCCTCCCTTATAGTCTGCTACTTTTCAGCTCATTTCCCCATCTCTTCACTTCTTTATCCAAGTTATTAATAAAAATGAGTAATCCTTCTTGACCTCTATTTCAGTGTTTCCCAAACTTGGCAACTTGAAGATATCATGGCATTGGACCAGAATACCTCCGGAACTGCCTTCTACCGCACGAATCCCAGCGGCCAATAAGGTCCCACAGAGTTGGCCTTCTCCGGGTCCCATCGACCAAACAATGTCATTTGGCGGGCCCCAGAGGAACAGCCTTCTCTGTGGCGGCCCCCATCCTCCTTGTCTTTCTCAAGTTACTCAAGACCCACCTATATCGCCAGGCATGGGGGAATTAAGACATCTCCCCCAGGCTTTCTTATATTTTATGTTTGGTATATATGTGCTGTTTTTAAATTGTTGGGGTTTTTTATATAATTTTATTATTAGATTTGTTCCATTGTTATACTGTTTTTTATTACTGTTGTGAGCCGCCCCGAGTCTTCGGAGAGGGGGGGCATACAAATCTAATAAATACAATAAATACAATCTGGACTTCAACTCCCATAATTCCCCAGCCAGCATTTGCTGGCTGGGGAATTCTGGGAGTTGAAGTCCAAATATCTTCAAGTTGCCAAGGTTGGGAAACACTGCTCTATTTGATACTTCTGTTCAATTTGATGAGCATCCACTGGTGAGAACGTTTTGAATATGATTGTCAAGCCAAACTAATTAATTGTCAGGAATCCTGGCAAGATGGGAGTTTGTTGAGATAGTTATTTCTCTCCTTCAGCAAGTTCTGAAAACAACACACTTGATTGCAGTGAAGAAAACTGATAATCAAAACAAAAAACCCAAGAAGCCCCCCTCCACTCTTTTAATTTTGGACAGATAAAATGCCTGTCAATACAAGGTGTAATTTTTCTTCTTTTCTCTCGCCTCCTCCCATGGAACAGATGGCTTCTCTTGGACAACCCCCACAGCTGTGGCTGACTTTGCTGAATCCCTTTGAAATCTCTCTGAGGAGAATGATTTTCACAGCAGAAATTCTTTCTAATATTTGTGAAGAACAAAGCTGGAGTGGTTGGGGAAGTTACCAGGAATTAATTGATGACGTAAAAGAATTCATAGAATCATAACAGTAGGGGTGGCGCAGTGTTAGAGTGCAGCACTGCAGGATACTTTATTTATTTATTATTTATTTATTTATTTATTATTTATTTATTTATTTATTTATTAGATTTGTATGCCGCCCCTCTCCGTAGACACGGGGCGGCTCACAACACTTTAGCTACTTAAACTGCTAGCTGAAGTTTAGCAGTTCAAATCTCACCACCGGCTCAAGGTTGACTCAGTCTTCCATTCTTCCAAGGTGGGTAAAATGAGGACCCAGATTGTTGGGGGGCAATATGCTGATTCTTTAAACCGCTTAGAGAGGGCTGTAAAAGCACTATGAGGCAGCATATAAGTCTAAATCAGGGGTCTCAAACCTGAGCCACTTTAAGACTTGTGGACTTCAACTCCAAGAATTCCTCAGCCAGCAAAGCTCAACACCTCACCTCAGCAAAGCTTGAAGTCTTAAAGTGGCCCAGGTTTGAGACCACTGGTCTAAATGCTATTGCTATTGTTATAAGGCTGGGAGGGATCTTGGAGGTCTTCTAATCCAACCTCCTAATTAAGGCAGGAGTCTTATACCATCCCAATAAAACACTTGATGTTTTCTACATTTGAAAACATCAAGTAACAGACCACCCACAATTCCAGGATCATAGAAACATAGAAGTCTGATGGCAGAAAAAGACCTCATGGTCCATCTAGTCGGCCCTTATACTATTTTCTGTATTTTATCTTAGGATCCAAGCTATTCCATTGATTCATTGCTCTTACTGTCAGAAAAACTCTCCTTACTGCTAGTTTTTATCTCTCTTTGAGAAGCTTTTACCCAATACTTCTTGTCCCAGTGCCCTAGAAAATAAGTCAAGCCACTCTTCTTTGTGACAGCTTCTCAAGTACTGAAAGACGGCTGTCATGTTCTCTGCCCACCCACCCCAACTGCCGATCTTTCTCTTCTAAAGGTTAAGTCCCTCAACCATTCGTCATGCAATTTAGATTCCATACCCTTTAATTATCTTTGTTTCTATTCTCTGCATACTTTCCAGAGTCTCAACATCTTTTTTTTTTGTATGATGGTGACCAGAACTAGACATAGTATTCCATGCTGGTGTGGTCTCACCGGCATGGTGTAAAGTGGCACTATGACTTCTTGTAGTCTTGATGCTAACACTCTTTTGATAAAACTAGGACTGTATTTGCTCTTTTGGCAATTTGGGCACACCGCTGGTTCTAACTGTTGAGAGGGAGCTAGTGTCATAGTGGACTACAACTCAAGTATGAACCAGCAATGTACACAAAGTGCCAAAAAATTGGCTGCCAATTGGTTTCTGGATTCAATTCAAAATGTTGGTTATGACCTATAGAGCTCTACATGGCATGAGACCAGAATACCTCCAAGACCGCCTTCTGCCGCATGAATCCCAGCGACCGGTCAGGTCCCACAGAGTTGACCTTCTCCAGGTTCTGTCAACTAGACAATGTCGCTTTGCAGGACCTAGGGGCAGAGCCTTCTCAGTGGGGGGGGGCCCTCTGGAATCAGCTCCCCCCAGAGATTTATACTGCCCCCACACTCCTCGCCTTCTGTAAGAGTCTGAAGAGTCATTTATGCCCCCAGGCCTGGGGCCATTAGAATGTGTTGAGAGAATGTTGAGTGTATGGAATGATTGTTTTTTTAATGGTTTTTGGGAATTTTAGGTTTTTAATTAATTAATTGGATTCAAGATATTGTATATTGTTTATTATATGTTGTGATCTGCCTGGAGTCCTCAGAGAGAGGCAGCATAGAAATCCAATTAATAAATAAAAAAGGCAATAAAGTGCTAGCCTGAATTAACAGAGGGATAGTGGGATGACTTTCCAAAGATGCTGGTAAAGTAGATCTATTGGGAAAATGATTTTTTTTATTTTTAAAAAAATGCAAAATAGCCAGTTGTGAGGCAATATATTAACACGAAGTCAAGCATGCAGGGAAAACTCATGCTCTGAATTTTCCTTATAGAAAGATAAACAACGTCCTGCAAATGCTATTGAACAATGCATTCAGAGCATGTAAAACCATGATGAATTGCTTGCTTCAGTTTTTCACATGCCTTCAAAATATAACTGTCTTTGAAGTCCTAAACCTGTGGTTGTAGAAGTCTTTCTAATCATGATTAATGTATTGCAAGCAGAGCCGGGCATGTAAAGGTTATTGAATATGGTAAAAAAAAATCTAATGCTATTTCCAGAAAAGTTGGGGGACTATGGTAAACATAAAGTTTCATGAAGGGCATATTAAGACTAAGCAACAAGTGGTAGTGATTTTGACCTTGTATTGTACATTTCTGGCTGTTCTGAAATATTGGTTAACCAGGGTCTATGATCCTTAAATTACTGTCTGTTAATATTCAGATTGTGACAGAAAGTACCACAATCCATTGAGAAATTAGTTGTATGAGTGGAAGGATAATTTCATATATCCTTTTATTCCTTTTTCTTTTTTAAGGGGTTGCAGATTATCAGGGGAAAGAAAATGAACTCCTGTGGCCTAATAGTTAAAGAATTAGTTTATTCCCATCTTGTTATTAGTTTTTGTTGTGATTCAGCCTGAGGCTCCTCAGGGACTGGCTGCGTCTCTGCTGGATCCAGGCCCGGAGGAGGAGGACAGTGAACAGGAGGGGGAGGACCAGGCAGACGGGGGAGAGGAAAGTCAGGAAGAGGATGAGGGGGAGCAGCCTGAGAGCCCCGGGGGGGGGGGGGCTCTCCCCACCCAGTAGCCTGGCCTCATTGGATGAGGAAGCACAGGCTATAATTGACATGATACAGAGACGTGCAGCTCAGAGACGGGACCAATTAGAAAGGTATTGGCATCACTGAATTGGCAACAGCTGGGTTTGGGCGTGGTTCTCCTCAGCAGGGTTTAAAAGGCAGGCAAGCCCTTTTAGCCATGTGGAGCGTTATCAACTGGGAGTTCTGTGACCCTGCTTTGCTTCTCGGCGTCTCTGATCTTGGCTTGTGGCCTAGAAGACTGGAAGACTTGGGGGAGGCGTATGTTTGTTATCTCCAGTGTTGTTTTGGACAGCAAGAATCCTTTTTTACTTCATGGCCTTCGTGAAACATCTTTGAAGTTTCAGCGTGTTCCTGTTTGTAAGGACATTTTCTGTTACCTGTGTTTGCTTTGAATTCTATAAACTGCCTTTGATTTTTACCAGTGTGTCTGGATTCTCTTTTTGGGTTGGTGTTTGCTGGAGGGACCCAGGCAGAACAGTTTTAATTATTTAATTATTTATTTTTGTGGTGCATTCATTTATGTTATATATAAATGGCAGTCACAATTCTGGGGTGTTTTTTTCTTTTTTTTTCTTTGCCTATTTTTAGCATTTGTCATTTTTATATTTTATTTAGGGATCAATGGGCAAACGTCTATTGGAATAAACTTTAATTTGCTTCTGAAAAACAAGGAGAATTGAAGCCATCTCTCATGGGTGAGTCATTCTATTTAATGATTGTAATACTGTATTGTAATTTCAACCCAACTTCCTTTTTGAACTTTGTACTTTAACTAAGACTTGGGATCCAAACCTATTTTCGTTCTAGAAAAGAATAGAACTGATACAGTTAGATGTTTTGTCAAACAATATTTGCTTTATGGAATAGAATAGTGTTGAGAGGTATAATAAAACAGAGAGGGATATTTCATAAATTGATGATAATACAGACTGAAGTTTTTTTCTCAGGAGAAATGTATACGCTCCTGATGAAAAATATATTTTGATTATAGGCTGAGTTGATCAGATTCAAATAAGCAGAAAATCTGATAATTAGCAGAGGGATAGAAAATCTAATTAAGAACTCCTAACTATACGTACAGCTGAATGAGGGATTTGGGGTACAAATGATTTATTATATAATTTTACTAATAAAAAATTTTTGATTGTAAAAATTCAGAGTTTTGGAACCAAAGATAACCTGACATTATATATATCTGGTTTGATTTGGGGATTAAACATAGGCCAATTAATTGTAAAGAAAGATTTTAATTTTTCATCTATTACCGAACTGGAGTCAGATTTCAGGAGGAAAAAAGAGTTCCATAGTTGGAATGCTCTTGGCACAAATATTGAGGAATTAAATTTTGATGAGAAATGAGAGTTATATTCAATAAATACAATTAATGCCTGATTAAGCACATTCCACAACAATGATTCAATTGGACTAGATCAGGAGTCTGCAACCTGTGGCTCTGGAGCCGTATGCAGTTCTTTGGGCCCTCTGTTGCGGCTGCCTGTCACCCTGTCACAGCAGAAATATGAAAGAGGTATCATCCTTCTGCCGCACGAATCCCAGCGGCCGATTAGCCACCACAGAGTTGGCCTTCTCCGGGTCCCGTCGACCAAACAATGTTGGCTGGCAGGAGTTGGCCTTCTCTGTGGTGGCCCCGTCCCTCTGGGATCAACTCCTTACAGAGATTCGAACAGCCCCCACCCTCCTAGCCTTCTGTAAAATGCTGAAGACCCACCTTTGTCGCCAGGTGTGGGAATAATTACCACCTTCCCCCCCTTTTTCGTTATGCTTTCGGACTTACTGTATGATGGATTAGGTTGAATAGTATATGTTATTAACGTTTTTTAAACTGATTTAATTTTCTACTATTGTATTTATTTATTTATTTATTTATTATTTTTTAGATTTGTATGCCACCCCTCTTCGTAGACTCGGGGCGGCATACAAATTTGTAATGTATTGTATCACTGTTATGTTGTGAGCTGCCCCGAGTCTTTGGAGAGGGGTGGCATACAAATCTAATAAACTATAACTATAAACTAAATTATCCTGACATGACAGTGGCATAGGCGGAGCCTTCGTGCAGGAGCGAGTGTAGGATGGAAGGAGAAGTCCCACGAGCTTTTCTTTGGTGTGGGGTGGGAGGAAGACCCAATACCCCCTCCATGACCTGCCCACTGCTCTTGCAGCACTTTGCACAGCACAGTGAAAGATAGATTACTTCACAATGGGGAAACTTGGTCCCCTCCCCCTCCTGGAGCCCTTTCCCTGTCCCACTTGTCCCTGGCAATACTCTCTTGGGGTGGAAAACAAACCCAGAAGTAGCCTCCTGCCTCTTCCCACCAGGAGGGAAGAAAGAGAGAGGGAGGGAGGGAGGGGGAGAGAGAGAAAGAGAGAGAGAGAGATTTGGCTGGTTTTAGCTCTTGCCAAAGACACTCACCCAGTGGTCTGTGTGTGTGTGTGTGTGTGTGTGTGTGTGTGTGTGTGAGAGAGAGAGAGAGAGAGAGAGAGAGAGAGAGAGAGAGAGAGAGAGAGAGAGAGACTGTATCTTTTGCTCTCTGTCTCTTTGTCTCTTCTCACTCTCTTGGAAAGTCCTGAATGTTCTCAGGCTCTTCACTACCCATTTTTCTTTCTTCCTTTTGGAAATCCAGGCTGAGGAATGAGTGCAACCTATGGTGGAGGCTTCCCTAATTCTCCCCCTCCTCCTCTCTGATCCCCAGCCTGGCTGTGGTGGGGCCAGGAAACTGAGAACTAGAGGAGGAGGGGCAATGATGGGCTACCAAAAATTTTACTACCACACTGTGGGTGTGGCTTATGCATTTTGTTTCAACTTCTTTCAGTGCAAATTGAGTGCTCTGGGGTGGAGCTCCACATTTTGGTACCGGAAACCACGTTCCTGGCCATTCCCGTAGGAGCCCACCACTGAGGAGGGGGAAGGGAAGGGAAGGCTCCATTGTGAGTTGTGCTCATTCCTCACCCAGCACGGATTTTCAAAAGGAAGAAAGAAAAAACAGGTAGAGAAAAGCCACAAGGAGAGCATTTCTCAGAGAATGGGAGGTTTTCTCAGAGAGTGGGAAGAGACATAGAAACAGGGAGCTAGAGAGAGTGAGATACACACACACATACAGTATATACATAGAGAGAGAGACACAGAGAGGGGGGAGACAGAGAGGAAAAGAGAAAGAGATGAGAGAGAGAAAGAGAAATGAGAGACAGAGTGATAGGAAGATACAGAGAAAAAAAGACAGAGATTAGGGAAAGAGAAAGATATTGATTGATAGATTGATTGATTGATTGATTGATTGATTTGATTTGATTTGTATGCCACCCCTCTCTGAAGACTCAGGGTGGCTGAGAGGGAGGGAGAGGGAAATAATGAAAAAGAGATGAGAGAGAAAGAGAGATGAGAGAGGGAGATAGACAGAGAAATCCTGAGAAGGTGTGGCTGGAAGGGTCATGTGACTGGGAGTGAATAAAGTTGAGTTGGCCACACCCACCCAGGTCTTGTAGCTCCCATTTCATTTTCTGTGAAAAATGGGACAAGTGGCTCTTTGAATGTTTAAGGTTGCAGACCCTGCATTAAATGGTGGCATTTTAATATTTCTTTAGGTAAAATAATAAGATGTAGCCATATGCTTTTTTAATAGATGGGCTATCAGTGGATCAGCCTATGAATGTTTGGAAAAAAAGAGTATTACATTTGAGGGTTAGAATAAGAAGTAAAAGAAGTTTTTGATGTACACAGCAAAATCAGATTCTGGAAGAATATCACACCTTTAGATAATTTAAATTGAGTTTTATCAATTGTTATATATTCTCAATATTAAATCTGTTCAAGTGCCTTAAACAACATACCGGGAATATGAAGAAATCCTCATAAAGTATCGTTTTATCCTTTAAACACCACAAGAAGCTTTTCAAGAGAAATATTAGCCACACAAACTTGATTTATTGACTTTCATAAAGTTTTAAATTAAAAACAAGGGAAATATTGGAAAAGGATGATTTCATATGTCAGTGGTTTCCTTATGTGCTTTATATTAGAAATATTTAAATTGGATAAGAAGAATTCTGGTTTTATAAACAAAAAACTGAATTTGAGCTGGATTTGGGTATTGATAATGAGCATGTCATTGTCATGCATATAGTCTTGTATTAGAAGTGAATATAATAAAGACTGTGTAATTAAGTGGGCAAAAATGATATAATAATATTGCTAGATCAATGGGAAAACATGAAATTCACTCTGAGCTATAATCTGAAAGAGAATTTCTACAAGAAGATGTATCATTGGTATTTAACACCTCTTACATTGTCAAAGATGTATAATGGTGTATGTTGAAAATATAATCATTCTGAAGGCACCTTTTATCGCTTTTGGTGGAGTCTTCAAAATTACCTGGTGGAAATATATAGTTGGACAACGTAGCATTGTTTTAGTTTATTAATGTCTGCTTTTTTAAAGCATGAGATACATACAATATTTGATTTTATTTAGTTTTATTTCTTCTTAAAATGAAGATCTCTGGCATCACATTTTCTTCCAATGCCCTAAATTCTTCCTCCAGTGTCCCAAACTTTCCTATTAAGCAGCATCAAATGAAGATTGTCAGAAATGAAGCTAACAAACCAGACATCAGCAGTCGTCAGGAGAACCAGCTGAATCCACATGAATTCAATGGTCTTAAAGAAAATGGCCAAATGCCAAGTGACTAAAAAGGGAGGAAAAAACCCTAATATTTCAAACCTGGAGAACAAATCGGAATATGGGCTTTGATTCTTGTGTATTTACACTAAATCATTCTTCAATTTGTATTTTGGATCATTCTAGTTTCAGTTGAAGAAACTAGTCTAGGCATGTTATATCAGTGAGCTTCTGCCAAAAAATGATGTTAAATTGAAGTTTAAGTGTATGCAGTCTCAAAATCTATGAATGCATCCAATTATGGAGCATGACGCTGATTTTCTTATGCCACTACCTTCTCAAAAGGAAAGTTGTCAGCAAGAGAATCCAGCATTTTCCCATAAGGACCATGCTTGGTAGTTTTCCTACTAACAGATGCTGGAACAATTAAAGTCTGTCATCCCTATGAAATGAAAGGTATTTTAATGTCAGATGCCTTTACTGATATGTTTTCTTGAGATAAGTTTATACGGTGTTATCTTTGTGTAGCACATTTTTGTGTTTGTCACTTTCTCGAGCGTGAATTCTTAATTTGATTCTAATTAAGAATCAAATCAAGAATTTATAAATCTAACACCAAAAGTTTTAGAGTCCTTCCTGGCTTTGATATTGTTTGTTTGTTTGTTTGTTTGTTTGTTTGTTTGTTTATTTATTTATTTATTTATTTATTTATTATTTAGATTTGTATGCCACCCCTCTCCGCGTTATCAGATATCAGATATCACAGAACTGTGTTATCAGATATCACAGAACTGGAATGATTTGTATCAAAATAGGTTGATTTCTACCAAATTAGCCATTCTTTTCTTTTCATTTCATTCTTTTCATTTCATTGGTCTGGCCTAAAAAAATTAGGGGTGGGTAATTAATGAAGTAAAGGTTTCCCTGTGGGGGACAGTGTCATCTTTGTTTCTCATCAAGACATCCAGCATTGTCGGAAGATATTTCTGACTATATCCCAAGAAAACACAGAATACTGTTGCCTTCCCACCAAAGTGGTACCTATTTACCTACCCACATTTGCTTGGTTTTTTGAACTGGTAGGTGGGCAGGAGGTGGCAGAAGCTCATCCCACAGTATGAGCATAAATGAGCATCCCATAGTATGAGCATTATAAAGTAACGGGAGCTCATCCCATAGTACAGCATTCGGGTCTTGAACTGGACTGTCAGCTTTCCAGCTGACAGTTTTTAACTGCTGAGACATTGTGTCTCTCTGAATCACTAATTCTCTCTTCCAGATTAAAATCTGCACGCGGTGCTTACTCTGCCTCAACTTTCATGGCTCCTAGAAAGTTTCCAATTCCTTTACTTGCATGCGAAAGGAATATGCATATCTCTTCTCCCTGGGGAATAGCTCAGCTCAGTGCAAATTTTAGACTGAAAGGCAATATGGTGATTGCTACTCTGAATAAACATGCTCATAATAAATGCTTTCAGTCAGTTTGGGATATTCTGGGAGAATACCACAAAACCAAATGCTTACAACCTTCCCATAAGAAAGAATCCTCTGTATTTTCTAAGCTTCATTTAACCATTTTTTTTTTAACAAAAGTGATGAGAGGCCAAGGCACAGTATAAAACGTCTAGTCATTTCTAATATCCTGCTCCATGCAGCACAATGAACAATTTGCAAGTCTGATCCAAATCTAACAAGATATCTGAAATGGGGTGATCTACCCTTAAAGATAAGGAACATTCTTTCCTTCCAGAAATAATGGCAATCCTCACAGGAGAACATATTTAGATGAATGGCCTATGATCATGTGCATGCAAAATTAGCTCCACATGGCAAAAAATGTCAACTGATGGTTGAATCATTTGATATTTGAAACAAGTCTCGATATTCTAAACCTGGCCCTGAAAGAATATAAGGTTGGCTTCTCATTTGATATTATATTATAGAGAAAATAGAAATAGATTTGTTCTGTACTATGCAAATAGGCAGAATCCTCTCTGATTCTTCTTTGCATGAATGTGTGTTTATTCTATTTGGCTTAGAGACTCATAACCCCCACACACAACTCACAAGATAACACTAACAGACAAAGGCTTCAGCAAATTATCTTAAATATGCTTTATTTTGTCCTACCTGGTCACGTCTGAATTCTTGATGGAAAGGCTTGAAACATTACATTGTAAACATTACACTGTTCTACAAATTTTCAATTTTTTTTTTAGTTTCAGAAATGAAATGTGCCATTTCTTAATGCTGAATTCAAATATAATAATGAAATTTGTTGGTTTTTCCTAATTTTCATACAATGGACATTTTACATTTTCCAACTACAGGTAATAGGACCGCAATGTGCCAAAACTTAATACGTATATATAAACCCATATATTTATATGAAATTTAAATGAATTATATTCGCAAGAGTGAATATATGAAATAATCTATTGCAGTGATGGTGAACCTTTTTTTTCTAGGGTGCCGAAAGAGCGTGGACGTGTGCTATCAAGCATGTTTGTGTGCTCATACCCACCCATAAATCAATGCCTGGGGAGGGCGAAAACAGCTCTCCCCGGAAATGACCTTTTTTCCAAGTTCTGGTGGGTCCAGTAGGCTTGTGTTTCACCCTCCCCAGGCTCCAAAGATTTCCCTAGAGCCAGAGGAATGTAAAAACGGCTCTCCCGTCCCCTAGGCTTTCTGGAAGCCAAATAAATGCCCTCACAGAGCCTCTATATTAGCCAAAAATAAGCTGGCTGGCACACACATGCACATTGGAGCTGAGCTAGGGCAATGGTTCATGTGACAGCAGATATGGCTCCGCGTGCCACCTATGTTTATCAAGAAAAACTAAATTAGTAAACAAGTTTAAAATGTTCAAAAGTTTGAGACTTCTGGGGTGTTTCAGCTGGAAAAGAATGATTTTCCTTCTTTGAAGCTGCTCTATTTTCATTTTTCTGGAATCACTTCAAGGCATGGGAGTCTGAAGGACTGAGTGGAAGGAGAGGGGCATCCCAAGCGGCAATGAGGCAAAAGCATTCTCCCTATCCAGGACAAAAACATCTGTCTTTGTTATCTTAACATGGTGGGTCTGAAGCCCTGGTGATCCACAAAGAATTAGGAAGCTAACTATTGCAGCAGATTGCATCCGACATATAAAGAGACACCCACATTATCGGGAAGGAGACGGCAAACAGCAGTGAGAGAAAGGAAGAGACAGAAACAGAGGGCTAAGAGGCAGACGAAGATAGGAGGAAATGGAATCTCAGACTAAATAGGTGATAAGGACATATGTGACTATGAGAAGAGACTCCCAATCTAAATAGGTGCAGTAGGTGAACCTGTGCAGTGGTCCCCCTAGCCGCAGCAAAGAAATGTTGTTCTAATCTCAGCTGAGAATCTAGGAGGACTCCCAGATTGTGGACCCATTCTGAGGGGGTTATTATCCGTCCCATCCCAGAACCAAGGATGGACAGATAGATCAGTCCTTCGGGGGCAATGCTCACAGCCACTCAGTCTTGTCAGGGTTGAGGTTGAGCCTGTTAACTCCCATCCAGACCCTCACAGCCTCCAGGCACTGGCACATCACGTCTACCGCTTCACTGAATTGGCACGGCGATGAAGATGTAAATCTGGGTATCATCAGCATGATGATCTCACCCAATGTAGATGTTAAATAGAAGGTAGGGAAGAGAACCGACCACTGAAGAACCCCACAAAGGAGGGGACTAGGGGTTGATCTTGCTTATATCCTGGAAACTAGAACCAGTATATATTTTTCAATATTATTTTCGTTTTTAGCACCCCAAAATTATGTAAGAACAGCTGTTTTCATGCTCACAACTTTTTGCCTGTAGAATAGTGAACACTAAAATTCAGACATCTGTAAGAAAAATCCCTTTTAAGATGAACCTTAAAAATCTGCTGAGGTTGGAAAAATTTGGGGAAAATACCAAATCTAACTTTTGCCTACTAAATATTGGATTTCAATGTTCTTCATGCTTAATGAATGCTAGATCTGCAATTTCTTGCCCTCTTCTTGCCCTTTTATCATGGAAAGTTTAAAGAAAAGAGGCATAATGCAGAAGTTATCAAATTTGTCTTGTGATGGGTTTTTTTTTTTAGATGGTGGGTCAAATAAAGGATTGTGGTATTTTGTTCCTATTGGCATTCATCATTTATAGAAATGAAAAGTTCACTATTTCAAAAACCATTTGCTATAATGCTACTTTGAGATTTCTCTGGTGGACCCAAAAGAGATTATAAAACACGTAAAGCTGAGGAATACAAATTATCTAAAAGAATAAGCTTTTTATTTTATTGTCACAAAAAGCTGAAATTGCTTTCTGCTTTCAAAGGGCTTAGGGAGTTCAGCATCAGCAGTCATTCATTCAAGGTAGAATGGACATACAGTACATTCATCTAAATCTACACATCTCGCATCTTACTTTAACCTAATGTGCAGGTTAGTAGGCACCACATTCTAAGCCATACCAACATTTATCCCAGAAAATCTATTATTTTCTATTGCTGAACCACTGCTTTTATCTTCTTTTTGTATTCTAGCTCTGCTAGCTTGACGGTAGAGAGCACATCATATTCTCAAGCTTTGAAAGAGACAGAAGACAACAGATGATACATGAAAAAGTTCTTTCAGAAACTCTGGACATTCCTATCAATAATGATAGCTGAAGAAACATTCAGACTAACTCAAACTAGCTTTGTTACTAGTTTAGCCAACAAATTTAGCTAAACATGGGCAGCTGTCTTCTTATATTAAATCTTTTCCTAGAATCTGTCCCTCCAGTCAGAGAGAAGTTTTAGCCTTCCAGAAGGGGTAGCTTATCCATGATGGATTGAATTCAATAACTTACCATTCTAAAACTTTGTAGCAGTTTTTTTTATCCTCAATTACTTGAACCCGTTTTAAGTGCATTCATTCACTCTTTCAGGTGAACTCAAAGATTCAGAAGCTAAGCATCTAAAAAGAAACATGCTTTCAACAGACTAAATATTCATCTAATCTGTTTTCTCTATTCTATAACGGCCAACCTCCAGGAGTTCACAAGCATGACTTGAGGGTGTTAAACCTTTTGTCCTTTCACTGCTTGTAAAAGGCAAGCTGACTTTGATATTCATTTTTATCTTTTAATATAACGCCAAATACTAAGTTCTGGTGAGTACTGTCGTATTTAAAGTATCGATGGAAAAACAGTTCCTCCAAATATGCTGAATTGTAGTTCCTGGCATCCCACCTCCTTGGCCAAGTTAGTTTAGGTCCACTGAAAGTAGTTCAATAAAAATTGGACATAGGATAGGTTTCCTGGTTTAAAAAACAACAACACGCATGCTTGTACACTAGTGAGCCTGACTCATAGAATCAAAGGCCTGGGAGGGAATGTTTAGACAATCAAGTGCAGGAATCCAAATTAAAGCATCCTCAACAGATGGTTGTCTAGCCTCCACTGGAACACATCCAGCCAAAAAGAGCTTATCAACCCTCTTAGTAATTGGTTCTAGGGCATAATTGCTCATATTGTTAGGACATGCTTTGCTTGCTATTTAATCAGAATTTGCTTTTTCCAAAACTTAAATCCATTTATTCTGCAACCTGCATTCTCGGTGATGGAAGAACTCATGTTGACCTTCAATCTGCTATCTTCTCAAGTACTTGTAGAGTACTATTACAACTCCTTCTATTAAATGTAGTCAACTCCCTTTGTATACCTTTGTAGCACTTTACTAAATTTAATCTCTACTCTTCTGATCAATCTCCCTGCCTTGTTTTGAACTTCTGTTTTAGATCATGTTAATTAAACATATGGGTTAACCCGGTGATGGCGAATCTTTTTTCCTCGGGTGCTGAAAAAGTATGCATGTGTGCTATCGCACATGCGTGAGTGCCCACACCCATAATTCAATGCCTGGGGAGGGCAAAAACAGCTTCTCCCACCCCTCTGGAGGCCAGAAATGGCCTCTTTCCCAACTTCTGGTGGGCCCAGTAGGCTCGTATTTCACTCTCCCCAGGCTCCAAAGGCTTCCCTAGAGCTGGGGGAGGATAAAAATGCCCTCTCCCATTCCCCTGGAGGCTCTCCGGAAGCCAAAAATACCCGTCCAGTGCCTCTGTGTGAGGCCAAAAATCAGCTGGCCAACACACACATGCACATTGTAGCTAAGCTAGGGCAACAGCTCGCGTGCCAGTAGATACGGCTCCGCCTGCCACCTGTAGCACATGTGCCATAGATTTGCCATTACTGAGCTAACCCTAACCCTAGATACAATACTTGTGGTGAGGTCCTACCAATTTCTTAACAGTTTCATGACTTTAGATAAGGGCTACATAGAATGAAACTGATTTGACTCCTAAAATAACAGAGGTAGAAAAAACCCTAATCAATTACACTGTTACCTAAAACATTTCCTATGAAGATCAATTGGGACAGGCAAGATATTGATTACTAGTGTGTTATGTGTACCTGTTTAAAGTGGTTATGTTTCACTAACTGTATTTTGTCCTGAGAGCTATTGATGTAAAGCAGATTGACTTTCCCCCCAATCAACTTTTAAAACAATGCTTCAAATATATAAAACGAGATTGTGTTATGGAGCTTGTATGAGCAGAGAAAGTAGCCTGAATTGAGAGAGACAACTAACAAAGTTGTTAAAGCTAAACTAAAATCCAATTTTCTTTCGTGTGCAAACTTCTAGCATTGATGTTCCCAAGATAATAACAGAGAACAGAAAAAGGTTATTGAGAGAACAGCCTGTAATGTCATGTAAATGTAAATAAATTAGACACAAAAGATTTTTTTAGCACAAAGATTAGGTCAGAAAATTGAACAGTGCCTAAGCAGGCTTAGACTGAATTGGTAGGCACTGTTTTATATATTTGACGTTTTTATGTCACCAAATTAAAACCCATGCAATGTAATCTACATAAAAGTAGTTAATATAAACATGGAAATGTTCACATCAGGTACTTCATGAGTTTCTGAAAGATTGTTTGTTTATATTTCCAGGCCACCCTTCTCCTGCAGACTGAGGGCGACTGAGATTAGCAAAGGAGCCAATTCAGTCTCCACAGATAGGCTGTGCCCAAAACTTTATCCTTAGACTATCCACTTTGCCCAAAACTTTATCCTTAGACTATCCACTTTGCCCAAAACTTTATCTACTATCCACTTTGCCCAAAACTTTATCCTTAGACTATCCACTTTGCCCAAAACTTTATCCTTAGACTATCCACTGTTGACCTCTCCCAATTCGTAAGAGGTCAGTAAGGGGCATGCATAAGTGCACCAGAGTGTTTTCTGTCCCCTGTCCTAATGTTTCTCTTTTACTAGTATCGTGTATATAAATATTATTATATCTTTGTATATCACCAATATGTACTTGACAAATAAATAAAAATAAATAAATAAATAAATAAATAAATAAATAAATAAATACTGCCTCACCTCGACTACTGAACCTTCTGTAAGTGTGGGATTTGCAGTACTCTCTCCTTGGTAGCACTAATTGTTGAGTCTATTGATAGGAGTACTTTCACCTTGAAGGTACAATTGGTAGGCTTTTATAGGAGTTTTATAGTTCGATAGTAGTACTTTAAATTTGACTCAGACACCAATGAATAACTAATTATGGTGTCAGCCCTTCTAGAAGATCCAGGCAGGAACCCAACACTATATTTACTGTGAAGTTACAATAATAGAACCTTGTAAATCTGAAAGCACTTCTGCTCTCCCTACATTTATTTTCCAAGGAACTAGAGATGGTCCTTTAAGAGATGCTTTTCCTGCTCCCATTCCTGCTTTTGATTCAGATTTCATTTATCAGACTGTTGTCTAGGCTTCAGCAATTCCTCCTATCTCCCAAGTTACTCTCATTACAGCAGGAGCTACAAAACTGGTGCAATATGCTCCCAATGCTGAGAATCTGAACAGACGTAGCCCAATGCATTGTGACAAATTGAAGTTTCCAAATATTTTTTAAGATCAGTCCCAAGTAGACTGAACCACAGTAGTTTAAATGCATGGTGTTAAGTTACCATAGCTTGGTCTTCAACTAGAATACTAACCAAACCTGGCAATTTCAGAATGAGTGCTTTATTTATTAATTCAGTTTCTAAACATATAAACAATGCATTTTAATAGATATCTCAAATTAAGATTTGAATTAAACTGAATGCACTAAGGGGGATGTTGGCTCAGGCGATGGTCTTTGCTCCAGCGGTTCAAGTCCCAGCACTGCATGATAGGGTAAGCTCCTGTCGCTCGTCTCTGCTTCAACCCACCAAGCAGTTTGAAAGCACATTCTATGCGAGTAGATAAATAGGTACCATTTCGATGGAGAGATGAGTCAACTTTTTCTATGTACTGGTTCAAAATCCTGCCAGCACTGAACTTTACTGGCTGTGATGCCTGTTGGTGAGGCAGCTTTGGTAGGGGGAGAGGGCCTAAGATACATCTGCAGGAAAGCCATTCATCTTTCTTTCTAATGCAGAGCTAGCCGCCTCTCCTGTAGTGCACCTTGGGAAGTGTGCAAGTGTGAACCAAACAGACCTTAACAACAAGCACTCAAACGTCTGCATTTAACATTGAAGTTTCCTGGATAATGTATAACATAACTGCTAAATAATGTTAAACAAATAAAAAATAAATATCTTATGCAGTGGTTTAACAGGAATTGTCTGCAATTACTTTGCAAGCTACTTCCAGCATTATTTTAAAACTTGCTCTCCACCTAGCAGTTCTAATACCTACCATTGATTGACCTACTGGAAATGCAGCTGTGGGTCACAATTCTCTGCAGAGACACTCTCCTATAGATAAGGGCACAAAAGTCATATTGTACAAGATTCTTGGCCAAAGAGCTAGTGATTGACAGCATTCCTCAATGCCTCTTTGTTTTGAAACTTTTCATCTCGAGAAAGATAAAAATTGGTTTCTTTCATCATAGAAAAAAAATGAAGCATCTCAATTATTCTATTAAGCTCCTTAAGCATGTACTATAATTAAACACAGTGCCCACTCAATTACTTGGATGGTAATTGCTTTGCAAATATCCAAATGTACAGAAGGTGTCTGTGTTCTCTCTTTAAAATAAAGGGAGGGTGGATTGGCAAGAGGAGAAGAAAACTGAAGAGAAATAGCTGTATTTATCAGATGGCTCATGTTTCCTATTCCATGCTAAATGCATCAAGCTGCCCAATCACAGCAGTCTGCCCAGATTCACCAATGAAGAATCTTCTAGATTGAACATGAGTTCCAGGCATTTCCTGATCTAACAACGGAGCCCAAATCAGATTCCAATTTGCTTGAGCATAACCACAATGAGTAAAGGTAGATAAAAAGTAGATGCTGCCTGATGTCACAGCATGTGCTCGGCTAGTTTGATCTCGTACAGTTGATATAATCTGGGTTCCTTTGATTAAACAAGTCATCTATTGTAAGTCCTTCAAGGTAGACCAAACTGGGAGAGCAGAATTATGAATTCTAATGTTACTTTATTGCAAGGAATCTTGCAAGTCTGAATGTGGTTCAAACCCCTCCCTTCCTTTATTTCCACGAGAATTAGAGAAGGTCATATCTGGGATTCTTACTCAAATTACATTTCTGCCCTGGACTCAGGTTTCTTTTGTCCGACTGTTGCCAAGGTTATTCCTACATTCTATTACATCCATTAGGACCCTAGAAGCGTGGCCTTGTATAGGGAGATTGGCCTTGACATCCAATAATCCTCCTGTTTAAAAAAAGCTTTGGCGAGGGAGATGGAGACCCCTTGTTTAATCATGCTTGCCATTTTAAAAATATTTTTCTTTCATGTTTTATTACTCTATTGTAATTTCTTTAATTGTTGTGAGTTGATAATTTGTTGAAAATTGGGTGACATATAAGTTTAATATGTTATGGCTGGCTGCAGCCAGATGTTTACAATAGAATAGAATAGAATTTTATTGGCCAAGTGTGATTGGACACACAAGGAATTTCTCTTGGTGTATAAGCTCTCAGCGTACATAAAATAAAATATACATTTGTCAAGAATCATGTGGTACAACACTTAATGATTGTCATAGGGGTCAAATAAGCAATGAAGAAGCAATATTAATAAAAATCTTAGGATACAAGCAACAAATTACAGTTGCTGGGAGGAAATGTGTGATAGGAATGATGAGAAAAACTAGTAGAATAGAAGTACTGTACAGATTTAGTAGAAAGTCTGACAGGGTTGAGGGAATTATTTGTTTAGTAGAGTGAAAAAAACTGTTCTTGTCTAATTGTTCTTGTGTCTAATTGTCTTGGTGTGCAGTGCTCTGTAGCGACGTTTTGAGAGTAGGAGTTGAAACAGTTTGTGTCCAAAATGTGAGGGGTCAGTAAATATTTTCCCTGCCCTCTTTTTGACTCATGCAGTATACAGGTCCTCAATGGAAGGCAGCAATTTTTACAGCAATTGCATTAGATTTGGAATTTTTATCCATCTTTTAAGTCCCTCCCAAGGAGCTGAGATAGGCAGATATTGTAGTTTGACAGTGTTAAAAGTACCATCATGAAATATATGCTGTTCCAACTTTGCCTTTTGCAATTGACTGGTAGTAATTTTGTCAATGCCGATGATGTTCAAGTGGTCCAGTTTTAGGGAGAAATTGTATCCAAGGTGTCTATTATTATTGTAATAGTACTACATTTGCTTTCTTTTGCCACAGACATTCTATTCTGTTTGCAGATTTTTGTATTTCATAATTTTCTCCAATTCCTTCACTTCTTTTTTAATTTTTAATTTTATTTTATAGCATATATAAATTCCATTTTTAGTTAAGAATTCCTTTATTTTTTTGATCTGCAACATCATTATTATTGCTTTATATTTGATGAAAAGGAGAAAAATGTTAATGGTGAATGGTGAAGAGAATAATCTGATGGCCAACAGCTAGACATATTCAACTATTGAACTTAAATTTGTTCTGACCATACCAGTGTCTTTGCACTAATTAACAAGATAATGTAAGAATATGGTTTCTTTTTATTGATGTAACTGAGAACATCACCTATGTATGTGCATACTTAATTGGGTCTTTGTTTAAGCCCCACCTTATTATTTTGCCTAATATGCCATTAAAAAAAAAAGATTATCTAGATGAGCAAAGAATTAAAGGCAGCTTCAAGGAAAATGATGGTAAACTAATCACCTTTTAGTTTCATACACAGGTAGTCCTTGACTTACAAGTACAATTGAACCCAAAATTTCTGTTGCCAAGCAAAAGTTGTCAAGTGAATTAGGAATCATTTTATGACCTTTCTTGCCACAGGTATTAATCTGATAACATAATTGTTCAGTTAGTAACATGGTTGTTAAATGAATCTGACTTCCTAAATAACTTTGCTTGCCAGAAGGTCTCAAAAGTTGATCACATGACCCTGTCATAAAATTTTATTATTTTATTATTTATTCGACTTCAATGCTGCCCAATCCTGAAGGACTCAGGGTGGCTTACAGCAACAATAAAAATACAATATAAATAGATACAAAGAGATAAAAAGAAATCAAACATTATCTAAGATTAAAACATTATCTAAAACTAAAGCCCCATTAAAAAGTTATTTAAAAAGAACAGACAAATATGACCCAACTGCCAAGCATGCCAAGCATTCATAAGAGTGAAAAACAGCCGTAAGTTGCTTTTTTCAGTTGTGTTGTAGCTTCAAATGTCACTAAAGGAGGGCTACCTGTAAAATGTCTTTGAAATATTTATTTATTTATTTATTGTTAGAGTTGAAAGGGACCATGAAGGCCATCAAGTCCAACCCCCTGCCCAAGCAGGAACCCTATAGCACACCAGTCAAGTGGCAGTTCAATCTTCTCTTAAAAATGTCCAGAGTGTTGGAGTTCACAACGTCCGCTGGTAGGTTATTCCATTGGTTGATCACTCTGACCATCAGGAAGTCCCTCCTTATCTCCATGTTGAATCTCTCCTTGGTCAGCTTCCAGCCGTTGTTCCTCGTCCGGCCCTCTGGTGCCCTGGAAAATAAAGTGATCCCCTCCTCTCTGTGACATCCCCTCGTATACTTGTAGACTGCTATCATGTCCGCTCTGGCCTTCCTTTTCTCTAAGCTATCCATGCCCAGTTCCCTCAGTCTCTCTTCGTAAGTCTTTGTTTCCAGTCCCTTAATCATCTTGGTTGCTCTTTTTTGCACCTTCTCCAGAGTTTCAATGTCTCTTTTGAAGTGTGGTGACCAGAACTGAATACAGTACTCCAGGTGTGGTCGGACCAGGGCGTAGCAGAGTGGTATGATAAAATGGAGGGTTTAAGATATGCCAGTGACTGTCTGAGGACCATCTCACCACCATGATCAAAAAACCTGCAAGAATGAATTCTGCCTAACCTGAAGTCTGAATGAAGAAAGTGATCCAATCCTAAAATAATTATGCCTCGAGTGATCAGCAGGTAATAGAGCTTCTGAAGCTCTCTTTCCAATTCATTGTGATCTTTCATAATGCCCTGTCTTTTGACAGCTGAGGAATGCAGTTTTAATATCATTCTTTGGTAGCCAGAAGTTAGGAATCAAATCATGCAAGTATATAGATCCAATTCTTTATTTTTGATATAGGGACATTTCTTAAAAATCGTCTTATTAATTTTGATTGCTACTCACTGTCCAATTCTTGGCAGCCACCAGTGATTTATTACGTTCGTTCTATAAACTTGTGGCTTTGTACTTGATCTTTCATAACCATTATCCCATTTGTCCTTTTGCTGAACAATATAACTGCTCAATGCTTGATACCACCTCTCAATTTGATAAATATCCTTTCATGTGCTCAACATTCAGTCACTTGTCGCTGGGGTTTTTTGTGAACCTTTTTTTCTAACCCCTGCCCTGTCTTTTGAGACCAAACTCATTTCATCTTGCTTCCTTCTTATGGTCTAAAAGAGCGAAACATAAAGCATTATCATCATATCAAAATGCCTATCCATATTGAAGTTAGGCTGGATGTGAATTCATAGAGCTATAGTAGGCTTTCATTCTATGAAGCATTTCACATTGCAATAATGGAGCTGCTAGACCATTTATGATGTTGGTTTTCCTTCTGAATGAGAATATAGTACATAATGTGGAAATTTTCAAGGATATTAGAGACAGACAAGAGTTCAATACTTCTGCTAGCTTCTCTGCCATGCTCTCTATTGCGCTATTTTCCTGAATTTTAATATCTTCCTATTTTCTTCTGGCAGCCATCAAAGACCCAGGAGAACCCTCTATTCTAAATTCTGTTTGTGACCCATATTCATATATGGTTGGACTAGGCTCAGGACTTCCTAAGAAATGCACTGCCTCCCCTCATTTTCCTATTATCATCTCAATGAGCCTCAAGATGGAAAATTATATGTGATCCTAGGCAATTATCACTTTCAGATCAAAGACTGAAATTGTGTTTTAGAGGCAAAAAAAAAAGTCAGGGGAGATTTTAATTTCTCCTTGGAGTTCCCAAATAGCCTTATTCTACTTTCCCCTTTTTCTGAAGAAGGTAAATAAATAGATTGACTTTGTTTCTCTTTGTTCTTTTGAAAACACTGTAAATCTACCTTCCCTTATCCACAATGAAGTTCAAGTTATTTCACGGTTATTTCACTTTTTAACCTATCATATTTGGCAAGTACTGTATCTCAACTCACATACTTTAATGACATCTTTATATAAGTTGATATTAGTTTTTATACCATTGTGAGAACATACACACCCTAATTGTGAAGTGAATTCAGCAACTATGGTTTGTTTCATAAGGCAAATTTCCTATTGCTCTACCTGTCAGCCTCAAGTAAATTAATTTAGGAAATTACTACTGTATTTTCATTGATTTTGGTTATAGTAACAGAATCTTGGACATGCTATCTTCTCCATCACCCATAACTAATGTTTGTACTTATTTTCACTATGGAGTTGTCTACATGAGTATCTTCTGACTTTTATCTCTTGTGGACTTAAGGCATGTTTTATGCCTTGTCACTTTGGTAAGAACAACTGCCTATTTGCCTCAACTTTATCTTTTTTACTCTCTATGCCACTAGGACCTTTCTATTTTTGAAGATTCAGAAATACTAGAGATGACTTCAGTATCAGATTAGCTCCACAAAGAAAAAACAAAACTCCACTCAAATATCCTTTCTCTGGTAATATGTTTCCTCAGCTTTACACCAATTGTAGCAATCAATCACTGGACAGACTTTGCAGCAGACCTGATTCAAAGGTATAATCCAGAAAATATTCTTAATAATTGAGTGATGCAGAAACTCAAGTAGCACTTCAGAGGCACCAACAGTCTGGAAAAGACTCCATACAGGGAATGAGCAAAATTTCCACAGCTTGACTGCTACTATTGTTTGTTGTTCTGTTGTACATTATGACGGGTCATAAAAGCAATCCTTCTAACTTTACCATTATTGTTAGAAAAAGAATGAGTTCAGTTAGGCCTCCAAGGCATTAGAGGCAAATTTCAACAGGGATATAACATAATTATAATATAGCACATTCATAGTTTTAGCAAAAGATTTTCACCAGAAAGTCTACTGTCAACTTGCAAAGCTTTCAAGTTGCCATAAGCAGGAGGGGGGAAAGGCTGATGGAGTTGCTGATTTTACTAATTAAAACTACATTCCACAAATGTTTATTTTACTGATTTTGTGTCCTAGGTTCCTGGAGTCAGAAGGAGGGGTGTGGGTTTCACAGCCCACCAACCTGGTTCATTGGAGAATATGATTTATGATATGTCCAGTGAGGAGGAGGAAAACAGGATCATGAGGGCAAATAACTTCCTTGTGCTCACTTTTGACTGCATCGGAATATTGCCGAAATGTCGCTCCTAATGATTGGCTATATTCCTTTTGAAGTTTGGCTCATGGCTTATGAATTAAATAGGGCATCTTTCAGAAAATTTACACCTATATCCAACCACAAAATATTAGAAAGACCAAAAGCAGCACCTTGAAATAAATCCAGAAGTTGGATAACTTGTAAAACGTTTGCAAGAATTGATGTTCATAGGACCTTTTGAGAAATGTGACTATATAGAACATTGTCAAGGTTTCAACTAATGAATCTGAAAGTCTCAGCAGTCTGAGACTGATGATTCTAATGACTTCAGGACAGTGACCTGACCTCTCTGCTCTTTGTTTTGCCTTTGCTGTTTTCAAAGAAGTGCAACTCTTCATTTGAAGGAAGTCCATTTGTCTATGTCTACAATTTCTGTTTCTTAAACCTTAATAAGACTCTGGATGGTTTAAAAATGAAACAAGAAAAAAATAACGAATCCCCAAACCCAGTAACAGGATGTGGGTGAAGAAAAGACAATATATTTCCCCTTCAGCACCTTCACAAGAAAAAAGAGAGAAGTTTCTTAGTCTCACTCAATTCGACATATCAACTGACAAAACTGTTGCCACTATGGTTAATTGAAGTGGAAAGAGATGTAAATTGCCATTTTAACCTGGATAAACAACAGCAGAAAGTCTAGATTTCAGAACAGCTTAGGGCAAGAGGCATACATTGGGAGTCTTTGTCAACCTCAAAATTGTAACAAATCATATTATAATTATTCTGAATAAGTGGCACAACAAAATAGATAAACATATAATCGGGATAAATAAACAGGTTGTTTTTATAGGATTCATTCCATCATGGTTGACTGAATCATAATTCACACAATTTAATTTTCTTAGTCCTTGCAGTACACTGAAACAAAAACTAACTATGTTTGTTCAATAAGGTGAAAATTTCAAGAGGACTGTATCACCATTATCCACTGGAACAGATTCTGGGATATGTGGTCCTGCTAGTTATCTAAGAAAGATGGAATTATCCACACATTGAACAATAATGAAATGTACAACCTTTAATTATTCAAATATTGCTTAAGAAATACACACAGTACATTTGACTTCAATTGACTTTTGGCTTCAATTTAATTTATTTATTTGTTTGTTTGTTTGTTTGTTTGTTAATCAAATATAGTAGTTTATATAAACATAACATAGAAAGTAATGAAAAAAGAAGACAAATAGGACAATAGGACAGGGGCGGTAGGCACAATAGTGCGCTTATGCACACCCCTTACAGACCTCTGAGAAAAGGGGAGAGGTCAACTGTAGACAATATAAGGTTGAAGATTTTGGGGTTTGGGGAAGAAACAACTTGTCTCTTCCTCAATTGTTTAATGGTTTATTTTTTGTTGTTGAAAACATATACTGCTGTAAATATTAGTGAATGTCTTTAAAAAAAAAAAAAGCAACTGAGATGGCATATTGTAGGATATAAGAAGTGCCAAAGAACATCTCATCTATGTTTGCTTTCACCTGGAAGAGAGATTACTGGGGACTTGAATTGTTTACATACCAATGTAGTATTGCAACTACGAAAGTTCATAGACAGAAGCAAACAGCCAAGCATTTCTAGAAACAAAATCTCCATGTACCTTCATATTATATTCCGGAATAGAGACTGCTGAGAACTAATCCTTTCCTGTCTCTGTATCTAATGGTGTATTTTTCTTTGTCTTTTTGCAATAAGAGTGGAAAAGTTCTGATTTGTGGGAAAGATGTAGCTCAGGGTTTCCTCATCAGGGGCACTTGTGGAGGCAGGAGTCAAAATGGGGCTGTAGATGCATTCATTCATTCATTCATTCATTCATTCATTCATTCATTCATTCATTTATTTATTAAACAGATTTGTATGCGGCCCCTTTCCACAGACTCGGGGCGGCTCACAGCAACAGTAGTACAATGTAAACAAATCTAATATTTAAGTTAATTTAAAACCCCAATTTAGAAACCAATCATCCATACTAACATACCATGCATAAATTTTATAAGCCATGGGGAGGGAAAGTCTCAATTCCCCTATGCCTGATGACAGAGGTGGGTTTTAAGGAGCTTACGAAAGGTAAGGAGGGTGGGGGCAACTCTGATGTCTGGGGGGAGTTGGTTCCAAAGGGTCGGGGCTGCCACAGAGAAGGCTCTTCCCCTGGGTCCCGTCAAACGACATTGTTTAGTTGACAGGACCCGGAGAAGGCCAACTCTGTGGGACCTAACTGATCGCTGGGATTCGTGCGGCAGAAGGTGGTCCCGGAGATATGATCAAAGCCTGATCAAAGCCCTGTATATTAAAAAGAAGACTGGGTTCAATCAAATGAATGTGGCTGACATCTTGATGTTTTAACCACTCTCTTTTCTTATTTTGCACCTCTACCCTGAATTTAGTATAGAAAACTGTTTTAATCACACAAACAGTTTCTTCTTCTATCATTAACATATGAGAATTTAAGTACACACACAATTTTCAAAGCACAGCAGCTGGAAAGGAGAACATTAATAATACCCTTCCTGAAAAATACCAGACACTGAAAATATTGAGTCCATGATAACAATAACATTGTTGCATTTCTTTTTGTTTGTTTGCTTTAAGGTGACTTTTTTAGTTTTGTGGGGAACTTTTAAGGGAACTTTTCTAGTTTTGTGCAGCATGGAGAGAGAAAGGAACAGTTAATAAACTTGAATTTAGCTTTGGTCATATCTTTCTTCTTCACCTGCCTCACCCACCATAATTGCAAGCAACTGTTGGAAGACTGTTTCTAATATAAGCTTATCTGGAGCTGAAATATGTTTCCACATTTTTTCAGATTATTGATTGAATAAGTTTGCCAATTTCATCAAATCATTTTCAATTTTTTAGCAAATATATAGATAGACCTTCTCAAATCTGTTCCCAGGCCATCCCTTCAGAGCTGTCAGCCCTATTAAGTAGACCAGGCCAAGAAATAAATCCCCAAAGTCTTCGGAGAGGGGCGGCATACAAATCCAAATAATAAATAAATAAAAGAAGGCTAAAACTATTGTTATTAAGATTGGCCACAATAGCAGAATTTTGCAAATTTGATTGTTCGTACCTTTCCCACATTATTCAGTGAATTAGGCAGGCGGGGACTAAAATATCTTTCAGCCCATCATTCTGGCAACAGATCTAGCATATCGCTGTCAATGTCATCTTCCTTTTTCTCTATGGCTCTCCAAAAATTCATCCACCACTGCAATTGAGGGTACCCACTTTGGTGCTGATTGTCCTCTTCTTTTCAGTTCTATCATTCTCAGTATTATTCTACCATTCTCAGAATTCTGCAGCATTCTCAGCATTCTTCTCAAGAGAAATAGGTTTTAATCTAATATGTTTAAAATATTGTAATTTGAGATTAAACATTTGTTCTTTGTTTCTATAAGATCCATTTGCTTATTTGATTGCTTGCTTGGCTATTTAAGACATTCTGAAGAGTCTTCTCCAACACCAAAGTTCAAAAAAATACCCTTTATATTCCATTTCTTCAAAGTCCGACTTTCACATCCATGAAGTGAAAAAAAATGTCTGTGTGCTTCTGATCATTGTAAGCACAGACATGACACAACGTTTGAATATTTTTTGTTTCTTTACAGTATTTCAGTTCTAGTCTGCAATTGTAAGCACAATTCCTGTAGTCTTCCAATGTGATAATTACCACAGTGGTGAAATACTGTACTTTTTCTAATACTAGAAGTAAATAGAAAACATCTGCAAAATACATCTCTATTGTATAAAGTTTCAATATACTTCTTCCATCTTTGTTTGATATTCTAGAAATCAATTATCTGTCCTTTGGGGTCTTCTACGATACCAGTTGGTCGTTTTGGAGATCTTTTGAAGATTTACCTCATTTTTTTCATCCATCTATCTATCTATCTATCTATCTATCTATCTATCTATCTATCTATCTATCTATCTATCTATCTATTAGATTTGTATGCCACCCCTCTCCAAAGACTCGGGGCGGCTAACAACAATATAAAAAGACAATGTAAACAAATCTAATATTAAAAGCAATCTAAAAAACCCCAATTTAAAGAACCACTCATACATGCAAGCAGATGTTTTAATGCTGTTTTTTGCCTCCTTTAATAGTCCTTTGAAATTCTTTGTTAAGCTTTGTTCTGAGTTTTTGTCATTTTTGAATTTGACTTCTGGTTTCTGCTTGGCTATTTCCACTATCTGTCCTGACACTTTTAGTTGTTCCTTTCCGTTTCTGGTCTTTGACAGCCTCTTTTTATATCCATCCTTAATAACTGCTTAGATTACACTGCACAATTTTTCCAGTTTCCACAGAGGTTCTGAGTAGGTAGGCAGATGCTCAAGATTGTATCATGGAAACCAATTTAATTTTGTCCATCTGTTTTTGATTGATTTGAAATTTCCACATGAGCAGTTCATGAACTACTTCTACAACGAGCCCCCTGCTATGTTCTTACTATTAAAACTGAATTCCCCAAGCTCCTTGCCCCAATAACATGGTGAATATGATTTATATGTGATCTATCCAGTGATGTCCACATATATAGACATATTTTAAACAAACAGTGATAAAGAAATCATTGGATTAGCAGTCACTGGTGAGTTGTTCTCTTGCTTTATTTGTTTCATAGGCATACAAACCATTTAGAGTACATTTTAATTCTTACTATTTTCAGCAGTGGCATTCCAGTCTTCAACCACAAGCAGCACGTCCCCCAAATTACACTCTGCTTAATTATAAGGTACAAGTCCATCAGTACAGGTCCTTTTCAGTAAATAAAAGGATTTTGTCTGCAAGTCCACATATAATTGTCTGCATTTCATCAATTTGAAAGAACAGGTGGTAGATTTTTTTTACTAAAAGAGTCATATGACATTCAATGATTTATTTACATGATTTATGGCACAGTAAGGGTTGGAAATACACAAGTAAAGGACAACAGAGAACCCTCTCTATCCTGATGTTGAGCTGGTATCTTCTTCCAAGCAAGCAACCTGGGAGCCAGACAACTACTCAGAACAGGGGTAGGCAAAGTTGACTCTTCTATGACACGTGGACTTCAACTCCCAGAATTCCTGAGCGAGCATGATTGGCTGAGGAATTCTCGGCGTTGAAGTCCACAAATCATAGAAGAGCCAACTTTGCCTACCCCTGCTCAGAGGATTTCAAGGAGACCTGGCTTTCTCAGTGTTATCACATTTCCTAGCAGTTTGCTAAACAGCAAAGACTTGCAAAGAAAAACAAAGCACAGAAAACATATGCAACACTGGTATGTAGTTTGTGCCTGTAACATCAGAAGGGGGACAGTGGTTGTTATCCATCTTTTCTTAACAGATTTTAGATTTAGAGCTGCACGAAACTTTTATGAAGAATGTAAACTTGGCTCAAAGCAGCTTCATTCTAAGAAGGAAGAGTCTGACAGCATGCCAAAATTTAATAAAGTTTCATCAGGCCAGGGCAAGACACATTGACTACATTAATGCGAAGCAATGTTCACAGCTCTGTTTCTAATCTCATTGTGAGGTTCAGCTGCAGGAGTTTCCACACTCTAAATGCTGTCTTCCATGAACTACTGCAGTGCCATCTCTCTCTGCCACCCACCAGCTCCATCAATGAAAATTTAAGCTCAAGCCACACGATCAAACACTATGATCGAGTACATAAGATAAGAACATAAGAACCTAAGAAGAACCATGCTGAATCAGACCAAAGCCCATCGAGTCCAGCATTCTGTGTCACATAGTGGCCCACCAATTGTACATGGGGATCTTGAGTAGAAAGAGAAGGCAAAACCCTCCCTTTCCCTTGACCCCCAACAAATGGTACCCAAGGGAATCCTGCCTGCCTCAACCAACATAGAAGCAGCACATGGACATCCGTTTCAATAACCACTGATACACTTGGCATCCATGAATTTGTGTAATCCTGCCTTGAAGCTATCAAGGCTGACAGCTGTCATGACCTCTTCTGGAAGTGAATTCCATAAACCAACGACCCTCTGGGTGAAGAAATATTTACCTTGATTTGTCCTCGCTTTCTTGCCTTTGAGCTTTAGGGAGTGTCCCCTCGTCCTAGTATTGTGTGATAGAGAAAATATTTTTTCTCTATCCACCTTTTCTATCCCATGCATGATTTTATACACTTTGATCAAGTCACCCCTTAAACGCTGCCTTTCAAGATTGAAGAGACCAAGGCGTTGCAACTGGTTTCATAAGGGAGGTGCTACAGCAGGGCATATGAGAATGCACCTCACCTGCCTTTTTATTATTAAATAATTGCCCAAACAAAACATTATCAGTACTTACAATATTTAAAGTATAAACTATAAAGCTTCTTTCTGAATTTTTGTCATTCTTGGATTTGACTTCTCATTTCTGCTTGACTATTTCCACTATCTCTCCTGACATTTGTTTGCTGTTTCTGGTTTTTTTCTTACAGGCCTTGTCCAAACAATGAACTGGTGTTCAAACATTCCTCATTTCTTTTGCTTAATACTATAATACTGTATTCTATCAAAATAAAAGGTAGATTGTAGGTAAGATGATGGATGTTTAGAATGCCCATGTAAGGTTTCTGGAAATTAAAAGGCAAAGTTGTGATCTATTTTGGATGGACATGGATTCAATTAGTTTTTGCAATGACAGAATATTTGTTCATATTTGTTTGTTTGTTTTTTGGGTGGTGGGATTTTTTTTTGCTGAAAGACATTTGAATAGAAAATTAAAAGAGAAGTATGAAATTTGTAGATCAAATAGGAAAAAAATCATTCCCTTGCAACAGACATCTGTTTCTCTAGTGTCCTTTTCAATGTCTGGCAAGAATCCCTAATGGCTCTTCTATATCACTATAGGAAAAACTGAGGTATGTATTAAAAATATCAGTTCTTGCTGCTTAATCTTCAAAATATGTCGGCAATATTAATCCTTGCTCACACTTTTAGACTTTAGAAAATTACTATAAAATTTAAACTGGTGGAAATGGCACACATCTGTTAGTATAGATTACTGGGGTTGGCATGCCTCATTATTTTAGCGCAGATTTTTATCACTGGTGGCTTCCTCTTAGCCTTCTGACTTCCAGCTATCATATCCTTACCATGTGGCATGTGAGCTCATGTAAATATGGTGCCAGTTCTACTGCTGAGATACCATCAATTCTTTTGCCCTCTGCTTGAGGAGTTAAACCTGTTACTTGCTACATTGATCTAAAATTTGAATGCAGAATAGGACAATTTGCTGTGAGAAACTTAGAGGACCTATTTTTGAAGGGGAGGGGGAAACCTTCAGCATTTAAATAGTGTTCCTAAGGGCATTGTCAAAAGTGTTTTCCAATACAGTAGAACCCCGACTTACGAGACTAATTGGTTCCGGAAGGAGGCTCGTAAGTCGGAACGCTCGTATGACGAAACATTGTTTCCCATAGGAAACAATGTAAAGTCAATGAATCCGTGCAACAACAAAAAAACCCGCTGCCGCCGAACGCGGAAGTTAGCGTTCGGCTTCAGGAGACAACTGCGAAGCGGCGCGGGTGTTTTAAAACGTCGCAGCCGGCCTGGGGGGCTCGGGGGGGGTGTGCTGGCAAGCCCCCCAGGCCGGCTGCGACGTTTTAAAAACCCCGCACCGCTTCGCAGCTGTCTCCTGAAGCCGAACGCGGAAGTTAGCATTCGGCTTCAGGAGACAGCTGCGAAGCGGCACGCATGTTTTAAAAGGTTGCAGCCGGCCTGGGGGGCTCGGGGGGGTGCTGGAAAGCCCCCCAGGCCGGCTGCGACATTTTAAAACCCCCGCACCGCTTCGCAGCTGTCTCCTGAAGCCGAACGCGGAAGTTAGCATTCGGCTTCAGGAGACAGCTGCGAAGCGGTGCGCGTGTTTTAAAACGTCGCAGCCGGCCTGGGGGGCTCGGGGGGGTGCTGGAAAGCCCCCCAGGCCGGCTGCGATGTTTTAAAACCCCTGCACCGCTTCGCAGCTGTCTCCTGAAGCCGAACGCGGAAGTTAGCATTCGGCTTCAGGAGACAGCTGCGAAGCGGTGCGCGTGTTTTAAAACGTCGCAGCCGGCCTGGGGGGCTCGGGGGGGTGCTGGCAAGCCCCCCAGGCCGGCTGCGACGTTTTAAAACACCTGCGCCGCTTCGCAGCTGTCTCCTGAAGCCGAACGCGGAAGTTAGCGTTCGGCTTCAGGAGACAGCTGCGAAGTGGCGCGTGGGATACGAGCGCCAAGGAGCTGTCTCCTGAAGCCGAACGCGGAAGTTAGCGTTCGGCTTCAGGAGACAGCTCCTTGGCGCTCGTATCCCGAATGTGAGCTCGGGAGGCGAACAAAAATGTCGCTCCCCTCCCAGCTCTTATCTCGAGTAGCTCGTAAGTAGAGCTGCTCGTATGTCGAGGTTCCACTGTATCTATACTGAATGTGAACAGGGCATAGATAATTATGGCCAAGCATTCACTTAATGCCCTATCTGTATAGAATCCTTTGATTCAGCAATAGAAATATATGTATGAGATCATAATGCTACATCAAATAGAATGTGTTCTCTTGTGATCTTTTTATTTTTATTTCTTAACTCAATCCATCTGTGCCATTTTACCCATATTTCATGATACTCAGAATCTTTTTGGCCCCTTAATTCCATTGTCAGTTTATCCATTTCAGAACAATTATATATTTTATTAATTACTGCTTTTTCTGAGGGGATTTCTGTATTTTTCCAATATCGGGCGAAGGTAATTCTGGCCGCAGTTGTAATATGTAATATTAGATATTTTTCGGTTTTACTATATTGCTTTTTTATTATTCACAATAAGAACAATTCCGGTAAGAATTTTATCTTTGTTTCTATTATGTCTTGTAACTATTTGTGGATTTTCGTCCAGAATTTTTTCATCTCAGAACACAACCACCATATGTGAAAGAAGGTGTCATGGTTTTTTTTTTTTTTTGTTTATCAAATAGAATATGAACATTGATTCAAAGATTGTGTATCTGCAGAGTCACCTTTATTTTCATGGAAGAATCTATGCACATATAAATGAAAGGATACATACAAGAGGACAAAATCCAGCTAGAATGGCTAGCATTTAAAAGGCTCTAGCACAGGGCTCTCAAACTCACAGCCTATGGCCTGGATGTGTCAAGCACTGGTCATGCCCATGCCCAATTTAGCGAAGGGGGAAAAAGTCCCGATACGTCACGTGGTGATGCTGTGATAACACGAGTTTGACATCCCTAATCCAGGACAACTTGATGCACTCTGATCATTTTTGATATGTATCCTTTGCTAAATGCATATCTCACCTTGAAAAAAGACAGCAGGCTTTAGACTACTTGTTATTTTGAGAATGTATATAATTGGGGGGAGGTTACCAATAATTTTGTAGTTTTTCTTTTAAGTTAATGTTATCAACTGGTGGAACGGATTTTTGGTGGAACCAAAGGAGGAAAATGAAATTCATTTATTTTAAAGCTATTTTGAATCCACCTTGCAATTTCTCAGAAGTGTTTGTTTGTTTGTTTAGTCCAATACACATTGTAGGTTATAGAGAATATACACGTAGTAAAATATGTCAAAGAAACAATAAAGGAGAAGATATAAGAATACAAATAAAATAAGTCAATGAGGAATAGAGGGAAAGACATATTTTTTCAGAACATAGACATTTATCTTGAATTGATCTTGGTGGCGTTTCTAAGGTTATTTTAGAACTGAAAGTGATGAAAGCTCTTTCTTCTAGAATGTTATGGTAGTATTAACCCCCCCCCTTTTTTTTTCACTACAGTGATCCCTCTATTATCGCGAGGGTTCCGTTCCAAGACCCCTCGCGATAATCGATTTTTCGCGATGTAGGGTTGCGGAAGTAAAAACACCATCTGCGCATGCGCGCCCTTTTTGCTATGGCCGTGCATGCGTAGATGGTGGAGTTTGCGTTACCCGCCGCCCACGCAAAGGGGAAACCCCGATTCGGCTCCTCGCTGCTGCTGCGCTACCGAGCAGATCAGCTGTTGGGCGGCTGAAGGAACCTTCCCTGGGTCTTCCCCCTCTTGCTGGCAGGCGGGCGAGCGGTGGGCATCAGCGAGGAGCCGGGGTTTCCCCTTTGCGTGGGCGACCGGGAAGACCCAGGTTGGGGGTTCGGGGGGGTGCTGGGTAGCCCCCCAGGCCGGCTGCGACCTTTTAAAACAGCCGCGCCGCTTCCCAGCTGACTCCCGAAGCCAAACCTGGAAGTGGGGTTTTTTAAAATTAATATTTTTTTAAAAATCGCGATATAGCGTTTCGCGAAGATCGAGATCGCGAAACTCGAGGGATCACTGTATTCCAAAATCTCTCTGGTTGTCAATACTTACCAATCTAGTCAGAAAAGTGAAAAGATTACCTTAGAATGTCTTTCCTTGGGATTTAACTGAAGTAGAAGAATGTAGTGAGACTGTATACTGATGGATAATTGATAATGAAAATACCCTGTAATTATCCTAGCACAACTAAATGAGTGCAAGCTCCATACACAGAAATTTTTCCAAAATCCTTTTCTTCCCTGAAATATTTTCTAAAGCAGATTTTCCTTCCTCAAATTGAATGTAAACTATTAAATTTCTCTGCAGGGCAACTCTTTATCATCTGCAAATCACCCAAATAATTTTGCTATGCTTTTATATAAAATAAATGAATCAATTAGATTTAGATTACTGGGGCTGGAAGGGACCTTGTAGGTCATCTAGTCCAACCCCCTACTCAAACATCATTTCAGAAAAATGGCAGTCCAATCTCCTCTTGAAAATCTCACGTGTTGGAGCTCTCACAACCTGCACAGGCAAGCTGTTCCACTGGTTAATTGTTCTCACTGTCAAAAAGTTTCTCCTTATTTCCAGGTTGAATCTCTACTTGGTCAGTTTCCAATCCATTGTTCCTTGTCCAGCCTTCTGGTGTCTTGGAAGACAGCCTGAACCCCTCCTCTGTGTGGCAGCCCCTCAAGTATTGGAACATTGCTATCATGTCTCCCCTGGTCCTTCTCTTTGCCAGACTGGCCATGCCTAGTTCCTGCAACTGCTCTTCGTATGTTATAGACTCCAATCTGTTAATAATCTTGGTTGCTCTCCTCTGCTGTCCTCTGAATAAAGACAATTCAAAAGATGCTAGGACATTTTTTTCTAGGTCTATGAGAACGACCTCATTAGTTTAGTTTCATTATCTAAATTATTACTTCCTGCTGAAGAAATATTAGTTTTCTGCACAGTTCTGATCCCACTCAGACAGAGTAAAAGTTACTGTCTGGAGACATGACACTGCTCCAGGGAAAAATGACTGCACACATTAATCCTGTTAATATATTTCATGACAGTTTACGAAAGCTAGCTTGGAAACTCAAGCTGTTCACAACTTCTTTACAATGTGTTCCATGTTGTAAATTCTTGGGTGTCTCATAATAATCTGAAAGCAATTCATGTAATCCAAGCTGGGGCATAAAACTAAATGAGAAACAGTACCTCTCTATGCAATGTCTCCATGTAACTGAAGCATACAAACAAATTCACTTTTCTTAAGGAATTTCTTTAGGTTGAGAGCTGGGCATAGTATTATTTGGGGAGAAGAGTCAACACTTCATTAAAAAAAGAACAATCACAGATAACAAACATGCTGATTTAATGTCTTAGACCAGATACTTCTAAAAGATTTAAACTAAATGCAAATATCAATCACTTTCTATTGAGAGTGGAAATGACTGTGTTATAATACATTCACCATCAGAAATGGGATTAAAATGAAGTTATCAGACCAGAGTAAGCATCAATCGGATCATTAATAGACTAGTTACAGGCACTACTAATACTGCAAAAGATATGCCCTACAATGATGCTTTCAACATGACAACTTGCAATGCATAATTCACTGCAAAATTCTCAGCATGTTTTTTAATAGTTCCAAAAGATTACAGCTGTTTACAGATCAGACGCAAGTTAGAAAACACAGATTATACCTGTGATTTATGAAAATCAAAACACTAATTCACCCTTCTTTCTCTCCAGAGATCACGTAGTCCATTATCTAGCTGGCATGTGCCTCATTCCTAAATTGTGGAAGTGCCATTGCATCTGTTTGACACCATCTTGGTTTCTATGGAAACAAGCTTATTCCCAGCACATTATTATTAGTTGTAGGTGTAGAATTCCCTTGCTTGGATAAGCAAAACAAAAACGAAAGAAGACTTCCATGACGAAACCAGTTTGTGGAAGTACAACAATACCTGGATTTCTGTGTGAACTAAACATGGTGACAATGAGAAGAGAAAAAGAAGATGGTAGAACACAGAAGCAGACGAAATAATAATTTTTAACCATTCAAATGGTTTATAAAGTATAAAATGAATAAGGTTGTTTCAAAGAGTATTACTAATTTGGCTATGGCACAGAGAAAAGGATTTCTTACTTTAAAAGGTGGGGGGAAGAGGAACCAACACACATGAACCATCAATGATTTCAGGAATATTTGGATTTGGATGGAAGGCTGAATCAACTTTGAGCCTACTGAGATTCGATCTGACAAACTGCTGGCAGCAGGTGATCAGCAGAAATTGCTTGCAGTACTGTACTCTAACCATTGAGGCTCTGCTATTCAGAAAGCATCAGAAGGATATTCAGAAAGCAATGAAAATATTTGCTGCACAGGGCTTTTAGGTACTAATTGTTGAACAGCAGTAGACGCTGCTGTCTGTATGACAAGTTCTTGAGATGAGGGTAGGCTCCGGATTGCTTTTATGACTTTATATTGGCTTTCTGACAATCACCTGGAATTGTTGGGGAGGCGGTTCTATAAAGTTGCTGTAAGAAGCAAATAATACAATAGGTGTACAAATTAAAGAAGAATTTCATATATGATCTTACAACAAAGAAGATACAATGTCAGATTTAATGTGTAGGGGGTTTTTTTTGTTTGTTTGTCTGGTTTTGGTGCCTTCAAATCAATCTCAATTCCTGAAGAAGAGTCTCTACAGGGTTTTTTGGCAACAGTTTTGAAAGTGTACCAGTGTAGGCTTTGAAAGTAGTTCGGCATTGCCTTCTGATTCTTAGGGTTGAAACAGATTGATGGATCCAAGGTCACTCGGATGGCGTTATGTTGAAGATGAAATTAGAATTCATGGTCTTCTGCTTTCTAGCCTGATGCTTAATCATTACACCATAATTCTCAATTGCTTATTAATTATGAATGAAGTGTATGTAACAGCAGTGGGCGCATATTTCTGTTCATGTATATAAAAGAGGTTGGAAGCATGAATACATAGGAAATGGGTAGCAAACCAGCTGGTTTTTTCCTTCCCCTTTCTTCAGTCCATTTTTTCCAGCCATTTATTTTAGTTCCCAACACACATTTGGGTTTGGATTAAGTGAGAAAAAGAGAGGCAGATTAACAAAACTTTTCAGCTGATCTCTTTTACTATTATATTATATTAGAAAAAGGATACTCCCCATTTTTATTTGGCCTTAAGGCATACATATGGATGAAATGTCACTTCTACCTGTAAACACTTACAATCCTACTCTTTCCTTTTTATCATATACACCCACCATACGTCACAACTCAAAAGTCATCAAGTCAAAATCGCCTGCTATCTGGCAGGTCTTCCCCTCTCCTCTTTCTTCCCTAACTAAACTTCACTTTCTCATATATATACATCACCCTCTTCATCCCCTAATACAATTAATTAAGCTAACACATTTTTGAACTTGTATATGTACTTGATTTGAAGTTATGTTGCTATATTTGTATAATCTCGACTCTGAACAGAAATGCTACTTTATTATGTATAGTTTACTATCCTATCTTAATATGTTATTCTGATATGTGTTTTTCTGTCTTTTTTTTCTGTATATTTTTCCCTTTCCTCCCTCCCTTCTTTCTTTTTTAATAAATCAATAAACTATTTTTTTAAAATGTCACTTCTTACCTATTTGGAGACTCCCAGGAGAAACAGATTGAGCCCAGTGTTTTAACCATGCCTCCATAATAAGCAATCATCCATCACAAAATATGATACAAACTTTGTGGTTGCTTCTTATTGTGCTCTTATGATGCAAGTTTAAAGAAAAGGAAAAGAAACTGAACTTGGTTGCAATCTATAACAATTCCAGCAGAAAGGCTGTTTTTTCAGCTTCTCAATCAAGAAAATACAGCAGCTTTCCCAGCTGGTTGTCCACCTGAGTATTATCAGGGCTGACCAGTGAAGGGCTACCAAAATTTTTACTACAACACTGTGTGGGTGGCTTATGCAGGACACTCTGCATTATCTTTCAACATATTTCAGTGCAAATTGGATGCTCTGGGGTGGGGCTCCATTTTTGCTACCCCACTGCGTTTCCCCCCCCCCCGGTCCGGGCAACAGCCCACCCCTGGGACTGACCTGGTAAATATTTAAGAACTGCCAAAGTCAAGTAGCATTCATAGCCAAAACAAACTACAATGACCCCAAAATAATGAAACATGTCTTGTGATATTACAACAGAAACCTTGGTCATTTGTTCTTCATGTTCTCTTAACTGGATATACTGTAAACAGAAACAAGTCTCAAGGTTTGTACCATGATATCATGAAGCATGTTGTGGAACTGTACTATTAGGTACCCTAAGATATTTGCCAATGTATCCAGAATATCATTCCAAAGTCAACTTAATTGCTACCTTCATCTACATTCTTCACCCAGTTCACACAGAGTAATAACTTAGATAGTCTGTTTTGGCAGACCACTGGCTTTCATGCAGTGGTCAGATTTGTATCAAATTCTTTTTCCATATATAGTATAGCCTTTGAGCTACTGGGCAAAGTTGCCAAAAAAGAACCTAAGAACATTGGGTGTCCTAGGATGTTTGGTGAAAAAGTTCTATATTCTCTTCCCCAGTTATACTTCTGAGGAGGACCATAATTCAATGGCATTGCCATATACCAAAGACTCTCCGTTCAGTCCCTGGAATATTAAAAAGAATGACTAGGATAAACATCCTTTCTGAAACTCTAAAGGTCTTTTAGTAATCTGGACAATACTAGGCTAGATGGACCAATATGCAAAACCAGGGTTCATTGATTATGCTAAGCTAAAAATCTTCACTTAACATCCTACAATGAATAGATTCATATACTGTACTAAGACAGAACCTCTGATGTCTTACTCTACATATATATGTATGCATGTATGTTGCCTCTCTCTCTCTGTGTGTGTAACATATTTTTGCTGAATTCAAAATGAAGGGAGACTAGTATAGATCTATTTCAAGGTATTTCGCAGCTTGAAATATATGCAGCGGTGGGTTGCTTCCGGTTAGGCCTGGTTCTGCGAAACGGTAGCACCAGCAGTGAGAGACTCTGCCCACCTGCCCGGGATGCTTCTGCACATGCATATGTGAACCAGTAGCAACAGGTTTTAGAACCCACTATTGCATCCAGCATAAGCCAATTTATAGTTTTCCTATTGGGAAACAAACCCCCCCCCCCCCCCCCAAAAAAAAAAATACTAGCCAAATGTCATAGAAAGAAGAGGTCTCTAGCCATGAATATTTTATTCAAAGGGTGGCTAGGTTTGGAAACTAGTGTTGTTTATGACCAGAATATCTCTGGAACCGCCTTCTGCCGCACGAATCCCAGCGACCAATTAGGTCCCACAGAGTTGGCCTTCTCCGGGTCCCGGTCAATTAAACAATGCCGTTTGGCGGGACCCAGGGGAAGAGCCTTCTCTGCGGCAGCCCCGACCCTCTGGAACCAGCTCCCCCCAGAGATTAGAACTGCCCCCACCCTCCTCGCCTTTTGTAAAGTCCTTAAAACCCACCTCTGCTGTCAGGCATGGGGGAATTGAAACATCTCCCCAAGGCCTATACAGTTTATGTATGGCATGTTTGTGTGTATGTTTGCTTTTAATAATGGGGTTTTTAGTGTTTCTCTTAAATTATTAGATTTGTTATATATTGTTTATTATTGCTGTGAGCCGCCCTGCGTCTACGGAGAGGGGCGGCATACAAATCTAATAAATAAATAGATGGATAGATGGATAGATAGATAGATAGATAGATAGATAGATAGATAGATAGATAGATAGATAGATAGATAGATAGGCAGGCAGGCAGGCAGGCAGGCAGGCAGGCAGGCAGGCAGGCAGGCAGGCAGGCAGGCAGGCAGGCAGGCAGGCAGGCAGGCAGATAAATAAAACTATAATAAGCGTAAAAAATATTTGTCTGTTTCTGTTCCACTGTGTTGCCCTAAGTCTGTGATGGTGAACCTATGGCACTCATGCCACAGGTGACATGCAGAGCCATATCTGCTGACACACAAGCTGTTGCCCTAGCTCAGCTCCAGCATGCATGTGCATGTCAGCTAGCTGATTTTTGGCTTTTGCAGAGGCGCTAGGAGTGTGGTTTCAGCCTCCAGAGGGCCTCCGGGGGGGCAGAGGATGGCATTTTCACCCTCCCCAGGTTCCAGGGAAGCCTCTGGAGCCTGGGGAGAGTGAAAAATGGGCCTCCTGGGTTCACTGTAATTTGGAAAATTGGAGAGCAGAGAGGTTGTGCGCACATGCGTGGGAGGATCGCTTGGGGGCGGTGTCATGATGAATGTACAGGGGGAGAACGCATGGAGGGCACTGAATTATGGGTTTGGGCATGCATGTGCGTGCGATAGGCATGTGTGCTTTCGGCACCTGAAGCAAAAAAGGTTCACCATCATTGAAGCCATCCAAGTACTGTTATTATTAACAAAGTTATGAGTAATCATCCAATAATACTTTATTTACAATTCTGGCATAAAAATCTTAATCCCCCTTTCAAATATTATACAAAATACAAGATATTCAGAAACTGTCATAAGAAGACCTTATTCTTGCATCTCGTTTCCAAGCACTGTTCATTATCTTTTTAAAAAGAAGTTCAGACCAAATATCCCACAACAAACAAGATCTATTTTTGTACATACTATTTTTAATATATGTTGTTTATAAATTAAGATGTATCATCCAGCCTCATGTTGACTATTAAGACCACAACAACAGTTTGCTGATTTTTGTTGGGTTAAGAGGGGTTAAGTAGCTGTTATGCCCTTCCTGCTTCAGCTGTTATAGCTGCATCGGCTAAACTTTCTGGGATCTGTGTGATTTCTATAAGGCTGGATCCCTGTATATTTGTTTCTGAGCATGCCCTCGGGCTCTATATAGTAACAGTAAGGATTGGCTGCCAAGGAAATTTTGATGTTCATTGCCAACTTCAGTTTTCTTGCTGGGCTTTGATCCAGAGCTATTTAAAATCATCGAAATAACATAGGATGTAAAGAATATAATCTGGCTATAAGGTTGGAAAATCTCATAGAGACTTATTTCCTAGTAATTATTCCATGCATTCCTTTCTAAAGGTACATCTCCAAGCATAGTTACATTGAATGAACCTCACTTGGCTCAACAGTGCGAATTCTAAGAAAGTAGTAAACATTATTGCCTTCCAAAAACTGGAAGAGACGTATCATTTCAATAAAGCTTGGGGTTGAAATAAGGGATCCTCTCTGAGCTTAGTTGTTTTCTTGCAGATGCCTCGTTATCCAAACTAGGTAACATCATTAGCGCTGATGATGTTACTCAGTTTGGGTAATGAAACATCTGCAAGAAAACAACCAAGCTTAGAGAGCAAAAGGAACTCTGAAAAAACATGCTGTTTGTGTGTTTGTGTGTGTGTGTGCCTTTAAATATTATATTTTAAAATGCCATTGTTCCCTTTGGGAGGAGCCACATGTGTTTTTTTCTGTAATACCATACAGCTTTCCTGCACATTCTGCTCAGTTAAACCCGTATCCTTCCCGTGAAAGGATATGTTCCCAAATGTTTCAATGGAGCCCCAAAGTATTCTTCTCTACCTTTAAGCATCTTCCTGGAGCCTGATACCTGCCTTACTAGAGAATACTAGAGAACTTAAAGAAATCAAAACAGCAGCTTTGGAAAGCGCTCAAGCAATAGTGGTATTAGGGTGGAAAGGTAGCAATAAATGGACAATCCAGAATTGGTACTGGTACATGGTGGACCACATCCACTTCGAAATTATGGAAATAAGATTAAATAACTTTGATGAAAATAAATTGGAGAAGCTGATGGCATGATGGAATAAGGTGAAAAATTATATCTTAAGTAGAATTTATGACGACAATGTGAAAAATAAATTCCAATCACTTTTTTTACGTAAAGAAATGTAAAACGGAGCTAAGGAAGAAATTGAAATTTATTGCAAATAATTTAATCCCCTAAATGGTGGTGGGGTTTATTGGTGTTGGGCACATTTTCTTTAAGTATTTTTGTTTGTTTGTTGCAATAAAATTTAATAAAAATATATTTAAATAAGAGAATACTAGAGAACTTTCAGAGCCTAAAGGTGGTTTTCCAGCTTCTGATACAGATGCCCATCTCCATCTATCCTTATCACAAAATGCCATGAGAATGGGGGGAAAGAGTGGGTGGCATAGGAAAACTATTTCATTTGAGGCCACCACGAGACCAGAAAAAAGGAAAAGGAAATGTTTCCACTGTTTCATCCAGCCTCAGTCAGAGAGTACTTCAAGCGTGGCTCATGTACAGTATGGCTATTTGGAGTCTGATGAATTTTCTTCAGTGTTACAGGTTTTCTAACACTTGACAACTTCAGCATCTTTTAAAACAAGAGAATGTTTCAAAATTAATTATTCATGGAATGCTGTGGAGCAGGCAAATTAATGGAGTAAAGGAATTCAGTAGACCTTGCAACAGGGTGACCATCTATGTTTTCCTCCTAAAACATTTTCAGTGTTCAAAGCAAACACAATGTTCCCAATGACTAAAGTCCTACAATAAACAGTGAGAATTATTGCAAGAAATTAAGCCCTGAAGTTGCAACTGGAGAGGACAACACAAAAACTATAGAAAGTAAGGCTTAAGTAAGGAGGTTGAGGAAGCAAGGGACAGAATTAAATTAAACTCCTACATCACTACCACCACCACCACCACCATCATCATCATCATCATTATTTATTAGATTTGTATGCCACCCCTCTCCGAGAACATAAAATGACTACTTTATATGTACATCCACACAGTGATGGAAAGTGAAGGTCGGGTCCAATCAATACTTATTTTCTAAAATGCACACATAATCAAATGCTGCTTAGCAGTAAACTTTATTGTATGAACCTGTTTTAAAAGTCCTTTTTGTGACCATTTTGATGGGAGAAAAGCAAGTTCAGAATATTCGAAGGACTCTGATAAAAGGAAGCACTGCAACTAACCAACTCACTACTCAAGGCTATTCAGAGTATTTTTTTGGTCTTAAATGAGCCTAAGAATTAAGGGTAAGAAATTAGATGTCCTCAGCTAGCAGGCTTCCTGCATTACAATGTTTTTTCAAACTTGGCAACTTTATAAGTTGTGGATTGGCTGGGGAATTCTGCAAGTTGAAGTCTACCCATACTAAAGTTCCCAACTTAGAAAAACACTGCTACTGTATATGCCAATTCCATGAACTGTTGATGGTTATTTGATCTGAACCAAAACAAAAGAGGGCTGGCTAACAACTAAGGAAGAAATTTCCAAGAGATGAATAGAAAGTGAGAGTTGGTTTACCATTATGGAGAGCAGGGTGATTGTTTCAGGCAGTAAATGCCAGAAGCATTACGGTAACCTCCTCATGAACTCTTTGGCTGTTTCAAGAGTTGAGTTGTTTGTGCTTCATACACATACTAGTCTGCCACCTTAAACTATTGTAATAGCCTCCAGCCAGTAATGGGCTGCTAACCCCACAGTGTGTGACGCAGTGCGGGGTGGTATGTTTATGCACTATTTATTGAATACTTGATAGATTTTTTTATGGTCCATCTTTCTCTAGTACCTTAGTATGATCCTTAATTACTTTTAAAATAGGAAATATGTTTTTACCCATAAACGCTTTAATCGTTTTAATCAATATCTAGAACTGAACTTTTATAGCAATTAAAGAAAAATGAGCTACTTGCCTAATCTGTTATCATACTAAACCTTGTGGGTTCAGTACAAAACCTTAAAATGTTACTGGGCTCCTCAACAAATAATGCTGTCTACCATTTGTCCTTTTTGTGGTTATTCAAATAATATGACTTAATCAACTGAAAAAGAATCCAAGCACCTATTTGAAAACCTATCTTGGTTGGTAAGCACTCCCACCCAGTCACATGACCTTTAAGCCCCCCCCCCCCCCAGTCAAATGATTGTCAAGCCACTCCCGCCTGGTCACATGGCCAACAAGCCACACCCACAAAATAAGCCACACACACAGTGTGGCAGTAAAAAATTTGCCAGCCCATCACTCCCTCCAGCATGGGAGTGAACATTATTCCATGGTCAGGGTTAAAGTAAAATCCACTGCTAGTTTAGTCAACATTTGCCGATGAGTTGGGGACAGGACAATCTACTGTCTGTCTGCTGTGGCATTCAAACCCTGCAAAATACTCTGCCTTGCATTACTGCTAATCTTTTCTATGACTCGTAGGTAAATATTTTAAAAAAATACTTCCTCCTTTTCTAAATACTGTAAACAGACTGTTTAATTTGGCTTTAAGTCCCAAATACTAGCATTTAGTTTTGACGTTCTTATTCCGATATGGGATTATAAATTCATAAGAAGATGGCAGTTGATGTCCATGGATCCAGGATCATTAGAAGCCATATTTTGTTTTGTTTGTTTATTATTATTATTTATTTTAATATTATTTATTATTCTTTATTATTTGTCTGTTTAAAAATATATTTGAAAACCAATATTTTTTTTTCAAAACAGAGAAGAAGAAACCATATTTCTGAATGGGAAAAATTCCTGAATACCGTGTTTCCCCAAAAATATGACATGTCCCGAAATTAAGGCCAATTGGGCTTTTCTGCCCTCTTTCTCTCTTTCTCTTTCTTTCTCTCTCTCTCTCTCTTCAGTTGAGGAAAAAGTCCACATTTCTTCTCAAAATTCTCAGTTTCTAGCACCGCACCCAGTGGAAGTATGTTGCAGTGAGCAAGTCCTGGCTGGGGAATTCTGGGAGTTGAAGTCCAGATATCTTCAAGTTGCCAAGGTTGGGAAACACTGATCTAAGGAATCCACGACTGAAATCAAAAATGCTATATGAGACTTGCTTGTCCTTTATCTATAACATTTTCAATATATAAAGGTTGCTGTGCTGCCATGGTACAACACACACTTTGCATGCAAAGCTTTTCATGTAAAATATAAAATAGCAAAAATAGTAGTAACATCTCTCTGAAATAACTATTATACGACCGGCAAGCCAATCCCATATGACCATCAAGCTGTACCCACAAAGTGGTAGTAAAAAATTTAGAAACCCACTCCAGAGGAAGGACATAAGGGATTGAAAGCAGCTGTGCTTTCAAACTATATACTGAGGAATAAGGTGATAATAATAATAATAATAATAATAATAATAATAATAAATTTATTAGATTTATATGCTATAAATTTTATGCTATAAATAATGGGAAATGAGCCAGAAATTATTTAGCTCAAAGCTGAGCAAATGATTGGACATTTATATGCATAATTCTCAAATCTAAATCATCTGATTAGTAATTTTTTTATCAATGTTTTTAGAGGAACACAAAATTTTTAAAAAGTGTGACCTAAGCAGATTTTGAATTCCAGTCGAGAAGGATTAATTGATAGCCTGCCTGAAAAATGCAGGGGGTTTTCCATATAAATGACAATAGGCACATTACTTTCACTGAAAAAAGTCAAGGATTCCAAAAGTTAAGAGCAATTGAATAAGAATGTAAATCAGGACTATCTTCTCATCAGCATTCTAAAATTTCTCATTCTTAACACAAGCTGTTTCTCACTGCTGTTAAATTTCAGGTTGACAAAGCATTGGCAACAACATTAGCATATAAATCTATCCAAATGCAGCTCCAGAGGACCTGAAGAAATATAAATCTTTCTGGAATCAACTGTCTGCCATTGCTTTTACCATCCCTCTAAAGGATGGTGATAAAACAAGAGAAAAGCTAGACTAGTTTTGGAGCTAAAGTAAAAGTGTGGCTCAGTTCTTGCATGTTTGGGGTATGGCCATGGGAGCTGTGAGCTCCGCGACATCTTTATTGGACCTTTGTCCCTCCTAGCTGGTTTCGGCCAGTAGGGAGGTGACACAGGGCTGGGTCCCGGAGATTGTCAACACTTCTTTGAGGGAGGGGTCCTTTCTGGCTCCTTGCAAGGAGGCAATTGTGTGCCCCCTCCACAAAAAGCCTTCCCTGGACCTAGCTGTTTTAAACAACTATCATCCTGTCTCCAACCTTCCCTTTATAAGGAAGGTTGTTGAGAATGTGGTGTTGCTCCAGTTCCAACGGTCCTTGGATGAAGCTGATTATATGGGCCCTCAACAGTCAGGATTCAGAACTGGCTACAATATAGAAACTGCTTTGGTTGTGCTGATTGATGATTTCTTGCTGGGCCCGGGATAGGGGTCATTCCTATATCCTGGTATTCCTTGACCTCTCAGCAGCTTTTGATACCATCAACCATGGAGAGGTTAGGAGTGGGAGGCACCGTCCTATGGTGGTTCACCTCCTATCTCTCTGGTGGGTCACAATTGGTGTTAACAGGGGATCAGAGGTCGACTCCTAGGTCCCTCCCTTGTGGGGTTCCTCAGGGGTTGGTCCTCTCCCCTTGCTATTTAATATCTACATAAAACCACTGGGTGAGATCATCTGAGGGCATGGGGTGAGTTACCATCTGTATGCTGATAATACTCAGCTATACATTCCATCCCGTGTCCACTCAGTGAATTAGTGGAAGAAATGTGCCAGTGTCTGAAGGCTGTTAGCATTTTGATGAGTGTCAACAATCTCAGACTCAACCCTAACAAGATGGAATGGCTATGGGTGTTGCCTCCCAATGACAATTCGACCTGTCTGTCCATCACTCTGGGGCTGGGGGAATAACTTTTGACCCCCTTAAAAAAGGGTCGGCAACTTGGGCATCCTTCTTGATCCACAGCTGACCCTGAAACATCATCTTTCAGCTGTGGCGAGGGAGGTGTTTGCCCAGGTTCGCCTGGTGCACCAGTTGCGACCCAATCTGGATAGGGAGTCTCTACTCAAAGTCACTCATGCTCTTATCACCTCGAAGCTCTACAACTGCAATGCTCTGCACATGGGGCTACCTTTCAGATATATATTTTTTTATTTTCTCCACCATAAAATAAAACAATATACAGTAGTCCCTTGCTATACCGCGCTTCACCTACTGCGGCTTCACTTCATTGTGGGTTTTCAAGAAATATTAATGAGAAAAATCATTCGCGGATCTTCGCTGGTTCGCGGGTTTCTGAGGAAGTCGATCGGCAGATTTAAACAGCCCGCCGAACTCGATCGGCAGGTTTTTCAAAAAAAAAATATCTAAAATTGTAAATACTGTATTTAAATACTGTATCTAAAATAAATACTGTGTGTGAAGGGTTTATAAACACTTAAAACAATGAAAACTTACCAAACAATTACAATATAAATACTTAAATAAGTACTATCAGTCGATAAATTCCACATCGCGGATTTCACCTATCGCGGCTGGGTCTGGAACGTAACACCAGCAATAGGTGAGGGACTACTGTATAGTTACAAATACATGCAGCTACCTTTGAAGAGCATTTGGAAACTACAGATCATGCAAAATGCAGCCGCAAGAGCATGGGCCTTCCTAAGTACACCCATGTTTCTCCAGCACTCTGAGTGCTGCATTGGCTACTAATTGGTTTCCAAACACAGTTGAAAGTGTTGATTATGACCTATAAAGCCCTACATGGCATTGGACCAGATTACTTACAGGACTGCTTTCTGCCACATGAGTCCCAGCGACCGGTCAGGTCCCACAGAGTTGGTCTTCTCCAGGTCCCGTCAACTAGGTCGTCTGGCGGGGCCTAGGAGAAGAGCCTTGTCTGTGGGGGCTCTGGCCCTCTAGAACCAGCTCCCCCCAGAGATTCATACTGCACCCACCCTTCATGCCTTCCGCAAGTGTTTGAAGACCTACTTATGCCAACATGAGCCCTTGCCAAGGAATGGAACGTATGTTTGTTTCAATGTTTGTTAGAATGAGAATGACTGGTGTTTTAATAAATTGGGTGTTTTAGATTAATTAGTTTAGTTTTAAAAATTGGATTTAGGATATTTTGCATTGTTCTTTATATGATGTAAGCCACCCCGAGTCCCTAAAGAGGGACAGCATATAATTCAAATAAACAAGCAAACAGACAAGACAAACAAACAAATATTGATGTTTCGTGGACTCTATGTCATTTTCAGATATGTATTAAACCTAAATTTCTCCAATCATAACCTTCAGAAATATTAAATTCTCATTATCCTCAGCTACTAGCTATGTTGACTGGTGATTTAGGAACTGTAATCAGAGGAGTGGGAAATTCAAATAAAATGAAAAGGAATATTTGTTTTAATGAATAAATGCGTACAGAACTGTGTTGGGGCTAACCTGATTTTTCTTTGATGAAATCTAGTTCGGTATCTCATTGTCACTTCATCTTTTGGCAACTGCCAGTCTCATCTATGAATTGCTCATGAAATGGGAATATTCTGAAAGTATGATAAACATCATTGCCAAGTTAGGCATTCTAAAGAAAATGCAAAACAGGATTTGCTAAACCCAATATAAGAAGTAGCAAAAAGCCTTTCTAAAAATCCATCAAGCACAGCAATATTTTCATCTGCTTTTTAGTTTATATAGTTCACATGACATACAGAATTCAAACTCATCTCCCAACAATCTAGGAAGCCGGTTATTTGGAAAGAAATGAGAAATTCTTAGTCCACAAGAAAGATCTATCAAACCTTTCCCTGCTCAATTCCGTGTGAGTGTTCTGAAACTGGAATACTGAAGACTTCTCAGAGAGCTACTGTAGCTTTTTAGATATGCCTTAGCTTTAGAGGCAAAACATGGTAGTATTTATTTCATACTCTTCTGTAGCCAAACAACCTAGTGATTGAATCCTCTGCCTTAATCCATTCAAGCAGACCTGAAAATAACTTTTCTAGAACCTGTTCCAATCCACTTTTTAAATAATTGTGTGCTACAGTGTTAATAATAAAGCTGCTTTTGGGATGGCAGTTTCATTTAAAGATCTTATCCTCAACCGTTTCATAGCCTCTGTTTTGTTATTGGCTTCTTTCCTGATGGCAAATGCTAAATGTAAAAAGCAATACAGCACAAGATTTATCCATGGTTCACTCTTCTTTCAATCTTGGTGAAAAATCATCACAAGCAGACTCACACAGCATTTCCTGCTGAGTGGCACAATTTAGATATATACCTCTTATTGAGCCTCTGAAATCTGGCAGCAAAATAAGAATTATCAGGATAACATTAAGTTGTTTCAATGGTTAATTTACAATTTACAACATCAAATCTTAGATTGAAGGTATTCATCTCTTTTGTCCTTTATAAAAGCCTTTAAATGAGGAAGGGGGGGGAGACAAAGGGAATAATAAACTAGCCAATTCACTAGGAGTAATAAGCTCTAACTTTTTGTGTTGCACCAGCTACTCAAGTTACTCTTTCCAGAGCCAAAGGAATGCTTTTCACCAGGTCGTTTTAGCTTCTAATTGTCCATTTTGAAGACATCCTCATAAATGTGAAGACAACTTGTCTTCCTAAATCTAGGGGGGTGGGGGGGATCTGCAAGATCCTTTGGTCTTCTGATCGAATAGGCTGCTAAAACCTCCTGCCAAATCAGTTTAAAATTCCAGGTCTGCTTCAGTTGCTGCTTGTGGTTTGTTGCAAGGAACATTCCTAGGTCTCACTTAGAATACTGGTTTCAAATTACAAGGAGTTGGCCTCCTCGGGGTCCCGTCGACTAAGCAATGCAGGTTGGCAGGACCACAGGGGAGGGCCTTCTCTGTGGCTGCCCCGGCTCTATGGAACCAACTTTCCCCCGATATCCATACTGCTCCCACCCAGCTGGCCTTTCGCAAGGCCACAAAGACCTGGCTTTGCTGGCAGGCCCGGGAGCCATAAATTTACATCTTCCATGGCCGATTGTATGAATGGTGTGTATGTATAGGAGTGTGATCACCATTTTTTATAATGACTTTTTATGGGGTTTTAGTTTGTTATGTTTTAACCTTAGATAATGTTCGACTCCTTTAACTGTTTTGTATCTATTTATATTGTACTCATACTGTTGTTGTAAGTCGCCCTGAGTCCTTCGGGATTGGGCAGCAAAGAAGTCAATTGAATGAATGAATGAATGAATGAATGAATGAATGAATGAATGAATCAATCAAGCAAGCAAGCAAGCAAGCAAGCAAGCAAGCAAGCAAGCAAGCAAGCAAGCAAGCAAGCAAGCAAGCAAGCAAGCAAGCAAACTAACTAACTAACTAACTAACTAACTAACTAACTAACTAACTGGTAGATAGCATTGGGCTTCAGGGTTTAACGACCATGTTCTAGATCAGTGATGGTGAACTTGTTCTGCTGGGCTCTCTGCACAATCCCCTAATTAAATGCAAAAGTAGCAAAAGCAGACACACACACGTGAAAAGTCAAGAATACTTTCTTTATCCAAAGAAAAATAGAAGCAAAAACCCCTTTTGGTAGTCAAAGGGCTCACCTTCAAAGCAAACATACTTGAATACAGTGGGAAAAAACCACAACAACCCAACCACAGGTGAACTCTCTTATCTCTTGTAATACCTACGTAGCTGCTCTCTTCTATTCATGGCCCTTCGCATGCGTGCATCAATAACTGCTTCTTCATCAGAGTCCAGCGAAGATAAGGAGGAAGATGAATTGCTTCCTAATGGGCTGTCTGCCATGACCCACTCTGAGGGTCCGATTTCACAGTCACTCCCTGTTTCCGATGATACTTTGCTGTCCGAAGCATTTGGCAGTAAAACAGGCCTTTGACACTGGGAGGATTCACCCACCCCCACAGGGAGCTGGCCCAGAGCCAACCACAACAGAACTTATGGCATATGTGCCACAGGTGGCATGTGGAGCCCTATCTGCCACCACATGAGTCTTAGCTCAGCTCCAGGGCTGGCCAGCTGATTTTTGGCTCACATGCTCATAAGGGGGTCCAGGGGAGGCCGTTTTTGCTCGTCCCAAACTCCAGTGAAGCCTGAGGAGGGTGAAAAATGTGCCTACCAAGCCCACCGAAAGCCAGGAAATGGGGGAGAAGATGGGTGGCAGGGGACGCATGCATGCTTGTGTGGGGCAGCATTAGGGGGACAGGGCACATGAGGGGCATTGAATCATGAGTGTGGGCACGCCACACGTGTGCATGCTTTTGGCACCCGAGGGAAAAAAGGTTCGCCATCACTGGTCTAGACCAGTGTTTCCCAATCTTGGCAACTTGAAGATATCTGGACTTCAACTCCCAGAATTCCCCAGCCAGCATTCGCTGGCTGGGGCATTCTGGGAGTTGAAGTCCAAATATCTTCAAGTTGCCAAGGTTGGGAAACACTGGTCTAGACAACAGCTATACTATTGTTTGATCAGCAACTATGGCTGACACCTTAAGAAGAAAGTGGTATGCTATGTAGACCACAGGCAACTGAGCAGCGACTGACTGGGCTCCTGTCTTTATAAGCCAGATATCCTGAGGTTGCTGGCAAATTGTCAGGAAATCAGGAAATCCATTGTCTAGACATCTGTTGTCTAAACCCCCAAGAGCAATATTGCCTGACAGATATGAAAACCTACACCATTATCATGTTAACTGATGTTTATTTTGATATGGAAAGCATTCTGAGAGTCTTTTTTTCAGCTTTAAAAGCCAGGAAGGAAGCAACACTTCAATACAATTTTTTAAAAATGGTTGTATGTTACTTTGATAACATATTACCAGGGTTGTTATGAAGTTATCATATACTCCATATTGACTCAGAGTGACTTGGTTCTCATATGCCACATATTGCGTGAATGTATGAATGAATTGATGCTTTACAAAAAGTTGAGTATTTGAAACCCACTCAAAGCATGCCACAAAGCAAAGAGATTGGCCTGATAGATGCCATTTTTTGCAGCGTTTGGAAAAATAAGAGGTTTCTGTCCTGAAAATCAGAGTCTATTCTCATAACAAGTCTACTGTCAGAACTAAAGTTGAATCCCAAAAAGCAAAGTTTCCCAAAAAGCAAATATGAACTGAATGGGAATTGTAATAGTACTTCAGAAAAGTGACGGCGAACCTAGGGCACGGTGCCACAGGTGGCACACAGAGCCATATCTGCTGGCAGGCAAGCCGTTGCCCTAGCTCAACTCCAACGTGCATATCTGTCCCTGCCAACTGATTTTTGGTTCGCACAGAAGCTCTGGGAGGACGTTTTTGGCTTCCAGAGAGCCTCCAGGGGATGAGGGAGGGCATTTTACCCTCCCCCTGCTCCGAAGAAGCCATTGGAGTCTGGGGAGAGCAAAACATGAGCCTAATGGGCCCACCAGAAGTTGGGAAACAGGCCATTTCTGGCCTCCAGAGGGACTCTGGAGGGTGAGGGAAGCTATTTTCACCCAACCCAGGCATTAAATTATGGGTGTGGGCACTTGTGCATGCGCGATAGTGCACACACACACTCTTTCAGCACCCGAGGGAGAAAAGATTCTCCATCACTGCTTTAGAGCCTTGGGAAAGAACTAGTTTCTCTTATCTAACTTCTTCTGAGTTGCTTTGTCCTTCTAGATTCTGAGCTGCATCGACATGCATGGCAATATATGTTTGAGAAAGAGAGAGTGTTGGTTCAGAAAGTGAACAGTAAAGATTGCATTTGTTTATACTAGTATCTGAATAAATAAGTATAAGTAGCCCTGGAGACATTTAATCATCATGGAGAAAAGTATCCATGTGGTCGCTTAGAATTTACTATGACCTGATGGCATATAATCATTGTAAGAGTAGACAGGGAATTTTATCAGTCACAAATGAAGACAAATATATGTGTCCCAGGATAATGTTGAAAATCCAGTTGGTTTAGCAACCAGAGGGTTAGTTTTCGGAGCTTTCAGACTCATGCTGGAGCCCATCCTCAGGGAAGTTCTCTCTACCAGAATGTGTGCTTTCAGCTATTTTGGTGGTGCCTTCCTATTGGTGGATTGGTGTGTTGATGGTCAATGATTGGCTGTTCTTTCCTTGTGCTGCCAAGTCCCTGATAAGCTGGTGGTAATTCAGCACTCCTGTTGACTGACAGGGAGCCTGCTTCTCAGGCTTCAGTCATTTCTTTGGCTTACAATTTTATCTGTCACGATATATAAATCCACAGTACCTCACTATTCAGAGCATCAGGAAAGGCCCCGGAGAAAAATCTCTCTGTTGTCAGAAGTTCTACCATCTAGTAGACAGGGAAAATGTCATCTCTTGCAAACCTCCCACACTATGGAACACTCCCCACCATTTATCTGAGATGCATTTGAACCCTCCTCTCCAAATATTTAGGAAGATGGTAGACTCTTATCCTTTGCCAACTTAAATTTATTCCAGAATTCAATTTAATTCTATTTTGTTGTACTTTTTTGTTTATTTTTTATTTGCAATCGACTTAAGCCCAATTGACTATTTAAAAAAACCAGAAAGGTTGGGTAGAAATTTAATAACAGGAATACAAGTATGCTTTTGACATCAAAACACTTGCCAAGCTAGAAATGTCAACAACAAGGGATTGTGGAAGTTGATCAAATATTCAGAAAGGTACCAAGGTGTTTATCTTCAAGCTATATGACAGCTCAGATACTACTTTTAATGTAATGCTTTCAGACTGCTATTGAATATTTTGATATCTGTCAGCAGGCCTAGTTTGTTCTCACAGGTATTCAAAGTCAGCTCCTTTTTTTTTTGCAAAACTTTCAGTGTACTGGATCTTATACTTGTTTCCTTAGTTTTTGTAAGTTACTTCATCTATTTCTTTTGGAAAGTCAGCCAGGCCAGAGTTTGAAGACTGACAAGCTTGCATTACTTAATGTTTAGTGACAGAACTAATATTTCAAAAGGATGGGATACTTTTCAAACTCTTTATAGCAAGATCAGGTAGAGAACCCGATCTAAAAAAATGCTTGTACCCTACAGTATAATTTGATAGCAGTGGTAATCCAAGAGGTTGGGTAAATAAAGTGCAGGAAAAAAAGCAGGGGAAAAAGAAAATGTAGAATCCTAACTAAGCAATGGATGGCAAATATGTTCCCAGTCTACAACAGTAAGTTGCAGGGAGGAAAAGGGTGAAATGCCAAGAAAAATAGAAAACAAAAGGTCAGACTTGCCTGCCTCACCAAGAATCAAGCTCAACTGGAGGCTGAGGGGGACGGGGACATATTTACTTATATACCATCTACCAGCAAGGGTCGCCATTCACAATAAATTGTCCCAAAGGGGATGTGATTTTTGAGAGAGGAAGAAAGAACAAACCTCCACAAACAAACCTTAGATCAAATTACAATGGTATTCCCAACCTAGACTCCTTTAGATTACTTGGCTGGGAATTAGAATGATATTGCTACCTCATGCATGGTGGAACAGGAGTCTGAATCTGTGAGGTAAACCCAGAACATCCTCCCAGCTCATACTCTTGTTAAAGGAGAATCCTGCTCCAACCCCGCCCCCCGCCCCTCCTGTCTTCTGTCATCCTCCGTCAGGCTTTCTGCTGATAGGCTATCACTCCATTGCTCTCAGACTGAATTGAGCATTGATTCCCTTCCCTTCCATCAACAAAGAGAATTAACCATTGGGGGGGGGGGGGGCGCAGACTGGCACAAAGGAAATCAGATCAGCCAGAGGAAGCGTGGGTCCACTGCAAGGCAAGTCAATCCCTTCTGCCAAGGACCACACCCGCCGCTTCTTCTCTCGGCACCGATGCTTTTGCTCTTTTGAGCAAGGTGGTCTTCCTCTCACTGGGCTCCGCAGCTGAAACTTTGCAGGAGGAAAATCCAAACCTATTCCTTGATAAAGATAACGATGGAGCCACCAAGCGCCTAACAGACAAGGGAGTGGAACGCAGAGCAGAATCTCCAATCTCCACAGGGAGAAGCAGCCCAGCCTCCCGAGATATACAGAAATACAGAATTTGGTGGGTGTCCCTTCCTCTTCCACCAGCACCCTTTTTTTTGGAGGGGGTGAAATGGGACGGGACCTGTCCATGGACTTAGTGCTGCTATCTTAGCAGTGTTCCACCAACGGCACAAAAGAGGAGAGGAAGCTGACAAAGGAATCTCCTCCCTTTCTAGCGCCTTAACAAGACACTTGCACATCAGGATGGTCCTCGGATGCTACATTTGGCACAGAGGAAAGAAAGGAGGGGGTGGGGGACAAATAGCAGAGCCATGAATTCAGGGCATGTTTCTATACATATGATACTCGAAATAACAAAGAGGGGGAAGGCCAGCTCTGTAGCACCCTTACCATACAGCTAGCCATCTTTATTTAAACAAAGGGAGCTGCTCTATGGATAATATATATTGGAGCTAAAGTTATAGGCAATCCGATGTGGGGGTGGGTGGGGGTGGCATCTCGTTCCCCAAACTCCCTCCTGTCAATTCAAATACCTCAGACCTGGGCTTGTCAGCGGTCGGGATGTTTCCTTTCACAACCTTCGTTATTGGTATTCCGCGAGGAATAATTCTCGCCTCATGGCACATTCAAAATCCGGTCCGGTCCACCGCTTGAAAGGAGGCACCCCCCCTCCACCCCAATTCGCCTGCATACATTTCGAAGCACGCCGTCCTCAATTTTTGAGGCATTGGCGAAAGCCCGAGCTGCCAATCCTTTTTATTAAAACAAAGGCAGGTTTCGAAACGCCGCTGTTAAAACAGCTGTCAGGTCTCCTCACAAACACACACACACACCGCCACTCGTCCTTCGGAGAGGTTTTGCTTTGTTTTGTGTTTATTTTTTTTACCTACAAACGGGAAGTTCTCCCCCTGCTTGAAATTAAATATGTTTCCCCCCCCCTCTCCTCGCCTTTCTAAACTCCAGGAAAGTTAACGTCTGGGCGCCGAGCTTGGCAAGTTGGTGAAAAGAAATGAGGGCGAACCCGATTCTATCACCTGTCCACAAACAAACACACGTTTTGAGGGAAACCCGTCCCTTTCGAAATAAGTATGTTTTACGGTTTATGATTGACAGCTTTTTGAGAGGCGCTAGGCCAGGACGGCCGAAGACAAGGGGGACTTGTAGTTCCACAACTCCGGAGGAACGCGGCTTGGGAGAGAGCGAGGTGGGCGTCAATTCTTCCTCAAACTCAAGCGGTATTTATCCTACAAACTCCCGAAGCCAGCCGACCTACCCTCCCACGCCCTATTCCCCCGCCAAAGTATTGCACTAATGGGATCGGGGACAGCCAGGTAAAAGCAGACCAAGTTTCCCAATCAGCAGGGTCTGCACACCCAGCGAGTAAAATAAACGAAAACATCCACTTACAGCCTCCAAACCGCGGGAAAGATAGCCGGTGCAGCTGGAGAGGCAAAAGTCACAATCCGCGCGCCGCCAGTGAGACCAGCCAGGCGGTGAGTCACATTTTGCGGGTCCCTTCTTGAAGCACCGGCTCCGGAAAACGGACGAGCCGAAGCCCAGCTACTTCGGGATCAGCCAGCGCGCTTCCCATAAGAAAAAAGGTTGGCCGGGCTTAACCCCGCCCCCATATTACCATATACTATCCTAGTCCGAGGAGGGCGGGGGAGGAGGAACCACCCCAACCACCCCTGGCGGCTATATTGCCGCCCGCCCACACGCTGCGCCCGGTTCCTTGGAGAAGCGACGCCTGCCGGAAGCCGGTGGTTTTACAGGGCGCTGAACGGGCACCGGCCGGTAGTTTTCGTCGGGGAGAAAGGGCTTTGTGCCCCCCCCCCCAATCACCCGGCTCGCGTGTATGTGGATTATTAATATTGATTGTTTCCTGATTGACCCCATGACAATCATTAAGTGTTGTACCTCATGATTCTTGACAAATGTATCTTTCCTTTTATGTACACTGAGACCATAGGCACCAAAGACAAATTCCTTCTGTGTCCAAAATTCCTTGTGGGTACACTTGGCCAATAAAATAATTCTTTCTTTCTTTCTTTCTTTCTTTTGTTCTTTCTTTCTTTCTTTCTATCTTTCTATCTTTCTTACTTTCTACCTACCTATCTTTTCTTTCTTTCTTTCTTTTTCTTTCTTTCTACCTATCTTTTCTTTCTTTCTTTCTATCTATCTTTTCTTTCTTTCTTTCTTTCTACCTACCTACCTACCTTCCTACCTACCTACCTACCTTTCTTTCTTTCTTTCATTCTACCTACCTACCTACCTATCTTTTCTTTCTTTCTTTCTTTCTTTCTTTCTTTATTTCTTTCTTTCTTTCTTTCTTTCTTTCTTTCTTTCTTTCTTTCTTTCTTTCTTTCTTTCCTGCTGCACAGAATAGACAAGACATTGCAATGATGTCCACCCAGGAGAAAAGGAGGGGGGGAGAGACGTCATAGCAATAGTCCAATATTTATTATTTATTAATTTAATTTATATGCCGCCCAGCTCCCAAGGGACGCTGAGAAACTGCCACAAAGAGGAGTGGAGAGGGGTGGGGTGTTGATTTATTTTCCAAAGCACCAGAAAGCAGGACAAGAAAACAATGGATGGAAACTGATAAGACAAGCAACCTGGAATTGAGGAGGAACTTCGTAACAGTGAGGATAATTAACCAGGAGAAACAGCTTGCCCTCAGAAATAACTACCAAAATAACAAACAAACAAACAAACAAACAAAATAGACATTGAAACTCTGGAGAAAGTGCAGAGGAGAGCAACCAGGTTGATTAAAGGACTGGAGACTATAACATATGAGGAGCGGTTGCAGGAACTGGGCATGATTAGGTCCCACAGAATTGGCCTTCTCCGGGTCCCGTTGACCAAACAATGTCAGCTGGTAGGACCCAGGGGAAGAGCCTTCTCTGTGGCGGCCCCGGCCCTCTGGAATCAACTCCCTCCAGAGATTCGAATAGCCCCCACCCTCCTCGCCTTCCATAAAATGCTGAAGACCCACTTTTGTCGCAGGCGTGGGGATAATTACCATCTTTCCCCCTTTTTATTATGTTTTTGGCCTTACTGTATGATAGATTAGGTTGAATGTGTGTGACTGCATCGTTAGGGGTTTTATTATATTATTAATGTCTTTTTAAATGGATTTAATTCTTTATTATTAGATTTGTAATGTATTGTATTACTCCTATGTTGTGAGCTGCCCCGAGTCTTCGGAGAGGGGCGTCATACAAATATAATAAACTATAACTAAACTATGACCAGTCTAGCGAAGAGAAGGTCCACAGGAGACATGATAGTAGTGTTCCAATACCTGAGGGGCTGCCATACAGAGGAGGGGATCAGACTGTTTTCCAAGGCACCAGAAGGCCAGACAAGGAATAGTGGATAGAAACTGATCAAAGAGAGATTCAACTTGGAAATAAGGAGAAACTTTCTGACAGTGAGGGCGAAATAGCTTGCCTGTGGAGGTTGTGAGAGCTCCAACACTTAAGACTTTCAAGAGGAGATCGGACTGCCATTTGTCTGAAATGGTGTAGGGACTCCTGCATGAGCGCGTGTGTGTGTGTGTGGGGGTATTATTTATTTATTTATTTATTCTTTGTCCAATACACAATACATATGGAAGAGAATAGACATTGAGTAATATATATAAAGATAGTATCTAAAAATAGAGGAGAAGATATATGAAAGGAAGAAAATATATATGATATATGAGATAAAGGAAAGACAATTGGACAGGGGATGAAAGGCACACCAGTGCACTTATGCATGCCCCTTACTGGCCTCTTAGGATCTTGGAGAGGTCAAACGTGGATAGTCTAAGGGGGAAATGTTGGAGGTTGGGGGTTGACACTATTGAGTCCGGTAATGAGTTCCACGCTTCGATAACTCGATTGTTAAAGTCATGTTTTTTACAGTCAAGTTTAGAGCGGTTAATATTAAATTTGAATCTGTTGCATGCTCTTGTGTTGTTGCGGTTGAAGCTGAAGTAGTCGTTGACCGGAAGGACGTTACAGCATATGATCTTGTGGGCAATACTTAAATCGTGTTTTAGGCGCCGTAGTTGTAATAACTGAGATACACAAGTTCTAAGTATTTCTTCTTTATTCACAGCGGGAGGTTAACGAGCGGCTGTAACACTTTCGCTCCAGCTCGCGCTCAGCAGAAGACGTGTAAGACCAGGAGCCTCCTATTTATAACATTTAGCCCAGCAACAAGCGGCGGCTGACAGCTATCTGATATTGGCGCCAAACTACACCAGCCAATAGAAAACAGGTAAACAGTTCTTATTACATTTGATGATTTCTGCTTAACAACAACTATTTAGAACTTTGCCTAGATATAATTCTTATATAAACCTCGGACATAACACCCCTCTCCCTTCTGGTTAGTTTTTTTATTTACACTTATTCTGACAAATAAGTAATATAGTCATCCAACCGGGCAGGCCTTCTCGGTGTCCTCTCTGATCGACGAGGTTCATGGGATACTTGGGTATCTACGGAAGAGGAGGGTTCTTCAGGTCCTGTTGAAGAAGATTCCCCATGACTGGCATGTGGCAGAGAAGGGGCAGCGCTGGAGTGGCCACTGACCCCAGGTAAGTCCCAGTCTATTTGTTCTTGATTTCTGCCCGGTCTAGTATAACTCCCTGGGGGGGGGGGGTGAAGGAGTAGAGACCCCATTACTATTGTTATCCACATTTGTTCTTATACTAGCTGTTTCCTGTCTTTCCCGTATATGATCTATGTGTCGTTTCCATAGACGCCCATCATTTAATTTGACCATATAAGTCTTTGGGCCAGATTGCTCGGTCACTGTGCCATATTCCCATTGCTGGCCCCTGTCAAAATTCTTAACAAATATCGGTTGACCCACAGACATTGCCCTTTCCGGAATAGACATATTTACATTTTTGAATTGTACAAAAGAGGGGTGCAATCTGTCCAGGGGAGACCTCAATTTCCTCCCCATAAGCAGCTCGGCTGGACTCTTGTTGGTGGTTAAACTGGGTGTAATGTGTCCTCGTCGCCACTGTAATAACTGAGATACACAAGTTCTAAGTATTTCTTCTTTATTCACAGCGGGAGGTTAACGAGAGGCTGTAACACTTTCGCTCCGGCTCGCGCTCAGCAGAAGATGCGTAAGACCAGGAGCCTCCTATTTATAACATTTAGCCCAGCAACAAGCGGCGCCAAACTACACCAGCCAATAGAAAACAGGTAAACAGTTCTTATTACATTTGATGATTTCTGCTTAACAACAACTATTTAGAACTTTGCCTAGATATAATTCTTATATAAACCTCGGACATAACAGTAGTTCTAAGCTTTCTAGACCCAGGATGGTTAGTCTATTTTCGTAGGGTATTCTGTTTCGAGTGGAGGAGTGAAGGGCTCTTCTGGTGAAATATCTTTGGACGTTTTCGAGAGTGTTGAGGTCCGAGATGTGGTGTGGGTTCCAGACAGATGAGCTGTATTTGAGAATGGGTCTGGCATAAGTTTTGTAGGCTATAGTTAGTAGTGTGAGATTGCCAGAGCAGAAGCTACGTAGGATCAGGTTAACAACTCTGGAAGCCTTTTTGGCGATATTGTTGCAGTGGGCTTTAGCACTTAGGTTGTTTGATATTACTATTCCAAGGTCTTTTACTGAGTGTGGATTGACTGTGAGAATTTTTTTATTCAGTTCATATATGAGGTTTGGATTCTTTTTGCCGATGTGGAGGGTACAGCATTTGTTGGTTGATATTTGAAGTTGCCAGGTGTTAGACCAATCTGAGACAAAGTCAAGGTCTTTTTGGAGAGTGAGTGTGTTGTCAGTGGTGTTGAAAAGTTTTACATCGTCGGCAAAAAGCACACAGTGGCTTGCAATATTATCACAGAGGTCATTGATGTATAGGATGAAAAGAGTACACTGCCTTGGGGAACGCCACTTTTGACAGGGACGGGGGTGGAAATGGCACGGGGGTTGTGTGTGTTTGTGTATGGGCTAGATGACCTACAAGGTCCCTTCTAACTCTAGTAATCTAATCATTGGAGGTTTTTAAAAAGAGACTGGATAGCCACTTGACTGAGATGTATAGGATCTCCTGCTTGAGTAGGGGGCTTGACTAGAAGATCTCCAATTCACCAATGACAAATTCCTTGTATGTCCAATCACACTTGGCCAATAAAGACTTCTATTCTATTCAAGGTCCCTTCTAGCTTTCTTCTGATTCTGATTTGGCTGGGGTGGAAAGGTGAGGTTTCCCCATAACCTCGTGGACCAGGTCTTTGGGAATTTTCTGGTGGCAGAAATAAAGCAGGGATTTGTCATTGAGGGCATACTACCATATTTCACTTGGCTTTTAGAGATCTGCAAAGTTAAGCTGTCTGCTGCTGTTCCTCTTTCTCCCCCCCCCCCAATCCCCCGAAAAATATCTGGAAAAATCCTAAATGAATAATGCATTTGTAGCATGTAGTATTGTTTGCTTGCTGTCACAACTCTCTACCCTGAACACAAAGAAATGTAGATCACATCAGCTGGTTTTGCATGATACACAGAATTTATTTTTAACTATGTCTTCTGTTGTCTTTGGCAGGTTTTTTTTTTAAGTACTGTTTTTCTTGTGAACTGGTTTGTTAGCTGCCCACATTCATATATTCAAGCTGGGTAGTCATATACTTTTTGCAGGGAAATAAATACATAAATCACAAATTAGAATCACATTTAGGCTTGCATGTTCTGCAAATACACGTCTAAGTATGCTAATAAAGAAAGTCCTGGCTTCTTTCTTTGACCTGAGGGATTGTATGGTTGGTTTATTAATTCATCACAATCATTTACATCCTCCTTTTCAGAATTAACCCTTTCCAATGTGCAACAGAAGGAATATAGCTGAAAACTATTCCTTCCTATACAACAGTTGGAAATAATGGGTGGGTGGCAATGGGAAGATCTTCATTTTATATTATTTTATATTTTATATTTTATATTTTATGTTTTATGTTTTATGTTTTATGTTTTATGTTTTATGTTTTATGTTTTATGTTTTATGTTTTATGTTTTATGTTTTATGTTTTATGTTTTATGTTTTATGTTTTATGTTTTATGTTTTATGTTTTATGTTTTATGTTTTATGTTTTATGTCTTATGTCTTATATTTTATATTTTATATTATTTTATATTTTATATTATTTTATATTTTATATTTTATATTATTTTATATTTTATATTATTTTATATTTTATATTTTATATTTTGTATTTTATATTATTTTATATTATTTTATATTATTTTATATTATTTTATATTATTTTATATTATTTTATATTATTTTATATTATTTTATATTATTTTATATTTTATATTTTATATTTTATATTTTATATTTTATATTTTATATTTTATATTTTATATTTTATATTTTATATTTTATATTTTATATTTTATATTTTATATTTTATATTTTATATTTTATATTTTATATCTTATATCTTATATCTTATATCTTATATCTTATATCTTATATCTTATATTATTTTATATTATTTTATATTATTTTATATATTTTATTTATTTATTAGATTTCTATGCCGCCCTTCTCGAGGCGACTCAGGGTGTCGTACAACATTATAAATGTAGTAATATGAAAAGAAATCTAAATTACTATAAAAGAATTATACAAATTGCTAAACAGTATTTAAAAAATCCATATACTGTACAGTCATATGCATTCATCCAATTCAATCATACATATTAACGTCCGAAGACAATCTCATTACTCATGGCTTCCATGCCTGCCGGCAGAGGTAGGTCTTCAGAGCATTCTTCTTTTGTCAAGTACGTATTGGTAGTATACGTAGATATAACGCTGTTTATATACATGAGATGGATACTAATAAGAGGGAAACATTAGAACAGGGATGGCAGGCATGCTGGTGCACTTATGCACTTGATATTTTCCTCCTTCAGAGACACTTACTATAGGATTGGTGATGGTGAAGCAGAGGAGGAAGAGATTCTGATACTAAACAAGACCCCTCTCCAGGTATTGGTGCTGTGCTCATCTCTTCCTTCCTTTTCTCCCTCTAGTAAAATTCACAAAACTAAATGGTAGTTGGCTACTTTGTGGCTCAAGTGTGGTCAAATCAAGCCTGTGTGATTAGTTTTTTACTGATTTGAGACAACTGATAGGACGGTGGGACAAGGTCAGATGATATATGACGAGTAGAATCCGAGACCAAGCTATAAGAAATAAATTGGAATCACTCTATGATATGTAAATAGATATATTGCTCTTGGGTCAAAGTGGGTTATATAAGAAACACCCCCAAATTGGTGGTGGGATATGTGTGTGTGTCGTGGTGGTGGGCACTTTTCACTATGCACTGTTTTATGTTGTATGTATATATGTATATTATATTAGAGCTGAAGGGATTGGATACCGTAGCCTAGAGGATAATTCTCTGCCTTACAAGGCAAAGGTTGCAGGTTCAAGTCCCAGTGGGTATGGCTAGCTGATGAGGCCAAAATAAGGCGGAAATAGATCTATCCTAGTCTCCCTTAATTTTCAAATTCAGCAAAAATCCATGTGACATATGTGTGTGTGTGTGTGTGTGTGTGTGTGTGTGTGTTTTATTGATTTGTATATATAAAATATTACTTTGTAGTTCAAGGATTTGCACAAAGCCAAGCTGTTGGGTTATTTCAATACACCAGAGTTCAGTTAGTGCCTTAAAAAGTATAGGTGGTATCTTCAGAACACCAAAGGCTTCTCTGTGTACTTCTTGGCAGATAGAGAAACCAAGGCTGAATTGGTGCCTGAACCAAGGTGTTCAGGTTGTCAGATCCGTTATTAATAATTTGATGTTTGTAGTTAATCTAATATGTTCAGGTCAAAGTGCTATTTAATTTGTACTTTTTATTTTAAATATGTCCCACTTTTATTATTTTTATAAACAACTCAAGATGGCAAACACACTCCTTCCTTTTCTTCTTTCCTTCACAACAATAGCCTTGTACCTCACAAGTTGGGCTGTGAGAGAGTGACAAGTAGTTGCCATGTCTAGGATGGGACTAGAACTCCTAGTCTCCCTGTTTCTAACCTGGCACCTTAACCACTAGACCAATACTGCCTCTATATACAGTATTTACTATATAGGCATTATTGCAGGCAGAGCTTGATTCTGCTAAATTGAAGCTTTTGTGACTCATAAGGTATCAGGTTTAATACAGTTCAAGTGATAAAAAAACCTTCCCATAGACAATTGCAGGTTCTACTTGTAATTTTATTTTCACTTACTTGAAAAAAAGCCTCTATGAACTTTCTTCTGACCAGATGATGAATGTGCTGTCAAGTAATTTGTCAAATTCACACTGGAAGTTTTAAAAGTGAGAAAATTCTTATTCCACATCTCCTATTCTTGATTTTCCAGAAATATGAATGCCTGCAAATGCATTCCAAAAATTATTCCTTAATAGCCCCATCTTGATAAAAGATGACTTTCTGCTTGATCATCTACTCTGATTTTTTTTAAGTGACTATAAGGTAAGGTGAAGTGAGATGACTGTGCTGGGCACAGTCAGTGTCCAGAGAAGCAAATGAACCATTGTTTCTCCCAAAGCCTTTAATTCACATAGAAATTATTTTCCATGTGATATCTCCAATCACGGGTTCTTTATGATTCCAGATTATCATGTTGTGAGCAAAGGAGTATAGGAGAAAGAAGGAAAATGTTCTTTATGTTGCAACATTGGTCTACAAATAAAGGAATGTACAACCACTGCCTTTTTCAGAGGCGATTAATTAAAGGACAAATGAGCTAGGGTGGCAATGATTGATAAACCATATTGCAGGCTAAATTCCTGTCAAATATCTCCAGCTATTGTGGTTCTGTTGTAAGCAACCACAATGTAGATAAAGACCTGTCATATATGCCATGAAGATCAGATGAGAATACCTGGATAATTCTGAATTGATATGGTAGCCACCTCTTTAAAAGCTCTCAAGACCTTAAGGAATATTATCACTATCTATGGAAAATATACGAAGGTCGCCCAGAAAGCAATGCACAACTTTTTTTTCCTTCAGCCTACAGTAATGGTGTGAATGCAAAACTTTAAATATATATTATTTGAATTGTCAGGCTTGTGTGTGTAAATTTTGTGTTTCTTCAGACAGATAGCATAGCTGCAGCAGTGTTTTGAAATGGTGTCTGTAAGTGATGTATGTTACAAGCAGCGTATCGTCATTGAATTTCTCACTGCGGAGAAATTGAGAACATTCATAAACGTTTGTGTACAGTTTATGGAGAATCTACAGTCAACAGAAGTACGATTAGTCGCTGGGCACAGAGGGTGAGACCATTAGAAAAACAGAACAGAAGAACAGAGGGTGAGGCCATTAGAACAAGGAGTGGTACCAACAGGGCATACACACCCTTGTGTCTCGCTGGAGGAAGGCCATGGAACGGGACAGATATTACATAGAAAAATAGAGAGTGTAGAAGAAACATCATACTTTCTTGTGTGTAAGTTTCATTATGTTCAATAAATAATTGTTGAAGAAAAAAAATGTGGTGCATTACTTTCTGGGCGACTCTTGTATAATCCATTTGTAGAGAAGTACATAACATTATTCACAGGCATATTTTAACAATTATCAATCATATACTATACTAGATGCATTGTTTATATATTTCATGATGAGCCACATTGACTTTGATAAAATATCTCCAGACCAAACCTTTACAAATGAGATAGATCTAACACATTGCAGGCCCATGAAATGTTTGGTTAAGAGGCATTGTTATAACTCCATCCAAAACACATGCATGTCAGAGAATCACTTATCAACCCCAAAATCTTGACAGAAAAATGTTTGGGCTTCTGATGAATGATTCCTATATATTGGTTATCAAAAGTTAGATAATCTCGGGAAAGAGCTGTGTCAGGCTGTTATAGCAAAACCAGCAGACCTTAAAAAAAGAAAAGAGAAAAATTGCTTGTGGCATAAGTCAGAACTCCTTACTTCAGAAAAGTAAAGTGGTCATCTAAATACTTTACCTGAAAAGGAATGATTTCTTTTATTTCAGTGGCTGATACTTCCCACCCAGGGGAAGCTTTTCAATTAAAGCTGTGTGCTTATCTCTGTATCTCTCATTGTCAATCCTCTCTTGGAAACCTGGAGAGAATGACCTCGCTCCTTCCCCTTCTTTCTCTTCTCGCGATCCCCTGGCTGACTATGGTGGGGCCGGAAGGGTGCACACAAATGGAGATACCTTCCCCAAATTAGTGCCTGCCCACCCTGTGTGTGTCTTTTCTGCACTTACACCTAGCAGGGTCTTCCTGCTCAAATACTTCCTCCTAGCCTCAACACACCCGGCAAGGGGATCGTGAAAGGAGAAGGAGTGGGAGGAGAAGGAGGAGAGTCAGCGGAGCCCTAGTGCAGGAGTGAAGTAGCCCAGTAAGTGCCTTCGTGCAACATTTGTGCTCAAGGCAGCCTTTGTTTCCTGCCATTTGGGGCTGGAACTTGCACCCACCACACTCAGACAAAGAGCTTCTGGGTCCTGACAAGATGATAGCCAGAGCTTTAGTGCAGGAGCAAAGAGGCCCTATACCCGAGACCCCACTCCGAGTCTTTGGAGAGGAGCGGCATACAAATCTAAATAATAATAATAATAATAATAATAATAATAATAATAATAATAATAATAATAATAATGGAGAAAAAGAAAGTATGGATCATCGACATCACAATCCCAGGGAACAGCAGAATTGAGGAGAAGCAGCTAGAGAAATTAGTGAAATACGAAGATCTAAAAATCGAGCTGCAACGACTCTGGTATAAGCCAGTGAAAGTGGTCCCAGTGGTACTTGGCACGCTGGGCGCAGTGGCAAAGGATCTCAGGGGACATTTGAAAACCATCGGAATTGACAAAATCTCCATCTGTCAATTGCAAAAGGCCACTTTACTGGGATCGGCAAACAGGGCCACCATCAGGAATTTTGGGGCCCCATACAGCCTAAGTGTCTGCCCCCCCCCGCCATTTTAAAACTATTTTAAGTCGCCAAGCCACTCCATCCCCCGGGGATCATTTCCAGCTTCACACCAAGCGAGGCGGTCCCATAGGCCAGTGTTTCCCAACCTTGGCAACTTGAAGATATCTGGACTTTAACTCCCAGAATTCCCCGACCAACGAATGCTGGCTGGGGAATTCTGGGAGTTGAAGTCCAGATATCTTCAAGTTGTCAAGGTTGGGAAACACTGCCATAGGCTATTTCAGGAACTGGGTTAAGCCGATTGTGTGGACTCGTCCAGGAGAAAGAAAGAAGCGGGAGTGACAACGGAAAGAAAGATCCTCCTGGCATCGGTCAGGCGGAGCGAGGCTTATTTATGGCTCCTTGGCACTTCTCCCTTCTTGTTGACAAAAAACCATGTGCTTTCTAGCGAGGGGAGAAGGGAGGGGGATCCCACACCCGGCAGCCACCGGCGAGGAGCTGGAAAGGACGAGGGGAGAGAAAAAGCAGGGTACCAGCAGTCAGGCGGGTGTCTTGAGGGGGCACTCCCATCTGGAAGGAAGGGAAGAAAGGCGAGGGCGAGCTAGGAAGGAAGGAAGGAAGGAAGGAAGGAAGGAAGGGTAAAAGGGGCGAGAAAGAGAGGAATGGGTAAATCAATGGACGGAGGGTGGGAAGGAAGGAAAGAGGGAAGGGACAGGAACAGAGGAAGGGTGCAAAGGAAGCAAGGAAAGGTGAAAGGGGAGAGTAAGAGAGGAAGGAGTGAAAGAAGGGAGTGATGGAGGAAAGAAGGGAGGAAGGAAAAGGAAAGCAAGAAATGGAGGGAGGGAAGGAAGGAAAGAAAGGGGGAAGGGACAGGAACAGAGGAAGGAAGCAAGGAAACTTATGAAAGGGGAGAGTAAGAGAGGAAGGACTGAAGGGAGGGAGGGAAGACGGTAGGAAGGAGAAAGAAAAGAAGAAATAGAGGAAGGGAAGGTAAAAGAGAGAAAGAAAAAGAGCAAGAAAAGAAGCAAGAAAGAGAATGAAACAGAAATAAAAAGAGACAGGGGGAATGAAAGAAATGGAAGGAGGGAAGGAAGGACAGAAAGCAAGAGAAAGAAAGAAAGAAAGAAAGCAAGAGCAAGAAAAAAAGAATGAAAGAGAAAGAGAGAAAGAAAGAAAAAGAAACAAAAGAAAGAAAGAAGGAAGGAAAGAAAGAAAGAAGGAAAGAAGGAAAGAAAGAAAGAGAAAAGAAAGAGAAAAGAAAGAAAGAGAATGAATTAGAAATAAAAATAGAGAGGGGGAATGAAAGAAATGGAAGGAGGGAAGGAAGGAGAGAAAGCAAGAGAAAGAAAGAAAGCAAGAGAAAGAAAAAAGAATGAAAGAGCAAGAGAGAAAGAGAGAAAGAGAAAAAAGAAAAAGAAACGAAAGAAAGAAAGAAGGAAGGAAAGAAAGAAAGAAAGAAAGAAAGAAAGAAAGAAAAGAAAGAAAGAGAATGAAAGAGAAATAAAAATAGAGAGGGGGAATGAAAGAAATGGAAGGAGGGAAGGAAGGAGAGAAAGAAAGAGAAAGGAAGAAAGCAAGAGAAAGAAAAAAAGAATGAAAGAGCAAGAGAGAAAGAGAGAAAGAGGAGAAATGAAAGAAATGGAAGGAGGGAAGGAAGGAGAGAAAGCAAGAGAAAGAAAGCAAGAGAAAGAAAAAAAGAATGAAAGAGCAAGAGAGAAAGAAAGAAAGAAAAAGAAACAAAAGAAAGAAAGAAGGAAAGAAAGAAAGAAGGAAAGAAAGAAAGAAGGAAAGAAAGAAAGAAGGAAAGAAAGAAAGAAGGAAGGAAAGAAAGAGAAAAGAAAGAAAGAGAATGAAAGAGAAATAAAAATAGAGAGGGGGAATGAAAGAAATGGAAGGAGGGAAGGAAGGAGAGGCTCACTGAGTGGATGCATGAAAAGAGGGACCTTGCCTCCCCCTCGCGCCTCGCCCTTCCCACCCGGCCGGCCACGCGCACTTACCTGCTCCCAGCGCCAGCAGCAGGAAGGCGATTGGCTCCGGGCGGCGGGCGGTGTTCATGCCCCCCCCCCCCCCCCGAATCCCCGGCCCAGCACCTCCAGAGGCCGAAAGGCACTGCTCTCTTGCCCTCGCAATCCTTGGGGGACACACAAGTCCGGCGGAGAAGCCGGCCAGGCTCAGTCCTCTCCCGGCTTCCCCAGCAGCGCGGCTTGGCTTCTGGAGGGCCAAGTCACCCCCGCGCTTTCTTCCGTGGCTGCGATCGGGGCTCCCTGCCTGTCTGCCGGCCTCCCTGCCTTCTTTCCTCGCGGGGGTGAGAAGAAGGTGCGGGCCGCGGTCAGAGAAGCTCCGCAGAGGCGAAGTTTGGCGAGGTGTCTCTGGTCCTTTTGCTTTCTTTGGCGCGCTTTTCCCCATTGCAAGCTGGGTTGGGGAATTTTTGGCGGGCGCCGCCCCCCCCATTTTCCAATTTGCCCGGGCCCGTGACGCCACTCCCAGTAGTACCGCCCTATCGGCGGCCCTGTCGGCAAACATAATTCGCCACTACATCACGCAGTCCTAGGTGCTTGGGAAGCGCCCAACTGGTGATGAAATACGAAATCCAGCATAGTGATCTCGTTTGCTGTGTTGTATTGACATAGTAATAATAATAATAATAATAATAATAATAATAATAATAATAATAATAATAATAATAATAATTGCTTTGGATGACATTGGGCTCAAAGAAGCCTTCAACTCCCACCACTTTGGGCTCAGAGCTGCAAGCCACACCCTGTTACTAGGTGTAAGTGGGACAGGATTGCATTATGGGTCCATGTTGTAATGGGCTCCAGAAGGAAGAGGGGACACCATATCTTCCAATGCGAAGCACTCTAAAGTTCACTATGTTATGCAAGGTACTGTGAGAGTGCCTCTTAGCCTGTTCAATGCCTCATCTCAGAGTCAGGGAGGTGAGGAGAAAGAGGGGGAGAACAATGTACAGACACAGAGAGGGGGGAGGGGAAGAGACATAGACACATAGAAAGAAATACAGAGAGAGGGAGAGAGATAGACAGAGAGAGAGGGGGAGAGATAGACAGAGAGAGAGGGGGAGAGATAGACAGAGAGAGAGGGGGGAGAGAGAGAGGGAGAGAGATACACATAGAGAGAGAGATTGAGAGAGGGGGGAGAAGGGGGAGAAGGGGTTCAAAGGATTTTGTGGCTCCATTTCTCTGCCCTAATGACTGGCTGGTTAGGCGTGGCTAGGGGGGTCATGTGACTGGGTGGGAGTGAGTGACACCCAAGTTTTATGGCTTCTGATGTTTTCTTTTCTGTTGAAAACGGGTCCAAATGGCTCTTTGAGTGTTTCAGGTTGCAGACCCCTGGTCTAGTTTAATGAAAAGAAGGACTAGGGGAGACATGATAGCAGTTGTTATAATATTGTTAGTTTCATGGTCATAATCAACAGAGAAAATGTTACATCACTAAAGGAGGCCATGAGAAATAAAGGAGAAGGCAGTGGCTCATGTGGAGTGTAAATAGTTATGCAAACAACCTTTGCAAGATGCTGTGTGCACACATCAGTCATAAATTTATAAAATAAAACAGGTATTTGTCAGACATTTACCAGGCTAAAAATAAAACACATTACAAAACAGCAGGTATAGATGTTACACATATGGCCTCTTCATTCAGCAGGATATTGAGAAACATTTGTATGTTATTGGGGGAGGAGGAAGAGAGAGATGAAGAAAGTGATTTGCTGGAGGAATCCTATGGGCTTTTGCTGCTGTTAAGAAACCTCAGGCTATCTGGGGAAGAACTGATGAAGAGTGATCAGCTGAAACATGTGCAAGTGCACACAAGCACATTCCACAATTCAAACCCCTTTAGCAGTTCAGTTAGCTCTTAACTTTAAACAGCAGCAGTCACCACAAAGTCCTAGATCACAAGTATTGGAATAGCACATATACCACTTATTGTTTAGCAGAAATGGAAATGCAATTGGGAATGCCATTTAGAATCATGTAGTGTAGTCCTAACAGACATATTGAAAGGCAGGTGGCATGCCTTATACAGAAATAACCATGTAACATAAACTGCTTTCCACTAAAATTATTTTTCACAAGTGCAGTTCTATGGAATAGTTGACCAATGTCTTGTCTTGTCTTATATTTGCAGAAGAAATGTTGAAAATTTGGCCTTTCAGAGAGACAAGATATTTCTTGCCTTTAAGTCCTCATTTTATCATTCTTTTTTAAAATAAAGTAATTACTTTTTATTGCCTTAATGTTGAAAAAAGGTGAGAGGGAAAGGACAAGGAGAGAAATTAGGAAAAGCACACTGTCAAATAAAAAAGAAGGCAATAAAATGAAATCTATATACTGTATAAAATAAATAATTCCTGTAATTTTTAAACAGACAAACTCGAACCATACAAATTAACACATTTCTTCAATATTTCTAGAGAATATTGGTAGAGAGCCAGCTCATAAACAGAAAGCAAGGAGTGATCCAAAATTATAACTCTGATATATTCTCTACATCGAAGAACCTTTTGTTTTTGTTCTCGCCTCCATGTTTAGTAAATCTATAATTCATCATATATAGATACATTCTAGGGTTTTTTTACATTTAATATAAAAGTATATTCACTTCTTTAAACAGTATTTTTTAAAAAGGCCCTAAATTTAGATTTAGTTCAAATTTATCCAAGACACTGGAAATAATTTTGGAATTTTAGAAGCTGTAAAATCAAGATAGGTTAGGTTCTACAGAGTTGGCCTTCTCCGGGTCCTGGTGACAAAACAATGTTGTCTGGTGGGACCCAGGGGAAGAGCCTTCTCTGTAGTGGCCCCGACCCTCTGGAATCAACTCCCCCTGCGGATTAGGACTGCCCCCACCCTCCTTGCCTTTCACAAACTCCTCAAAACCCACATCTGCCGTCAGGCATGGGGAAATTGATTCCCCTGGGCCATTTCCACTTTATGTATGGTCTACATGAGATGTATGATTGTTTTTATGTTAAGGGTTTTAAACTGTTTTTTTTAAATATTGAATTTGTACTGTTTTTTCCTTGTTGTGAGCCGCTCTGAGTCCTCGGAGAGGGGCGGCATACAAATAATAATAATAATAATAATAATAATAATAATAATAATAATAATAATGACTTTATGGGTTAAAGCGCGCTGAGTCCGCTAGGAGAAGGGCGACCTATAAATTCAATAAACATTCAATTTATAGCTGTTTCATCAGCTATAAATTGATGCAAGCTACTAACATCTCTAATTATCAAAAGTATTAAGTTTGTCATGTGAATATAGGTCAACTTCCACTCCAATTTGTTTTCAAGTGTGTCCTCCAACCTTTAATTAAAGAAATACAATAAAACTTTACCTTGAGACGAGCCAACTTGTAAGTCTTGGCAACAAGATCTGGAAAGATAAACTGATAATCAGCATCATAATTCAAGGTGAATAAAATAAAATGAAATTATACAGATGATGTTGTGTTAACCATTATGATACCACAAAGTCGGATACAATGAAAGATTTTGATTGGTTTTCCAGATATAAGATCAATATTTAAAAAACCAAAGACAATAATAAGACACTTTACTTAACAGGATGCAATTTATTCAAAACAATTACAATCAATTATGGAAAGAAAAAATACAAGGTTTTGAAAGATGGAAACGCTTAAAATGTTTCCTGACTAGGATTAATAGTGAGAACAAAAATATATCTATTACCTAGTATACACTTCTTATTTTAAATGGTACTAATTCAAATCCGAACTTGTGGGATTATCAAATAACAATTAATAGATTTATGCAGAATGAGAAAAAAGAGTAAGATTCAACATTTTGCAACAGTATTTGCAAGCCGATATAAAAGAGAAAGGTGGGCTAACTTTTCTTAGTCTCAGATTATATTATACAGCAAATTGTCTTCATGAATAATGATGATTAAAATTTCCTAATGGCAGAATATCAGCAGTAAATAGCAATAGCATTATAGCATTTAGACTTATATACTGCTTCATAGTGCTTTTACAACCCTGTATAAATGGTTTACAGAATCAGCATATTGTCCTCATTTTATTGACCTTGAAAGGATGGAAGGCTGAGTCAACCTTGAGCCGGTAGTGAGATTTGCACTGCTGAACTACAGCTAACAGTTAGCTAAAGCAGCCTGCAGTGCTGTACTCTAGCCACTGTGCCACCCAGCTAATATTGACTAATAAAGGCTAAGCTAATATTGCAGATATTTATGACATAAAGAAACACATAAAATAATACTGTAAGAAAAAATGTTAAAAATTTAGAAGTTCTTAAAAGCAAGGATAAGTCCAAAGATTTCACTATTAGCATCACCATCAAATGTTCTTCATTTCAAACAGAATTACAGTAAGAAAGATCTAATTATATATGCCAGCATGATATAACTGGACTCAAGCAATACTAACAAAACAACACAAAGTAACAAGAATTGCTTAATGAAGGAAAGAATCTACTATAGTTAAAGTATTTGCAAATACTAATTGGAAAAATAAAAAGCATTCTTAAAGAAATAAGCCTGGAAAAGGTGACAGAATTTGAAATAGTTATTCAGAATCAAGATAATTTATTAGAAAGCATTTACAAATTATTATTTAAATATTACATGGAGAAAGAACAAATACTACACAACTTTGGAAAAGAAAAGCCTTGTCATCCATATGGGACTGAGAGAGTAAAATTAAACAATAAGTGACATTTGAAAACTTAACTTTATATACTACAGCAATATTCACAGCAATATATGCACCTCACTGGCTGTCATTCTTTCATAAATGAAATGGTTTTTGTTTTTGAGAAATGCAGGTACAGTTTCATCACATTTGAGTTATATTGTATGTTGTACATCCAGTGATGGGCTCCTATGGGTACGGTCAAATACGTAGAACCAGTAAAAAAAAAATTGGTCAAGTATGCAGAACCGGTAGAAAAAATGTGGTCAGGTACGCAGAACTGGTAGAAAAATTGTGATTTTTTTCTTTTCCCCCCACTTCTGGGCTTCATTTCCTATCATAGTAAATGAAGTTGAATGTATATAATTTTAGAAGAGCTGTGCGTGCGTGTGTGTACGTACACTTTATATAGTAGATAATGTATATTTTTGTGTGCCTTTGGATAATATGACATTACCCAAAGGTAATGGCATATATTCATAGAATTAAATAGTATATTTTGGATGTTAAGTAATAGTACATAGATGAAGAAATTGTATCTCCCTGAGGCGAGGAGAGGCCAGGCACTCTAACCCTAACCCAAACCCTTGATGTGAGTGACGTCACATTTAAGCCAGTCACATGACCTTTAAGCAGTGAAGGCCTACCCAAATTTTTACTACCACACTGTGGGCGTGGTTTATGCAGGATGCTGTGCATTTTCTTTCAATATCTTTCAATACAAATTGGGTGCTCTGAGGTGGAGCTCCATTTTCGCTACTCCACTGCGTTCCCCCCATCTGGGCAACAGCCCACCCCCGGTCAAAAGATCGTCAAGCCCCTCCTACCTGGTCATATAGCCAGCAAGCCATACCCACAAAATAAGCCACGCCCACAGTGTGGTAGTAAAATTTTTTGCAGCCCTTCACTGCATACATCATACATGGCATATTAAAGGTAAAGGTTCACCCCGCACAATTGTGCTACTCATTTCTGCCTTTAGGGACTGTACTCATCTCCATTTCTAAGCTGAAGAGCAAGCACTGTCCGAAGATATCTCAGTGGTCATTTGGCCAGCATGACTAACATAGTTATTTTCCTATCAAAGTGGTCCCTATTTTTCTACTTGCATTTTGTTACATCTGCGAGACAGCCTTCTGCCGCACGGATTCCAGCGACCGGTTAGGTCCCACAGAGTTGGCCTTCTCCGGGTCCCGTCGACTAAACAATGTCATCTGGTGGGACCCAGGGAAAGAGCCTTCTCTGTGGTGGCTCCAACCCTCTGGAACCAGCTCCCCCCAGAGATCAGGATTGCCCCCACCCTCCTTGCCTTTTGTAAACTTCTTAAAACCCACCTCTGCCATCAGGCATGGGGGAATTGAAACATCTCCCCCTTGCCCATATAGTTTTTGTGTATGATTCGATTGTGTGTTGTTTTTTATATATTGGGGTTTCTTTTTTTGGACTTTTTAATCTAAAACTGTAACCTAGATTTTTAAATATTAGATTTGTTACTATGTATTGTTCTTCACCATTGTTGTGAGCCGCCCCGAGTCTGCGGAAAGGGGCGGCATATAAATCCAATAAATCTAATCTAATCTAATCTACATGCTTTCAAACTGCTACGTTGGCAGAAGTAATGGGAGCTCATTCCAGTACGCGGCACTAGGGATTCAAACCACTTAACTGCTGACCTTCTGATTGACGCTTGTCAGGATCTTAGCCACTGAGCTACCGTTTTCCTACATGGTATATTAGACTTTATTCATTACTTTCACAGTTAAATTTAACTCACAATCAGGAGTAAAATTTATAAAATATTGATATATTTAACTAGAGATACAAGAAGTCTACCCCGCAGAGTCATATAAGTACAGGTAATATTAAATTGGTATAATTATTTCAGTCAAAGAACTGATAATTTGCAAGAATGTTCATGTTACTCTCAATGTATTTTATTCTGAAACGAATATTGTGTTTCAAGTGTATAAAATAAATGAAGACCTACTAGTCTTACTTTAACTTTTTATTTTTATATTTTGATGAAGTATATTTTCTTACAGCAAAGGTGTTGTCATTATGGCATGATCAGATGAGGTACCTATATTGCAATTAGCAATCCTTTCAATTAAGGACAGATATGCAGCAAACAATCTAAGAGTATACAGATAGAACAGTGCAAGAGTGGGTTCTTACCTTGCTGCCAGTTTGCTTCCTCAAGATGGTGACCGTATGCATAGTGCTAGAAACTCAGCTTCTGCACATGCTCAGAAGAAATCTTTTAAAAAAATGTTTTAAAGATGGTGGCGCCCATGGATTGGCACTGACCAATCTGATTCAGTGACATCATCATGACATCACCAGTGGGTCACTACCTGTTTTTATTCATAACTGCTGTAAAGAAACTTGGAAGCTACGTCTTAATGTTTTCTTTCTTTTTCCTGCAGTTTTGGCTTTCTCTTTCTTTTCTTTCTTCTATATTTATTTTTCTGTTTTTTATTTTTTTAAAAACTTTAATATAGTTATGTTTTTTTTAAAAAAGGATTGATATAGCAACAAACACTCTGAGAGCATTCTGATGTGAAATGGGAAAGTGTATTCTTGTTGTCAAGTATTTAAGTCACAATATGTCCATCAAATTTAATTTAGTATGATTCACAAAAATTAGAGTTAAATGGTTTAGCATTGAGATAATTAATTATCCAAAGTTTGATTGAAATTTGCAGCCATAATTATCTAATCCACAACCACAAGATTTTTAAAACATGTGATGTAATGTGTAGTGTCTACACATCCTTAGTAGGACCATTATAAATATAAATTTATTTAAGTATTCCCTAAATAAAATGCTCTTAGGTCATGTAAGAGGGGGGACATGATCGAAACATTTAAATATGTCAAAGGGTTAAATAAGGTTCAAGAGGGAAGTGTTTTTAATAGGAAAGTGAACACAAGAACAAGGGGACACATTCTAAAGTTAGCTGGGGGAAAGATCAAAAGCAACATGAGAAAATATTATTTTACTGAAAGAGTAGTAGATCCTTGGAACAAACTTCCAGCAGACGTGGTTGGTAAATCCAAAGCAACTGAATTTAAACATGCCTGGGATAAACATATATCCATCCTAAGATAAAATACAAAAAATAGTATAAGGGCAGACTAGATGGGCCATGGGGTCTTTTTCTGCCATCAATCTTCTATGTTTCTATGTTTCTATGTATTTGTTGTTTTGAGCAATTATAAATCAAAATCATACACCTCCAGCATATTCTGAATTTTTACAATGCTTACTTCAAAATCCCGTTTCTTTCCGAAAAGAGATTGTTCCTTTCTGGGGGGGAAAATATTTTTTATTTTTTATAAAGGTTGCCCAATTTGAAAAGCTTTCTCTTGGAGAACCTTCTAAGATAATTAACATTCTTTGAAACTTATACAAATGTCATAATAGACTGTGTTTTTTTTAGAATTAAATTAAAATTAAACACCTACATGAAGAAGGGGTTTTGCAGCACAGTATTGAGCCTCGATGGTATAATGGTTAGAGTACAGTTCCCCAAGCTAATTCTGCTGATCAACAGTTGCCAGCAGTTTGGCATATTGAATCTCAGCAGGCTCAAGGTTGACTCAGCCTTCCATCCTTCTAAAATTAGGATCCAGATTGTTGGGGGCAATATGCTTACTTCCTGTAAACAGCTTATAGAGGGCTGTAAAGCACTGTGAAGCAATATATAAATCTAAATGCTATTGCTAATGCTATTGTGTTGTGTTGCACTGTTTCTCCTAGAAAAGCTAGAACTCCCCCCACCCCCATCAACACTGAATGGAACCTGTTTAATGTCTATAAGAAACTACCAGATGAGCATCCAATAGCACTAGGTGAGATACTTGATAATCCCACTCCAGGATGACCAAATAGTGCCATGGGGATTCTATCCTAGTATCTAGAAACTGGAAGCTTGGATGGTGAGGAACAGGCTTCAGCTCAACCTTAGAAAGAGTGAGTGGCTCTTATAAGGCTTGTAGATTCTGGGAACTTCCTATTGTTAGTTCTGGATATCAGCATTCCCCCAGAGATTAGATTAGCCTAATTTTGTTTACCTTTTCTAAAGTTTTGGTTATGTTACTGAGCATGCAAGTTGGAAAATATGACAGACTGTGTAAACTGGTTAGGTTGATGGCTGTTTGTGGCTTATCTCATCTGTCGAGTATGTACAGTATTTCTTGTTTATGTTTTTAAACTATTAGCCACCCAGGAGCAGGACAATGAGCTGGGCAGCTATAAGAAATTGAACTAAATAAATAACACACATATACAGACAAGTTTATATTAATAGATAAGTGATTTCTTTTTTTCAATTTAAGACGGGGGTGGCGGGAAACAACAACAAAATAGAAAGCAGCCAACTGTCTCTGCATGGAAATTATTTTCTTATGTTTGTATGGTATAACAAGGCATTTAAATTATTTTAATAAGCAGACTTTGGATAAGCTATGCAAACCTCATATACTCCTTTCTTGCAGATTGCAAATCATTCTCCACTCATCCTAACTGTTGTAAAATGTAATGATGCCATCATTTGTAGATAATCCAAGACTACTAGATTCCAGGGTTCTAAAATATCTGCTAGTCCTACTGCTATAATTACTAATACTAATACTAAAATTACTAATTAAAACTCAATTCAATCAATATATATATTAATCAAAACTAAACATAAGTAAATATAATAGAAAAAGCTGGCTACAGATGTTAACCTGTAACCAAAGCTATTTTTGCCAGTGTACTCTAATCCTATTAATGTTAGGAATGGAAACTGCAGTTTAATGTTTCCAAATGTAAAATAATGCACTTGGGGAAAAGGAATCCTCAATCTGAGTATTGTATCGGCAGTTCTGTGTTAGCAAATACTTCAGAAGAAAAGGATTTAGGGGTAGTGATTTCTGACAGTCTCAAAATGGGTGAACAGTGCAGTCAGGCGATAGGGAAAGCAAGTAGGATGCTTGGCTGCATAGCTAGAGGTATAACAAGCAGGAAGAGGGAGATTATGATCCCGCTATATAGAATGCTGGTGAGACCACATTTGGAATACTGTGTTCAGTTCTGGAGACCTCACCTACAAAAAGATATTGACAAAATTGAACGGGTCCAAAGACGGGCTACAAGAATGGTGGAAGGTCTTAAGCATAAAACGTATCAGGAAAGACTTAATGAACTCAATCTGTATAGTCTGGAGGACAGAAGGAAAAGGGGGGACATGATCGAAACATTTAAATATATTAAAGGGTTAAATAAGGTCCAGGAGGGAAGTGTTTTTAATAGGAAAGTTAACACAAGAACAAGGGGACACAATCTGAAGTTAGTTGGGGGAAAGATCAAAAGCAACATGAGAAAATATTATTTTACTGAAAGAGTAGTAGATCCTTGGAACAAACTTCCAGCAGACGTGGTTGGTAAATCCAAAGTAACTGAATTTAAACATGCCTGCGATAAACACATATCCATTCTAAGATAAAATACAGAAAATAGTATAAAGGCAGACTAGATGGACCAGGAGGTCTTTTTCTGCCGTCAAACTTCTATGTTTCTATGTTTCTATGTTAGGGAAATCTCCTGAAAGGGGAATAGTAAGCATTTCGAAACTCAACCCTTTCGTGTAGTTTCATATTGTTCTTTGAAATCAAACATTTATCATGTGAAAATAATTTAATAAATATGACTTGAACTAATAGTCTTGAGAGTAATAATAGCAAGAACAATTAATGACATTTCAAGGTTACTTTCACTAATGGGTGACCAGTGACCAGGTTAATTGATTCCAGTCAAACTTCCATAATTTATTGACCATCTATTGACCCCCCACATATTTACTGACCTCCTTTTGACCCTCATATATTTAGCAACCTCTTGGATAGCCCTATTATCTCTTGAGGATCCATATTGAATTGTTTTGGGGGATCTTGTTCTAATGGCTGTTTTCTGCGTCTGGAACTATATTGAACTTCATATTATTTCTTTTTCAAAACTGGGGAAGAAGTATTCCTGATGAGAATCACTGGCATTATGAGATTTGTTTTAGACACCCAGGAAAAGTCAATGAGCTCTCTGAAATTATTTCTGTTCTCCCTCCAAATTGATACTATAGGGTAAAAGATGGTCCCAAGACACTTGAATCTCTCTGAAGTGTTGATAACACACTGATGATGTTGCCTGGTCTGGTAATGAAATGTTTGTAAGCAAACAACTAAGTTTAGAGAGCATCAAAGTTTCCATATTTTAAGATTATATGTTTTCCCCCTTTTAGGCTGACAATGTCTTACTTTCCATATAGCATGCTTAATTTCCAAAATCCCTATTGGAAAAAGACATTTTGAAAACAAAATGTTTGAAAATGTTCAAAATTGGGGGTAGGATAAAAAAAGATATGTTCTCCCTTGCATGGATAAAAAATACATTTCTTGTTTCACTGGTTCTATTCCAGATTCATATGGTGAAAAAATATTGTACAACTTCAGTAAATATATGCTTTTTTGACTCATTTACTCTCTATATTTCCAAAATAAAATTAGAACAAAAGTTATTTACAACTTGATATTTATTACTTTCCAGATGAGAGTACACCCATTCCCAAAAGAAAGTTTTCCTCTCCCACATTCAGCCCTCTTCTTCAAAAGGTTACCACTTATATCTGCAGTTCAGTTGTTTTCCTTCCTCTTTGCTTCATCCATTAAATGCAGCACTCTGAGTACTCAGAGAAGATTTTGCTGTTGGTTAAGAATAATAGTGTAGTCGTTATCTTGAATTATCAAGGAACCACCATTAACAGTTTATTTGTGTATAACTAATTTCATTGTTGCCAGTAAATAAATGATCCAGATTTTGCCATTATAATATAATCACAGTCAGTACCAACAATTTCCAAATGCACACATATTTGCTTACAATGCACGATTCATGGACCCAGGGCCATTTCCAAGGCAGTTAATTTACTCATAGCCGACAAACTATATTCTGCACGTGTCACATGTTTTTGCTGAACAGCAAAACATGTGACACCCACACACATATATATCTCACATGTTTTTGCTGAATTTTTATATATATATATACTATGTTATATATGTCACATGTATTTTTTGCTGAATTTGAAATTAAGGGAGACTAGGATAGATCTATTTCGGCCTTATTTTGGCCTCATCAGCTAGCCATACCCACTGGGACTTGAACCTGCACCCTTTGCCTTATAAGGCAGAGAATTATCCTCTAGGCTACAGTATCCAATCCCTTCAGCTCTGCACCAGGGAAGGTTTACATATTTTTGTGTCGAATCACCCTGGTGTATTGAAGGAACATCACAGCTCCTTATTTGCCTCTCGGCCCAACCCATTTCAAAGGCAGTTAATTTTATTGATAGCCGACAATTCTATCTATATGTGTCACATGTTTTTTTGCTGAAATTTGAAAATTAAGGGAGACTAGGATAGTTCTATTTCGGCCTTATTTTGGCCTCATCAGCTAGCCATACCCACTGGGACTTGAACCTGCACCCTTTGCCTTGTAAGGCAGAGAATTATCCTCTAGGCTACAGTATGTTATATATATATATATACTATGTTCATGTAATCAACCTTACTTTGAAGGTGATGTTATATTTTGAATTTTTGAAAAGGAACAGAGTACTTGCACGCTAAAGAGAAGGAAAATGTCTTGCTGTTTTGTCAAGGGTTCCTGCAGAGACTGTCAAGAAGGAAACACAAAAAGTTGTATAGTATTTCACTCATTTCAACCATCCTGGATAATTTTCTTTCTTTTCTTCAGTTCTGTTAGTTCCACCTCAGCTTCCATCCTGATAGCAGCACTATTTTTTTTCTTTGCTAGCCTCACAGCAGCAGAACCAGCTCCCTGAAAGATTTAATAATGAAACACTTCTTGATTTTTTTGATCTCAACTCTTTCTTCAGACTAAGAAAATACATTTCTGTTTCTATTTCCTTCAAATGCCTCTTGATTATCTGGGGGGGGAAACACATTTTAATGCAGGTGATTAACACATTTCTTTCAACTAGCAGTTATCTGACATCTCATCAATTATTTTGTCAGTCAATTAATTTAAGTGGATGGTTTGCAAAACTTTCATCAGACTGTCCTGAAAACTGAGAAGGACTGGTTTTTTTTAATGGGAAATGGTGCATAAGAGCACCAGTGTGCCTCCATTCCCTGTCCTAATGTTTCTCTCTTACTAGTATCATGTATATAAACATTGTTATATCTTTGTATACCACAAATAAATAAAAATAAAATAAATAATAAATGGAAGATAGCATTCACTGGAAAAAAATATGTTTCAAATATTCTATTCCAGAGTGTGTTGTCATGGATTTACTGAACTATTTGAGTCATTTCTTTATTATAATTAATTGGCTAAAGCCTCCAATTAACTACTTGGGTACTATTTAGGCATCTGTAAACAAAATAGCATAAAAAATCAAGGCCCAGCTCATGCTCCCTCTTCTAGAAGCTTCTTTAAAAGGCATTGATAGCATCCTTCCATGACTTTTTTTCCTGGACCAAACTGCTCCAAATAATATTTCTCAAATAGTACTACAGCGTTTTCTCATCTATCCCTCCCATCACATCTACATTCATCCCACCAGTCCTTGCTTAGGGGAGTGTAAAGTTACTTCAAAGATACTTCAAGAAAAGCTCCATAAGCAGCGTGGTCTTTACTGCTAAAGAATGAAGCAAAGTTGCCACATTAATTCTAGGACTTCCTTCATCTTTTGCAAGTATGAGCTCCTGGAGGTACAATACCAGCATAACCTTGGAAGTGACTCAAAGTGCCTTGGCATATTGCATAATGCTGCTGCATCTAAAATATCATGGCCTACACTTTCTACAAAGCACTGTCACATAGCCTCCTCACACAGATCTATATTTCTGAGCATTAAGAGGAAAAAAATTAAAGCTCATCAATCCTGTACAAGATATAGTTATGAACTATACGTGCAGTCTGCTATGTTGCCCTATCTCCGAAATATAAAATCTATGCTTAACAATCATAAGTTTGGTCTGGGAAAATGCAATAGGATTTTAACCATAGCCACTCATGGAAGAGACATAGTTTGAGTAAAAAACCCAAGGATTTGTAGGTTTCAGGGAAAAAATGGATGGAAGATACATAGTTGAGGTGGATGATGAAAGTGACAAGAAGGAAGCTCCAGGTGAAACTCGAAAAATGAAAATATCTTGCAAAAGTTCATTTATTTCAGTAGTACAACTTAAAAGGTGAAATGTAGTTTATGAAAGAGACTCATTACATGCAAAGCAAGATAGTTCAAGCCGCAATTGGTTATAATTGTGATGATTATGGGGTACAGATCATGAAAACCACAAACCCACCATCTCAGAAATGTAGAATATTACATTCAATCAATAAAACAAGGATTGTACACAGAGCAATATTGGACCTCTGAAAAGTATAAGCATACTCAATACAAGATGGCTGACAAATTACCGTAAATGGGATTTAAGCAGTTTGGGCTACTGAGCAGTGACGAACTGCAGTCTTTGGCGTTACCAGTGCACCCTCCAAGGCTGTCACGCATGTATGAGTAGAAGCAAAAAATCGGTGAAAATTGGTGAAATCTCACTCGTGCAAGCATCTTCACTTCATATGCACAGAAGCCAAACTTTGCGTGGGGATTCACCGGGGCGCATCGAGGACGCACAACTGCGTGCCCATCCTGAAAATTGTTACCGGAGTGTAGCACCTGATTGTTATGGTAGCAAGCCATCTCTGCTACTGAGATTCTACAAGTTCCTCAGTGAAGGGAGGATTGCTAAGGATGGAGACAGGCTAGGCTTGAAGGGAATCGTGTATTTCTGATAGGGAAAGCAGGAGAAGAGGATCTGAAACTCAATAGACTACCAGTTATTAGAGGCGTTTGCTAAAGTTTTCTAATTACCCTAACTCTTATAGGAGCTTAGATACAGCTATGGAGAATAATAATAACTAAGATTCACGCACTTCAGAGGCATTATTGGAGGCAGAGAAATGGTTAAACCCTAAATTAGAGACATCAAGAGATTAATTGCTTTTATAGTATTTACACCAGGAATAGAGAGAAAGAATGCATAGATTTGTTTGTTTAATCTGCTTCAACTACATGTTTATTGCCTGCTGTGTAGAATTGCTGAGCCATCAAACCACACCCAGCCACCAGTATTTATAGAAGGAAGGCAGCTCAGTCTCGCTGTGTTCACCCGAGAACAAGGACAGAAGCACCAGCCTGAAGAGGACAAGTGGGACCTCGTCAAAACGTCGCCAGAAATTTCTAAATCCTACACTGGAAGAAACTCGAATATACCAAGACCGTCATACCTGTACCCGTAAAAATCTACAAAAACATATATATATATATACTAGTACGACACTTTCAAATGAAAATTATTTGTATAATCTAATTGTAGATGAACTTGGTATATAACTTGAAAGGAAAATATATTTCAGACTTGATGTTAGCCTTGTGAGGTAATTAAGACAAGAAGCACACCCAAATGACCTAACTCTAATTGTGCAGTTACATTAACAGAATCTTGCAAGTCTAAAAGTACATTTCTCTTCTGCCGTGCCAAACCCCACACCTCAATCTAGGAATGTTTTTCCCTGAAGTTTTTATCACATCTATATTCTTGCTAGGGACTAAGCTCTTTCTTATCTTACCCTTTATCTGGCTGTAGCAATTCCTTCTGTCTCCAAAATAAAATTCTCACAATACCATCACATCTGATCACCAGCCTCAGAAAAGGCATGTTTGAGACTGGCCTATAATTGTACAGATTTCCTTAATGAAGGGAGGTTTTCTTTAACATATATCTTTTGATTGCCTCTTTAGGCAGGAAAGAATCCTTTCCTTCTTTAATCCTGATCAGTTGTCAAATTGCCAACCCGTACAGTATGTGGTCTGCCACATTTAGAAAGTTACATGCTAGTTAGGAAAAGTTCACGGTTATGATGCAAGACATAAAATCTTAAGTACCATTCCCAAATAGGTAAAACAGTAGATATTGAATCCCCTTTCCTGCCTCATGAATCCCAGTGACAAGTCATGTCCCACAGAGTTGGCCTTCTCCAGGTCCTGTGAGCTAGGCAATGCTGCCTGGCGGGACCTAGGGGTAGAGCCTTCTCTGGGGCAGCCCCGGTCCTTTGGAATCAACTCCCTCCAGATATTTGTACTGCCCCCACACTCCTGGCCTTTTGTAAGGCTTTAAAAACTCATCTCTGCCAGCAGGCTTGGGGCCGTTGAGCACTGGTATTATTCTCCAGCCATATATATATATGAGTGTAAACAGAATGAATAAGAATAACTGGGTTTTTTTTTTATAATTGAGGTTTTAGATTAATTTTAGATTAGTTTTAACCTTGGGTTTCTCACATATGCACGGGCGGCCGATTATGGATGCCCGGAAATTGGAGAAGGGTGGCATACAAATCCAATCCAATCCAATCCAATTATTCCGCCTCCGGTGCAAATCCTTTTTTGTATTGTTTCCGTTTTGTAAAATGCCCTGAGTCTACAGAGAAGGGCAGCATGCAAATCCAAATAATAAATAATGAATACATACATACATACATACATACATACATACATACATACATACATACATACATACATACATACATCTCAACAAACCATCCCAGTTATCTCATGAAAACAGAATGCAAGACAGTGAAGCATTCCTGTACACTCTTGGTCACCCAAGAATAGCAACATACACTTTTTAACATAGGCAATTCCAAAATTAATGCCACTAGCAGTTTTCTTTTTAATGTTCAACTTGTGCTTCACAATTATTTTCTTCTGACAATACAGATGCCACCTCAGAGATTTACTGCAGCTTTGATAGCTAGAGACACCGAAAACTGTGTAAGCAATTTTAGACAGCAAGCCAAACATCAAATTATAATTGTGAAGCATTTCTGGCATGTATAAGGCCACTTATATCTGCAATTCAGTTACTTTCCATGCTTCTTGCTTCATCTAGTAAATAAACTAGGAAAAGACTTTGCTACCAGTTAAGAATAATAATGTAGTTGTTATTTTGAATAATCCAGGAACCACCGTTAACATCTCATTTGTGCTATAACTAATTTCATTGTTTTCAGTAAGAATAAAATCCAGGTTTATCATTAAAATATTATTATAGTCAGTACCAACAATTTTCCCTTGGGGGATAATGTTTCCAACACATTTTCCTGTGCCCACACACACATCTGCTTACAATACATTAGTGTTCAAAGTACAGTTAGTTGCCTGCTAGCTGATATCAAATCAGCAATTTTAGACAGTAAGCCAAATAAAACTATAATTGTGTGTGTGTGGGGGGGGAGATCTGGAATAAATAAGCTACTGATTATCAGTTGTTTACTTGCTCTTTCCTTTATCTGCTAAAACAAACTAAGACTTTGCTTAAGAATGATAATGTAGTTGTTATGCTGGATAACCCGGGGATGGCTGGATGGCTGTTGCATTATTTTAAGTGTTTGCAATTTAAATTGGGAATGCATACCTTCTGTTTCATAGGCTCAATACATTTTTTTCCTATTATTCCCTGCTTTAACTAAGGAGATCATTTAGGCTGTTTATATGAATTATATCTTTCTGTGTAAACAGAGCTAGTTTGGTATAGCAGTTAAGGCATCCAGAAGGCCATAAAAACATCCGGTCTTGGTTACCTATTCTCTTATGATACAACAAAACTTTTAGATTTATTGTAAGAATAAAACGAAGAAGGAATATTCCCATGTGAATCACCTTGTGTTCTGGAGAAAAGATGGGGTGTAAAACTAATAAATAATTATAGCTTTTATCCTGTTCTTTCCTTCCTTTCTTTACATATGCTGTTCTCCCAATTCTCAACCCAATGAGTCACTCCATCAATAATCCATGAGCAGTGCTGTCAAAAGCTTTTGAGAACTAATTGTGGAAGAATTCTTACCTTCCTGAATTTAATAGATATGGACTGCAATTTTGGTTTCTTTGGGAAATCAATAAGGAAAAACATAGCTCTGCATATCAATATCTTTAAATGCTATAAACATGCAAGCAGTGGAGGATTTCTGCAAACAAGTAAATAATTGCATTAGGCCAATTCTTTTACCATACCCTTATCACTTTGAAGGCAGGACAGCTTAGGTTTTGACATGCTATATACTATATGCCATGACTTCATAGAAGAAAATTAGTGGTGTCTTATCCCAGTAATTTTACTGAATAGTAACAGCACCGCAGGGATCCTTATGACAGCTCACATGTGCATGGGGTTGTTTTATTACATTTTATCTGAAGCACAGCTGGAATATACAATTGTCTATAGTCTTTTACGCTCACACATAAAATATATATAGTTTAAGATTCATGCCCCTGCTTTCTGCCAAATTATCTCCTTTCACTTGGCTTTCTGTCTTGCTGTTATGCATTGGCTGGGGATTATGAAAACAAAATCTAACATCTAAAATCAGTTATGATTGAGGTTTGATTGGGGAAACCTTATCCAACCTTAGCTTTCAGGCCATCTCATGAAACATATAGAATCCCTTTTTCTTCAAAACTTGTTTACCAAAGGCAAAATATACCTTTTAAAAAAAAGGATATAAATATCCCACCGTCAGAAATATTTGCATGTCTTAAGATATATCTGAACATCAACTTAATAAGCTACAGCTAACATGAAAATAATCATCATGAAATCATGTATTAACCTTTATTTTATTTGTGTGTGTGCCTTTATTTTTATTTGTGTGTTACTGACTCCTGATGACTGCCTTTGGCAAATCCTTGCAATCTTGTTGGCAAAGTTTTTCATTGCTTACTTCCTAAGGTGACAAAAATGATTGGCCTAAGGCTATCCAGCTGGATTCATGCTGAAATCATGACTAGAACTCTCAGTTTCCTGCCTGATGTCATAACCATTAAACTAAACTGGTTCTCAATAAGTTAATTAGTGCCTTACTTCATTAGAATCCATTGGCACACCATATAATAAGATGAATATTCATTTTTTCATGATCTGTAAATATATCATTGTACCAAAATATCCAGGAAAAAAATAGTAGGGTTGCTTTGAAACATCTTACATAAAAGGAAATAATTTATCAGAGAAAATGGGCACATTATTGTCAAGAAATATATGTGAAGCAGAAGTTGTCTAGTGATTACTAATAAAAAACATTCCACAGTACAGTACAGTATTACAGTATATGGGTTTATTTAATTTGAATGTATTGTGGTGTTGAATCCAGTGGGGATTAAGTACTGGAGTAGCATTAAGGCTTGTGCATTAAACCTTTTCTTAATGCCTGTCCATTTCCATAGCTAAATCACAGTAATTTTGAAATTATCATAACTAAAAAAAAGTTTTAAAATGCAAATATCTAATTTTAGAAGGCAGAGATGTTTTATAGAAGTACAACCTTCACTGAATCCCACAAAGCTTATTCTTAGAAAGATCAAGAAAAGACTTGCTTGGAGCATAGTGATCTATTTACAATTGAGTTTTACAGAAAGGCAACATCAGAATAATTCTTCTGTATCTTCAGATCGTCAGTTTATTTGCTAGAGAAGACAGCCTTTCACAGCATATTGGTAGTGATTTGAAAACAAGCTTTCCAGTCTAGATGCCAGGCACATGAATTGTGAATTCTGAGAGCTATAATTCAAGTTTATCTAGAAATCATCAGATGGGGACTGCTAGAATAGAACAAACAGCCTCAAAATAAATTTAACAGATGTGATTAATATCCAGACTCTAATCAATATAGTACACAGAATGAATGGGGTTAAGAAAACTCATTGGTTGCTGAATTATGACACCCATCAGATCAGACATTATGAATAAAGGCTGCAATCTAACATTTGCAAGGCCACAATTTGCTCTCTGAGTTAAATGATTACAGGCTATCACCTCCAGCTGATGAGATGTTGCTAGCAGATTTTTTTTTATTTTTTTAAAGAGAACATTTGCAAGTCCCTTTAATACTTCTTTGGGGCCATTATCATACATAAAATTAGCTACTATCATCACCCTTTTTTTATAACAAAATTGAATCAGTGGAAAAATTATATATCCAAATACTTGTATGCAAAGATCTCTTTATAGACGCTTGCATGCAAAGATCTCTTTATAAAGATTTTATGACAGAACCATAGAATTGGAAGGGGCATTTTAGGGCACTAACTCCTATTGAGTGCAGAAACTGAAATTGAATCATCTCTAGCAGATTTATCCAGTCTGTTTGAAGCAAGATTTATCCAGATAGCAATTAAAGGTATCTCCAACATTTAGTAAACAAATGAGACATATCTCAAAAGTTATTACAGATAATTGAGAATGCCCACCAGAAAGCACTAAGTTTTCTTTCTATACACAAACAATTTAGATAGATGTTCTATTTTAATATTCTAGCAACTTGTTCCAATTCCTTTGGACCACTAAAACATCTGCATGTACATCCTACATGGCATCGGACCAGAATACTTGTTGGACTGCCTTTTGCAGCATGAGTCCCAGCAACTGGTTAGGTCCCACAGAGTTGGCCTTCTCCAGATCCCGTCAATTAGACAGTGTCACTTGGTGGGGCCCAGGGAAAGAGCTTTCTCTGTTGGGGCCCTGATCCTAAGGAATCGGCTTCCCCCAGAGATTTGCAGCACCCCCATCCTCCTTGCCTTCCACAAGAGTTGCAAGACTCATCTATGCCGCCAGGCTTGGGGCCACTAGACTCTCGCCCCCTGGCCAACAAATATATTGTGAGTTAGCTGATTGAATGGGAATGAGTATCTTTTAATGGTTTGTGGTCTTTAGACTATTAATTTAAATTAATTGGATTTAGGATGTTATATTGGTACTTTATTTTATTTATTAATTGGATTTGTATGGCGCCCCTCTACATGGACTCGGGGCAGCTCACAACAAACAAAGAATACATAATAAAACAATTTGATCCAATGAATAATTAAAAGACTTTAAAAAATCCTAAAAATTAAAACATTCAATTAACATTCACTCAATCAATAATTTATTCTAAACACATTCGTTGGTCGGGGAGGGGGAAAGATCTAATGACCCCAGGCCTGGCGCCAAAGATGAGTCTTCAAACTTTTTCGGAAAGCAAGGAGGGGGTGGTGGTGTGAATCTCTCGGGGGGGCTGGTTCCAGAGGGCTAGGGCCCCCACGGAGAAGGCTCTTCCCCTAGGCTCCACCAGCCGACATTGTCTGGTTGACGGGACCCTGAGAAGGCCAATCTGTGGAAGCTCACCAGGCGCTGGGATTCATGGGGCAGAAGGCGGTCTCGGAGACAATATGTTATATGTTGTAAGCCGCCCTGAGTCCTCGGAGAGGGGTGGCATAAAAGACAAACAAACAAACAAACAAGCAAACAAATAAATAAATCCCCTTTCCTCCAAAAAGCCATTTAGATCACAGGTGTCAAACTTGCAGTGTCAAGCTGTTGTCACATGATGGATTGCAATGTTTTTCTCATTCGCAGAGCTAGGGTGGAGTGGTCTATGCATGACATATCTGGACCATGGGTCACCAATTTGACATCCCTAATTTAGACCATTAATCCTCTGATGTCAGGTGATGCTACAAGATTTGGGCTGCTATATAAATTTTATCAATAAAGAAATAAAAAACCCAGATGATAGCAAAAGGGGAAAATATATCTCTTCCCTGCCATCTAGTAAGTGTCTGAATCAGAAGTGGGATCCTATCGGTTCGGATGGATTCTATAGGCCCAGTAGTAACTTGGTGGCCTAGGTCGCTAAAACCAGCCGCGACCCAGACCTGCCCCCAAGCCATGCCCCCAAGCCATTTCTCTCAGCTGCACTATAGGTGTCGCCAACTTCCTTTTTGCTTCTGTGCATGTGCAGAAGCTTTTTTTTTTACTACTATGCCTGCACACAGGTGCATCCACACAATACGTCCCAGAGTGAACTGGCAGTAAAAGAAACCAGAATCCACCACCACCACCCAGCCTGGATTGTTACAGCCCACATTTGGTAGCAAGGCTATTATGATTGCTTTTGTACTACCATAATAACTTTTAAGGAGATGTACAATCAAATGATATAAGTAAAGCATATAGACAGACAAAATCAAACAACAATAAAATAAAAATAAGTAGTCAAAACAGTATAAATAGCCAGCTGACTAAAACATGACCTAGCAACTGAATTGTGAAACATTAAAAGAACTGGGGGGTGGGGGTGGAAGATGGGGGGAACCTGGTTGCCAGTTTGCTTTTGGATGCAATTGAAAATGCTGGTCTTTACCTATAAAATCCTACATTTGCATAAGGCCTGTTTACTTGCTACCATAATATCTGCCTGGTCAATTCAATCCTGCAGCGTTCTTGCACTCCAATTCCTTCAATTAAACAGTGCTATCGATCAGGAGTCTGGAAATATGCCTTCTCTATGGCAGATGGACCCCATTAAGCTGCTGTTTAGAAGAGCTATGAAGACCTGGCTCTTCACCCAGGTTTTTGGCAAGGGGGCAGAAAGATGTACTTGCCATCTTTTTTCTTTGTCCTTGCTTTTAATTGCTTTAACTGTAATTATATTATTTTGATTGTAGTAAGCCATCCAGAGTAGCTGGTAGACAAGTTGCATACAAGTTTGATAATAATTTATGAAATTGATTATTGAATGATTAATGAATGAATACCTATCTACCTACATGCATTTATTTATTTTTATTTATTTATTTATTAGATTTGTATGCCGCCCCTCTCCGTAGACTCCTGGCAGCTCACAACAACAATAGAAAACAGTTCATAACAAATCTAATCATTTAACAATTAAAAAAGAAAACATTAAAATCCCCGTTATTAAAGCAGACATACACACAGAGATAGCATACTTAAATTGTATAGGCCCGGGAGAGATGTCTCAATTCCCCCATGCCTGACAACAAAGGTGGGTTTTAAGGAGTTTACGAAAGGCAGAGAAGGTGGGGGCAGTTCTAATCTCCAGGGGGAGCTGGTTCCAGAGAGTCAGGGCCGCCACAGAGAAGGCTCTTCCCCTGGGGCCCACCAAATGGCATTGTTTAGTCAACAGGACCCAGAGAAGGCCAACTCTGTGGGACCTAATTGGTCGCTGGGATTCATACAGCAGAAGGCGGTTCCGGAGGTATTCTGATCTGATGCCATGAAGGGCTGTATAGGTCATAACCAACACTTTTATTGCACACAAATGTATGTATGCATACATACATACATTTGTGTGCAATAGGTGCCCAAGATTTCTTTCGCCAATTGCCGAGATTAGAATTTTTTGGCTGAAGGAGAATGGGTATGGTCCCACTGCATTGGTTGGCGTTTGATCTCTGGAGTATGGTGATAGGCCCAAGTTTCATCCCCTGTCACCATACAGTTGAGAAAAGTCTCACTTTCAATCTTGAAACAGTCAAGAAATTCTCAGGTAGCACTGACTATGTTGATTTTATGCGCTTCAGTAAGTATCTTGGGCACCCATCACAGCAGTGTTCATGCCCTTAGAATTCAGGTAGTATATTACAATGCACACTTCACATTTGAAGGGAAACGGAATGAGGATGCTCATCTCTAAGCTTCACCACAACACCAGTCGATGATCTACTGACCACGGGCACTGCTCATTCTCTTCCACTGGCTTCCTGCTGCATGATAGTAATACCAACTTCCCCCGCGAACATTCTCCATGAGAGCTGTGTGCCTGGTAACCTTACTTTCTGGATAACCCTCATATATATACATACATATTACTGAGTATATGTCTATGGAGATTTTCAGTCCTCCAGACCATGGTTGTCCCAAAGGCAACTGTGCTTTCTTTGTTTTTGCTGGAAGATGTTTCACTTCTCACCCAAGAAATTTCTTCAGCTCTTGGATGAGAAGTAAAATATCTTCAGGCAAAAACAAAGAAAACCCAGTTGTCCTTTTGAAAAAAAGCACCTTTGAGTGTGTACCCAGTATAGTGTTAGAAAAATCAAGGATTAAGCACCAGTTGGGCCTCTCTGGAGAATTGTTTCTTTAGCAACGTGTCCTGCTAAATAACCATCTACTGCACATCGGGATGTGTGGGCATTAGAAGCAAACTCTCCAATGATAGCTGTAAGGGAGGGATTGGATTTATAGACTGTTCTACTGTAAAAATAGAATTCTTTATTGGCCAAGTGTGATTGGACACACAAGGAATTTGTCTTTGGTGCATATGCTCTCAAATAATGCACGTTATTTTTTAATGTTTGAATACTGATGAACTTTTTCTTTGAAATTCAGGATTTATGATTGATGGCTGTCTTCTTGTTGCATTTATTTTATTTTATTTGTTTATTTATTAGACTTCTATGCTGCCCTTCTCTTGAGACTCAGGGCGGCTTACAGCAAAACAATTAGAAATATGCAAGAAATCTAACATTTAAAATTCTAAAAAGACATCAGTTCTAAAAAAATGTAATTTTTTTTTAACTTGATTCATATTCTAAAACCCCAAGTCATTTTTTAAAAAAATCAATCAACTTAGTGACAGCTCTTTTGTTTTAGCAAATTCCCTTATGATGTTAGACACTGCATGGGAAGGTGTAAGGGACCTGCTAAAATGACTTATCAGATTTTAATCCTCCTTCCAAGCAAAACATGTGTACTTAACAATATTACAAATTTTACTATTTCAGAGATATTAATCAGAAATTTACTAAACGTATTTTCTGTCCTGCTAGAATAATAATTTGCAACTGATGTCTTATTTCCTGGGTACTTTTTATTACATTAAATGCATTTTATATTCCAAATGAAACTATTTCCAATAAAGTCACTCTATCCTAATAGAGACTAAAAAAGAACAGTAATGGAGTCCCTGAGGAACCAAATATTGAAAGGAAATATGCCCTACAGTAGGCTGCCTCATTACTTGAAGGCAAAATAAAATATACGACAAAAGTAATATCATTTTAATAGCTTTAAATACATGCCTTCTTCCCTGCAGAGAAATTGTATTTGTTCTGGTTGATTTAAAAAAATCTTCCACAAATATCCTGCGAAAAATCTCCAAAAGCTTTCCTTTGAAAAGAATAAGAAAACAATCCAAGAAAGGGAAAATTAGAATTTAGGTCATTTCACTTCAGAACTAAGAAGTTTATCTTTCTATCTGTCTCCCTCCCCTTTCTCCTTCCTCTGCTCCCCACTCCTTTTCCCACAGCTTTTGAGTTATTCTTGAATCTTAGCACCTCCATGGACAAGTCTTGTAGTTTTCTTGGCAAGATTTTGAAGTGGTTTACCACTTCTTTCTGCCTAAGGCCAAACAAGTCTGACTAGCTCCAAGTCACCTAGTCTAAAGCAAGATGATGATGATGATGATTATTATTATTATTATCATGTCAGTACAACACAGCAAACGAGGTCACTATGCTGGATTTCGTATTTCATCACCAGTCGGGTGCTTCCCAAGCACCTAGGACTGCTTGATGTAGCGGCGAATTATGTTTTCCGATCTCAGTAAAGCGGCCTTTTGCAATTGACAGATTGAGATTTTGTCAATTCCAATGGTTTTCAAATGTCCGCTGAGATCCTTTGGTACTGCGCCCAGTGTGCCAAGTACCACTGGGATCACTTTCACGGGCTTATGCCAGAGTCGTTGCAGCTCGATTTTTAGATCTTCGTATTTCACTAATTTCTCTAGCTGCTTCTCCCCAATTCTGCTGTCTCCTGGGATTGCGATGTCGATGATCCATACTTTCACACGATCACAATGTCTGGTGTGTTATGATTCAGAATTCGGTCAGTCTGAAGTCGGAAGTCCCACAGTAGTTTTGCTTGCTCATTTTCGACCACTTTTTCGGGCTTATGATCCTACCAGTTCTTTGCCATTGGTAAATGGTAGTTCCGGCACAAGTTCCAGTGGATCATCTGTGCCAAAGCATCATGTCTATGGTTGTAGTCAGTCTGTGCGATCTTTTTGCAGCAGCTGAGTAAGTGATCGATTGTTTCACCTGTTTCTTTACAGAATCTGCACTTTGGATCGTCTGTTGATTTTTCAATTCTGGCTTTGACAGCATTTGTTCTAATGGCCTGTTCTTGTGCCGCCAGTATTAGTCCTTCTGTCTCCTTTTTGAGTGTTCCACTTGTAAGCCATGACCAGGTATTATTATTGATATTGATATTGTTATTGTTATTGTTTAGGTTTAGGTTTAGGTTTAGGTTTAGGTTTAGGTTTAGATTTAGATTTAGATTTAGATTTAGATTTAGATTTAGATTTAGATTTAGATTTAGATTTAGATTTAGATTTAGATTTAGATTTAGATTTAGATTTAGATTTAGATTTAGATTTAGATTTAGATTTAGATTTAGATTTAGATTTAGATTTAGATTCCACCCTTTGCTGAAGACTCGGGGCGGCTCACATAATACAACTCAGGGTCTTCTGGTTTCTAGCATGCTGATTTAAACCACTTCACCAAACAAAGCAATATTTTCATTAGAATTTAACATAAAAAGGTTCTTTTTTAACATATCTTGGATGTGAAATCCTGGTTAGCAGAATCTAGGAGACCTAAAGGAAATATCTCTCTCATCCCTGACTGATAATGTAATCTACACCAAACAATGTTTCTTTTTTCCGCAATCATGCTTTACAGCTCTCATATATTATGTGGCGGCTGAAATATAGGCTGCTGAGCATCCTAGAGAGAGCGCAGTGAATCAGTGTTGCCCTCATTAGGTTAATCTAAACCTGCTCAAGAACAGATGGAGTGTCAAGTCGCATCAGGGTATGTTATTAGTTGTTTCTTTGAGTGGCATTAAAAGATGTTTCATTACTCAGAGGCCCCAGAAGAAGGGTAAGGCCAGGTAGTCAAGGAGACAACTGGCAAAAAAATTAAAGGGGAGGGGGCACATGCAGAAGGATACATGGGACACAAATGACAAACTAATCATATTAATATTTAAGAACTCTAAAGAAAGAGTGAATAATTCACAGAAGATCTTTGTTAACAGAGGCGATCATCCTTATTGTTGTTGTTGTTCTGATCAGGTTACCTTTAACTCTTTTTTTAGTACAGTAGTACCTCTACTTAAGAACTTTTCTAGATAAGAACTGGTGTTCAAGATTTTTTTGCCTCTACTTAAGAACCATTTTCTACTTAAGAACCCGAGCCAGGAAAAACCTCCTAGGAAATTTGAGAGTGGCACGAAGGCCCGGCCAGTTTCTTGCCATTCCCCCTTTAATCCCAGCCATCTGGGCTGCCAGAGGAGCCTTTTGGTGGTGCTTAAGGAAGCTTTGGCAGTCCAGAGCGAATGAAGCATTTTTCTTTCTCTGGGTACTTGGACAAGGAATAAACCTCTGCCAGCACCCAGAGAAAAGAAACGCTCCCTTTGCTCTGGACAGCCAGGGAGTCACCACAGTGAAGAAAAGGTGCCGGCTACAAAGCGAGTGAGTGAGAGGATAGGGGAGGCCTTCAGCATGGAAAGGCAGCAAGTAGCAGCAGCAGCAGCCAGTGTATGAGAAGCAGTGTATGTGATGGGAACCTCGCGCCAGGTGTATTGGAGGTGTGTACTCCTCTTCGCCACCTCAGAGTCCCTCTTTTTTTTTTAAGCCTTAAAGTTTTGATTTTTTTTTTATTCCACTTATCTCACCTTCTTCCTTCGGCAGTGACTGTCCTCCTCCTCTTTTTTCTCCTCCTCCTCCCACCCAAATTCCAAGCTTTTATTTCTTTCCTAATGGGTTTGTACGCATTATTTGCTTTTACATTGATTCCTATGGGAAAATTGGCTTCTACTTCCATCCTGGTCACGGAATGAATTAAGTTCTTAAGTAGAGGGATCACTGTATTTGTCCTATATATGAAATTGTCTAGAACTATTTATCAGCTAATAAGGATTCAAATTTATTGCTTTTTTATTTATTTAGTTAGTTATTTTTTATTTATTTAGTTTTGATCATTGGATGACTACCAGTAGTTGGTCACCCAAATGGTATAAATGTATTCATTAATTTTACTAAATTAAAACATATTAAAAATTCTATTTCAGAAATGATTCGCAGTGGGAATATGTTCTTGAAACAATATTATCTGATTGATGTGTGCACACATAATACTTTCTGCAATCCATCCTTCTCATGCCATTCATCATTTAATATACTGTTCCCCTCAGATCACTTTTGTGATTTAAAAAAAAATAGATAATTTATGATTTTACTGGGCTACTGAGCCATATGTGTTTCATTTGGGGATGGGTGGGAATAAATATTCTTATCAGATGTAATGTCTTAAAGCAGGGGTGTGAAACCCACTTTGTCATGGTGGCATCATGTAATGTATCAGGATTTTCCTCCATTCACTAAAGCAGGCGAGGGCGTGGCCAACACGTGACACACCCAGCCCTGGAAGTTTGACAGCCCTGTCTTAAAAGATACAGAACTATTTTTGTTGAGTTTTGGGAATAGCAACAGAAGATGGAAGAGGAGCGGGATAAAAATCAGAATAAATAAATAAATAAACTTCTTTACTTGGCAACTTCTGTTTACAACCAGCAACTTGCAGCACTAGCCCTTTTATAGGGAGCTGTCAGATGCTTCATCCAATAGCATTTGAGCATTCTCCCGCTCAAACGCTGGACCTAGATGAAACCATGTAAGCAGTTTCATACATAACAATTTTATCAACATTTCTCCCTCATACGCTTCCATCATTGAATTGCAGAAGAAAATATTTGCACTCAATACGTATATGGCAGCCTAATTCTCAAAGAGTTTCTACATCATGTTACTCTGAGCCGTGCATTTTTACATTTTAAACCTACAACTTTCCTGTTACATAAGTGCACACTGAAAACTGAAAATGTGCTTTTATAAAGTAATGACCAGTAATGACTTCCCAGATGGCTGCCTCTCCTATGATGCAGAATTATGCAGCATTGGCATAATCTCTTACTATAAACACAAATGAGAGAGTAAAAGAGAGAGTAATTTTCTCTCACTTCTTTCAGAAGTATTACAGGATGCATTGGCTGATAACGTTAGAAACGCAATATACTAAGATGCATTCATTAACATATTCACTGCTGATGCTAGCATAGCAGTGTGACAGAAAGAAAAGGCTTGCCAGGATAGAATATTTTCCTCTGAATATTCAATCAATCACTATGTAGTTTCATATTAAATAAATTTAAAGCACTTGATGCAAATGCAAAAGGGTAATTAAAAACTCATCATTTTATTGGCCGAAGATCAAAACTTATGAAATATAGCTGGAATGCTTTCTCAATTTTATATCCATTGAGTCAAAGGTTTCGAGGGACCCCAGGAGAGAAGGCACCATCCACACATATCTCTGGGGAGGTGCTATTCCAGAAGGCAAGGCCTGTGACAGAGGAGGGACAGTTTTTCAGTTCCACAAGCTGACAACATTTAATTGAGGAAACCTGGAACACAGCCATTCTGCTTGAATGTACCGATTAGGCAGGAACAACGAAAGACAGGCAGTCCTGCAGATAACCACACCTTATGCCATGAAGAACTTGACAGGTAACAATCAGCACTGTGAATTGCACCCAGTAGCAATGATGACACATAGGCATAATCAGAAGTGTCACTTGCCACTCATGCTGCTGCATTTTGAGCTGTAGTTTCCAGATAATCTCCCCCTCCCCCCTCCCCCAAAAGCTAAAGACTTTGTAAATATATAGATAGTTTAACTAATCCAAAACCAAACTGGGCAAACCAATCTAAAGATCCTGCCCTAATACAGGAGTGTACCTTACAAAGATATCCTGGTTGCCAAACTTATCTAATCTTGCTGCCTTCTACTGTGTTTTCATTTCGATTGGTTTCAATTAGAAACGATAAAACATGACTCATCTTTGTTTTCACTGGCTTAATTGGAAATAGCTTATAGTTGGCTATGTGGGAGGAAGATTTAAAAGGAAGAAGGCTTTATGGTCCTCTATGGATCATAACTCTTGGAAGCATCGATTAAAAGGCAGGCAGGCAGAAGGTACCTGCAGTTCTTTGATTCCTAGGAAAGGTAGAGAAGAAGTCCATGGTTCTACAGTGTCTCCTTAGAGCTGGGAAAAAAGGGTTCGGCCAGGCTCAGCATGTTGCCTCTTATGATCAGTCCCTTCCCTGTTGTTGTAGACAGCTTTGTTGCCAGCAAAAGGGCACAAAATGCTAGTAGAAGCAAGTATCATTGCTTGGAAGTCAGTCTCACATCACTAGAAAATAAGATGTCATGCATATCAGAAGAGCCCCTTTTCTTCCCTATTGTCTTGGTATCTTAGATTCCTCCTCCTCCTCCTCCTCCTCCTCCTCCTCCATCCAGGCCATTAAATCAACACTACAGAAAGGCTAAAATTACTTTTACTGAGATTAGCTAGAATAACAAAATTCTTCATATCTGATTATGCTGTACCTCCTCCTCCTTATAGTTCAGTGAATTAGGAAGGTGTTTGTCTGGAGATTATCTTGCTGTTATAGATGAAGGATGAACATATTCAAAATGTGATTAATAAATATATGCAACTGTAATGTTGGGCACTGTTGCTTTCTGTGCATGCTGAGGACAATTGTGTCTCTTGAGATTATGCCTCTTGAGAGGGGAGGAAAGTTCTCTGCTGTTGCCCCTCCCAAGAGATAGTTTCAAGCATCTGTTGGTACAATTACAGCTGGTACTAATACAATAGCAACATCTCCCAGTTAGATAACATGAAAACAGCACCTGAAACTGCTGTAATAACTTTACAAAAAGATAATTAAACACTATAGCTCTATATTTAAAAGTATAATCATACTGAAGCAACATGTCTTTGGGGAAGGGAATTGGAGAAGACATGGAAAAAAGGATGACCTACTGCCAATTTCAGATAACTGAAAAAATGATTATCTGGCTCTTTTCCCCCATGCCTAAATATACAGGAAAATATAATATGCAGATTCATATATTTTAGCAGAACAAATTTGGGAAGTTCCCCCCAAAATAAAGTACATTCATTTTTGTTGCGTAAAATACAGACGTGCAAATTATATACATTTTATCTTACCCAGATAACTCAAGTAGCCCTTAATGACATTGTCCTTTGTGGCATACAGTATTTCAAGTAATACAATGATATGTTAATGATTTGATATAGATTATACAGTGTCTAATGTGTTTTTTTGAAAGAATGTGCTGAATATAACACTTAGCTATAAATTGACAGATTTATCATACAGTAGCCTCAAGTAAAAAAACGGGGTTACAGAACATTGTCTGTGAAAACGAGAAGTAAGATTTTTGTCGTTTAAGTCTGAGATTCTTATGATTATAGCAAAAGAATTGGAAATATGATGGATGTAGGTAAAAAGGAAAAACAGAACTTTTCCTCGGAATTTTTTGCTATATGAATCCTGGAAGTGAAATTAGTGTCTATTTAAAAATAAAATGGAAAATAAAAATCAATTTTGGCTTCCCATGCATATAAGGAAAAGGAAATAAACAGAATTGTCCAAGAGTTGATTTATACCTATGGCTTCTGACTGACTGAATTACTATTGGGAGTTTGCATCACTAAGCAGTAACACTGACTTCAGAGGCTCAAGTTGTTTCTGACTTACTAGACCCAGGCTGAGTAGCTGGACTGATTTTCACCCCCAACCTCAATTTCTCATCTAAAGGTTACTGCCATTTGCATGGAATGAAACGTGCTGTTTAACCAGTGGTGGGCTCCTACAGGAACGATCAAGAACGCAGTTCCGGTAGCAAAATTTGGAGCTCCACCCCAGAGCACCCAATTTGCACTGAAAGATGTTGAAACAAAATGTATAAGCCACGCCCACAGTATGGTAGTAAAATTTTTGGTAGCCCATCACTGTGTTTAACTTAGCGTTTCAGGAGTTCTCACTGATTGGATTAGATTAGATTTATTGGATTTATATGCCGCCCCTCTCCGTAGACTCGGGGTGGCTCACAACAATGGTAAACAAAACATAGTAACAAACTAATATTTCGCAATCTAAATTACAGTTTTAAGTTAAAAAATCCAAAAGAGACCCAATATATAAAAAACAAGCACACAATCGAATCATACACAAAAACTACATGGGCAAGGGGGAGATGTTTCAATTCCCCCATGCCTGACGGCAGAGGTGGGTTTTAAGGATTTTCCAAAAGGCAAGGAGGGTGGGGGCAATCCTAATCTCTGGGGGGAGCTGGTTCCAGAGGGTCGGAGCCACCACAGAGAAGGCTCTTCCCCTGGGTCCCGCCAGACTGTTGTTTAGTCGACGGGACCCAGAGAAGGCCAACTCTGTGGGACCTAACCGGTCGCTGGGATTCGTGCGGCAGAAGGCGGTCCCGGAGATATTCTGGCCCGATGCCATGAAGGGCTTTAAAGGTCATAACCAACACTTTGAATTGTGACCGGAAACTGATCGGCAACCAATGCAGACTGTGGAGTGTTGGAGTAACATGGGCATATTTAGCTTTTAATTGCTAGATTATCTTTTTAAAAGGGGATTTCAGATGAATGCTTTCTATCCAAATGAATTACATACTAGCTGTTTCATATCCAGAGATAGTGATAGATCAAGTTCATTATACATACATTTAATTGGGGTTCAGCTCCATCATTTCCTGCAAGGGATTGTTTATATGTGTCTATTTATTAAGAAAATAGATATATGACAAAGGGAAAATATGAGAAGGTTATAGAAAGCAAAAGAGGCTACCTGCATCTGATTCCCTGAATGAGGTTCCTAGTCTTGAATAACTCATCTCAGGAAACTTTCGAGATATGTGTGAATGCGGGACTTAAACTGAGTTTAAACATAAACTTAAACCCTGCTCTAATGTTTCACTCTTACTAGTATCAGGTATATAAACATTGTTGCATCTTTGTGTACTACCAATATGTACTTGGCAAAATAAATAAATACAATAAAGTATCTGTATTCCACTTTTAAAAATGTCACAAAGTATTTTGATATCTAGGGAGGAAATGCACTGCCATACTATCTGTCTATTATTTGCTGCTGTATTACTGAGAGCAGTGTGCAAGATCAAGGCTTTCATATGGGGGAAAAAAATCCAAAATGGCTGATTTTTCAATAGTAAAGTGATTGCAATCTTCTCTCCCCCAGCCCCTCCTGCTGAATGGTTCACCAGCTGCTTCAAAGCACAGTTCCCGAGGCTTCCTACAGACTACTGCTGTAGGAAGAAACTTGTTATTCTAGGACATTTCCTAGCCCAGGCACTATGAAAATTCTCAGTCATTCAAGTCATGTTTGTCCCAAAGGTATTTTTGTTGATATTTGTTCCTGACTGGGAGAACAAATCAAAACATGGTTAGTCAATTAATCTTGTCTGGTGACTCAGTCAGCCAATCACATGCAGATTGAGCATATCCAGAAACTGAGGAAGAAGAAATGGTTGAAACAATTGGGAATAAGACACAGATGCACAAATCCTTACACAACTTCAAAGAATGGAGTGGTTGAAAGGAGGACTGGTGTTTTGCAAACAATGAAAGACTCATGACTGGAGGATTCTGGTATGAGCAGGTCATATTGGGGTGAAGCCATGCTAACTGCCAATTACTTATTTAATAGGCAGTGGAGTTCATCCATTAATAATACTCCATATTTTCATTCATTCATTCATTCATTCATTCATTTGATTTTTTTAATGCTTCTCCTTAGACTTAGGGTGGCTTACAACATGTTAACAATAACACTTTTTAACAGAGTCAGCATATTGCGCCCACAATCCAGGTCCTCATTTTACCCACCTCGGAAGGATGGTAGGCTGAGTCAATCTTGAGCCGGTGATGAGATTTGAACCGCTGACCTGCAGATCTAGCAGTGGCTTGCAGTACTGCATTCTACCCACTGCACCACCTCAGCTCCTCATATGCAATCCTATATGGGAGAAAGCCATCTCTATCTCATTTAAGAATTTTTGGAAGTACTGAAAGGGTACATATTCCAAAGGCAATCAGAAGATAAGGACAGCAAAAGGCTAGAAAGCTCAGATTTGTGGGCTATGAGCCAGGCTCAAAGGGATATCACTTTAGTAATGGAAGCAAAAGGATTGTGATTTCAAGGTCTGTTACTTTTCCAAAACAAAATTGGAACAAACTGATGCTTTTTCAGCTCGGACTGGAGTAGCTTCTTGGATGAGGTTCCTCTTCTCAGAGAAGCTTATTCTCTGACTCTCACTGTCCAGTCAGAGCTGAAGAAACTTCTTGGATGAGAAGTGACACATCTTCAAAGATAAACCAAAAAGCCTCTTGATAAAGCACCTTTGGGACTGCATAGGGAAGAAACTCTCCCTAGAATGGTCAGTTGGCTAGGTTGCTTGGAAATCCATAGATCAGGGCTTTCAATATTTCATCCTGAGATCCATTCTCAAGGAGGAGGAATAGGGCATTGAGTCAATAATACCTAGTCTAAATCCCCTCAAAATAAGGCAGCAAGGATAGGCCAGTGCTCTGAAAAACTAGGTGACATTCCTATTCATTTCCCTTTCACAAATTTGTTGTTGCCATTGAATTAGAGTCCAATTCATTACTGAGGCAAGATCTTAACCTTTGCGTCTACAACATTTGGAAATATTCTTCCCAGTTGATTCTGAGTGTGCATTTAAAAGATGTTTGGCCTCCAGGAAGCTCAGCTAGATCTTGTTAGCTTTTACCAGCATAGACGATTGGGAGCAAATAACTGTGGCTGAGGCTATTTTCCTGAATTTCACTTAATAGCTTATGCAAGCCCATGAGACAATTGTTCAGTTTCATTTTGGCTCAATACTCTGTAACTGGCTGGTTTATTTTTTAACTGAATGCAAAGAGAAAATTAGCATGTAATTTTTGTTGTCTTTCTTGTTAAAGCAAAGCAGTTCATTTGCTGCTCAGCTGTTTGTTTTTCATCATTCAAAAGGTACAGAGACAATTGCTTAACGAAATAGGAAACAATAGGGGGTCATCCCACAGTTTTGGGTATGGCTCTATGGACCACCAGCATTCTGGCAGATTAACAGATGTCAGCTACCCAATTCTCTGACAGACAAACCTTTTTAGAGCTTGGAGCAGGGACAGAAACTGTATTCTTCACCTTTCAAATGTTGTTAATAAAAAAGCTGAAATTATGAAGGAGGCTAAGATGGGAGCTGTGAAACAACAGAAATGTAATGCAATACACTGGGGGACTGAACACACTTACTTTATCTTTAAATGTCTTGAGAGCAAGATCCAAAAGAAGATATTCCAGGGCTACTTAAAACCAATCTAAAAGTTGGGGTTGGGGCCAATTTATCATTTTTGAGGAAGTAGAACACAGAACTATTAGAAGAAATAATTGGAGTTACTGTATTAAACTATTTTAATTTCAAGTGCATTTCAGTGGAACAAAATTAAAATTAAAAATGCATGCTGGTCGCATCCAGGCTTTAGGGCAAGGGTGGGGAATGATGGTCCATGATGGCTCAGGAATTCTGGCTGTTGAAGTCTACAAGTCACAAAGGGGGCCATAGTTCCCCACCTCTGTTTTAGAGTACGGCTTGAGTCATAAGACACAAAGCCTGACAGTGAGCTTTGGGCTGCAAAAAAGGATACAGTTCTGCTTTAGAAGTCTGGGTGCATGTTTTTATGACTTAGGAAAGCTGCCCTGTTAATAATGGAATGAGCCAAATGGAAACAATGAACTACCTTCTAGAAATATGAATTAGAAAAAGTGCTTTTCTATCATTACCGTGATTAGGATACTCTACCAAAAAGATATTTTAGAGGCACAAAATTCATTTTCAGGCTAAAGAAGGTCTCATGGTTGATCAGATGTAATCATAGAGTTGGAACTCATTGCAAAAAGCACCTATGGATTAAGTGGCTTCTATTTTATGTGAAAAATAAGCATTACTAGGTATTAGCCCCTGCAGGTAATTTTCTTGTACTGTACAGTAAATTGTTTCATGGCAGCACAATGTAACACAATTCTTAATATAGGTCATTCTGCAGTCTGCAGCTGCAGTCAAAAGGTTTTGTGCCGTACCAGTTGCCAAATCTTATTTTCACACATACATATTAGCTTTGGGTTTTTTATTCTATCAAAAATATCTTGGGCAAATCCCAGTACAATTCTATTTACCCCTCTTTAAAAAAATTTAAATTACCTTTTAAGCCACCTTTCTGAACTCTGCCCACTCAAGGCAGATAACTAGATAATCATAGATTTTAGAATTCATTCTTACAATAAATTAGTGGCAACATGTTTGGCAAATACAGCCATTAAGTACAATTTTAGATTATAAGTTTTTAAACAGCTTTTTGAAAACTGAAAATTATATGTCCTTTGTTTGAAGACTGTCTCACCAATCCATAGGGATTTTCTTCCTGGAAAATAAAAATATCTGGCAGCAGAACAAGCAAAACTCTGTAGAAAAATGAGCTGGCATTACTTCATGAAACTTAGCACATGAGTAATGTATTCAGAGGATGTGTCTCATGGGTGAATATGCAGGGGATCAAAGTAACTCATGTATGAGTTTTCAGTATCTGGCTTACCTTATGAATCCTAGTGAGTTAGAACAAAGATCTAACTAGCTTACAATGATGAATCAGAGTCTAATGGGGATTCTGCAACTAGGAGCTAGCATTTTCCATTTATATTTCACAATAATTGATGCTCACCTCATATCTGAGTACACAATCCTCTTGGAAATTAGATTGGCCTGTTGGCCTTTTGCAAGAGTTAAAAAACCCTTTATTTTGCATCTGGACCTGAGGTTCGGAATATGCAAAACTTTCCATTTCTTGGCTTTGCTGTTAATTGATTAATAATTTCAGCTGTTGTTTATATTTATTTTGTGAACATTTTTACTCTTTTAAAGTTTTTTAAATTGTCTTATAATTTTAGAATTGTAAGCCACCCAGATTTACTAGGCTGAGTTGGGTGGCTATAGAATGAATGAATGAATGGATGAATGGATGGATGGATGGATGGATGGATAGATAAATAAATCTACTGCTTATAAAATCTGCAGAAGCACTCTTATACCCATGTCTTATGGAGACACTCATAACAGTGCTTTTGTAGATTTTCTAAGGATGTCCTGGTAAAAGATAAGCATATAGCCTGTTACCACATTGCTGAGGGAAAGCCAAATGAAAAAAAACTAACTTTCAACATAAGACTGTGTCATATAGGGCCTTTTAATGAGTCTCCTGTGCAAAAATTATATGAAGTCTTAATTAATATTGTACACAGACTCCCTTCAATAACTGGATCAGTATTGCAAAATGACTCTGCGTGAGCTAAAGAAATAGCAAAGCATATGAGACAATTGAGCTTTTTAAAAACAAAAGCAAAAAAATAATGTTCTTGGGTATACACATCTGCTAGTTGTTGGACTTATGTCATGTCTCCTAACAAATAACTCAGGGCTGAGGTCTAACTTACCTCACCAGTGGTTCACTTCCTCCTGTGCTGTGTGGCAGGGTGTGCATTGTGAGTTGCGTGGCCACACCGTGTACATGTGCAGTACCTAAAACTTGGCTTCTGCACATGCACAGAAGCAAAAAAACCAGCAAAACCAGCAAAAAAGCAGCTTCTGCACAGATGCAGAAGCCAAAAACAAGATGGCGGTGGCTACAGACCAGCACCGACAGAACCAGTTCCATGACGTCACCGTGGGTTTGCTACCGGTTCTATAGAACTGGTCCAAACAGGGAGGAATCCACCTATGAAGTAACTAGAGGCTCTTCAAGTGGTCACTACCTGCATGGAGGAACTGGAATGACTGACGCTAAAACAAGAAGCACTAACAAAGCTGAAAACATCAAAGTGCATGAGTCTGATGTGTATGTATGAGGAGATTATAATTATAATGGTTTATGGTCATGATCTTTCTAGATGATGTGAGTTTTCTCCTATTACGGTGGTACCTCTACTTACAAACTTAATTTGTTCCATGACCAGGTTCTTAAGTAGAAAAGGTTGTAAGAAGAAGCAATTCTTCCCATAGTAATGTGAAAGCAAATAATGTGTGTGATTGGGGAAACTACAGGGAGAGTAGAGGCCCTGTTTCCTCCCAGGAGATTCCTAGAGAGGCCCCACGGAGGCATCTCTCCGCCTTTTCCGGTTACAGTTTTGGAGGCTCGGGTTTGTAAGTGGAAAATGGTTCTTGAGAAGAGGCAAAAAAATCTTGAACACCTGGTTCTTATCTAGAAAGGTTCATAAGTAGAGGCGTTCTTAGGTAGAGGTACCACTGTACTTTCATGAATGATAAAATGAATTAGACATTTCAAGTGGTTTAACATATGTCAAAGGGAGTAACCCTGGGCTAGAAGCTGAGAGATGTTAGTTTTAGTCCCACTGTAGACACAAAGCCAGCTGAAGCCAGTCACTCTGTCTTAGCCCTATGGAGAAGGCAAGGACAATCCGCTTCCAAAATCCTGTCAAGAAAACGGTAGGGACTAATCTAGCTAGTCACCAAAAGTGAACATTGACCTGCAGGCACATGCACACATGCAGACACACACACACATAGGTCACCCTGATTAAAATCCCATCAGTGATCTCAAAAGTTCTGACCCATTATCAGTTTAGAATTCTCTACATACTTTCAGTTATACAGAAGAGATCCTCTACTACTTCAAATATGTTAAGGAGGTCTCCCCCCCCCATCCCTTTTTTCCAATGATACAAATGTGCCTGTAACTATGTATTCCATTTTTTTTCTCTCCTGAAAGAAATACTGAGAAATGTTCCATATTGTTCCCTGACTTCATTTTTCTCTTTACTTTTTAGGAGAGAACAAATAACGATCACACCTGATAAGCTTTTTTGTTGCTAGAATTAACTAGTAACAAAACTTTGTATTCATTGCAAATTGATCCAGGCTAGTTAATTGGTTCTGTTTTTGTTCATTTGCCTACAAAGCACATGTCAAAAGCACCGTCCTCTTGTTGTCTTCTGAATGAATACAGCAAACAAAACCCCCAAAAATCAATGTGTTTGAATTGAGCAGCTGGGCTTTCATCAAAATCTAGTTTTTGTCAAAGTGCTAATAGAAATCTCCTTTTCCTCTTAGATATCAAAGCTGTGTATCCAAAGCTTGCTTATTAAGGAAGAAATTTTGTCAATGTGGAAAGAAAGTGTCTTTTAGATTAACGCCGGCTGACTTACCGGCCCCACGGCGATGTTGCTGAAGGGCCGGGCAGACTCGGACCCTTCAGATGGCGGCCGCCATCTTGTTTTCGGCCGAAATCTCGCGAGACGAGATTTCGGCCGGGAATGCCCTGCCCATGTGGCCGGGCATGACGTCGGGTCCGGGCGGGGCCTGCTGGCCCTATTTAAGGGGCAGCAGGCCGGGAAACAGCCTTTTCGCCCGGACCTGGTTGCCTGAGCAGACACTTCTTTGGTGCTGCTCGGCCGCCATTTTGGGTCTCCCTCGTGTTGCGGCCGCCATTTTGTGGCCTGCCGAGGGGGTGAAAAGTGCCGTGCTCGTTGCGCAACGAGGTTTATTCGGAGTCCCAGTAAAACTTTTCTTGCTGAGACAACGTTGAGGCCTTACTCCTCTCCACTCGACAGCAGTCTGCAGGATCCCCCTCGGGCCCGAGGGGGACTGGTAACCTCCTCCCGGCTGGGAGGAGGGCGCGGTGGGGGGTGTTCGGTCTGGGCCCCCGGTCTTGGGCGGTTGTTGTGCCCACTTTGAATATAAGGGCACCATCTGGCGCCATTATGATAAGGGTTTCCGCATGAGGATGTCAGTGGAGCCTAACTTGCCGTGGGATATGGTGGTCCCGGACCTGTGGTTCCGGGCCACGCATATGTCCGGGAAGGAAGGGTGTGAGCGCACGGATAGTGGGCACTTTATGGAGGAGGAGCCTGGCGCGGCTTCGCCAGCCAAGGCGACTCCGGGTGTGGCTGGCAAGGGGGCCTCGCCCGCTTGTCATGAGTTTGCTGCAAAAGGGGCGTGTTTTCGTCCCTTTTGTAAATACAAGCATGCCTGCGGGAATTGTGGGGGGTCCCATGCAGCTTCAGTCTGTCCCCGCCCCAAGAAAGGGGCGGAGAAGAAGGGCGGGGGTCCAGGAAAACCTCCCCCACCAGCTGGGGGAAAAGGGGCCCAGTCCAATTAGGGTGTCTGTGCTCGAGGGTTGGTTGTTCGACTACCACCCTCGCCCGAGAGCCGAGTTGCTCTTGAGGGGCTTCTCCGAGTGATTTAGGATCCCTTATGTGGGTATTAGGAGGGCCTTCATGTCTGACAACCTCAGGTCGGTTGTCGGACATGAAGACATTGTACGGGCTAAGATTCGAAAGGAGGTGGCTGAGGGCAGGGTCCTTGGGCCCTTCCCGGAGCCGCCCTTTCCGAATCTTCGTGTGTCCCCCTTAGGTGTGGTCCCCAAAAAGGCGAGTGGTGAATTTAGGTTGATTCACCATTTGTCTTTTCCGAAAGGGGAGTCAGTGAATGATTTCATTCCTGACGAACTTTGTTCAGTCCGGTACGCATCCTTTGATGCGGCCGTGGCTATGGTTAGGGAGTGTGGGGTGGGGGCCCTTATGGGTAAATGCGACATTAAGTCGGCATTTCGGCTCCTCCCCATTCACCCAGGCGACTTCGAGCTGCTGGGCTTCCATTTCGAAGGTGGGTTTTACGTGGATAGGGCATTGCCGATGGGCTGCTCTATTTCCTGCTCCCTTTTTGAGAGCTTTAGTACCTTCCTCGAGTGGGTGCTCAGGAGGCGGAGTGGCCTGGGGTCCGTCGTTCATTACCTTGACGATTTCTTGATGGCAGGGCCTGCGCAATCGGAGCAATGCTTTGCTTTGATGCGGGACTTCGAAGCCCTTTGTGCTCAATTGGGGGTGCCTTTAGCCTCCGAGAAGACCGAAGGCCCTGCTACCAGGATTACCTTCCTTGGTATTGAATTGGATTCAGTGGAGCAATCTTCCAGATTGCCCCTGGATAAGTTGATCAAAATCAGGTCCAAGCTTGAGGCGGTCCTGGGCTGCAGGAAGGTTACTCTTCGGCAGCTCCAGGAGTTGGCTGGGATTCTTAATTTTGCCTGTCGGGTAGTGGTGCCTGGCAGGGCTTTTTCTCGCCGGTTGTATGATGCGATGAAGGGGCTAAGTTTGCCCCACCATCGTACCCGCTTGTGTGCAGGTGTCAGGGCTGACCTCTGCGTGTGGCGGGAGTTTTTGGAACGTTTCAACGGGTTGTCGTTTTGGCGGCAGGAGCTTCTTTTGGAAGCGGAGCTGCAGCTGTGTTCCGACGCCGCGGGGACTTGCGGTTTTGGGGTAGTGTTAGGTGACCAGTGGTGCTGGTCGGCATGGCCTCCGGAATGGAGTGCCTGTTCGTTGGTTAAGGACTTAACTTTCTTGGAGCTTTTCCCCTTAATAGTGGCCTTGGAGCTCTGGGGGGAGCAGTTCAGGGATAAGACTGTGCATTTTTGGTGTGACAATCTAGCGGTTGTCCATGTTGTGAACGCCCTGTCCTCTAAGAGTGACAGGGTGATGCGGCTTGTCCGCCATTTTGTGCACAGGTCCTTGTCTTTGAACGCCTTGTTTTTGGCTAGGCACGTCCCTGGTTTAGATAACGGGGTGGCTGACGCCTTGTCCCGTGGTCAGTTGTCCAGGTTTCGGACCCTGGCCCCGTTGGCCCGAGAGTCGCCAGAGGTGTTTCCAGCCCACCTGTGGAGCCTGGGCGGGCTCTCGAGAGCTGGAGAGACGAGGCCTCCAGGGCGATCGCCTTATCGGTAGCTCCTAGCACCCTGCGTGCTTATCAGCGTGCAGGTAAGGAGTTTGGGGATTTCAGGCTGGGTAAGGGTTACCCCCATTGCTGGCCTGCCCCGGTTGAGCACCTAGCTGAATTCTGTGTCCTGCTGAAGGGGCGTGGCCTTTCAGT